>NW_006160074.1:53889-73179 GCF_000334495.1 Tupaia belangeri chinensis | reverse complement strand
GGGTAGGAAACCCTTGGCTACGAAAGTACTAGCGCGGCGGTCGGACTCATGGCGGGCCAAGCACGCGGCACTTGGGAGTGTCCTCCGGCACTGCCCGACTCGAGGACACCCCTCTGTCTCTGTCCCTGCCCCTTCCGCACCGTGACCTCATACTCTCCACTCCCCTCCTGCAGTCTCCTACATGCTTTCTCACACCTCTCCTGCGCAGTCTGACCACGCACAGCGCCTGAACGCGGCGAGCTGCAAACTCACCCTTTGCTTTCCTTTAGACTATGAACGCCACCAGGCCTGCAATTCCTTAAACATAAAGCAGACTGCTTTGCTAAATAAATAAATAAATAAATAAATAAAAGCTGACCAGTTCTATTGGTCATTCCTTGTTTACTGAGTCAAACTACCTGTAAATAATAATAATAATAATAATAAAATAAAACAACATTATGAGACAGATAAACTTAAACAATGGCTATTTGGTGACTACCTGGTGGTATTAAGAAATTAATGTTCCTTTTTCTAGTTATGAAAATTATATTGCAGTTAGTTGTGCTTTTATAAAAGCCAGTATCATGCAGCATTTGACATGGAAATATCTGCAGCTGCCATGACATACCATCGGGGATCTGCTCTGGGCAGTGTGGTGGGAGCTGCGGGGTGGCCAGGGTACAGAGGAAGCAAGGAGAGCCCCGAGCCAATGTCAACTAACCCTGCATGGTGGGTGAGCGGGGCTCACTGGACTGATCTCTTTACAGGCTTCAAGTTTTCCATAACAAATTTAAATAAGTAAATGTATGCATGTAGACACTTGTGAGAGATACGTGCAAATAAAGGATAATAAAAATTCAAGGTAGTTACAATATTATAGACTATGTCCGAGAAAACGGAGATTAATTAAGTAAGGTGCTCAAATAAAATGGGGTCAGTCCCCGAGTGAAGCAGTTACAACCGTGCACGGGAGCTGGTCCCACACAGCCTGTCACGGTTTGAATCTCAGCCGCGAAATCCTAACAAGACTGGGGAAGGGCTGTATGTTCACCACACCCCAGAGGGGGCTCTCTCTCTCCAGGAAGCACATGCACTTCCTTATCACAGGAAAAATAAAATACCTGTTTATATCTGTGGTTATATCTAAATCCACTGGGAAAAAAAGAATAAAAAAATATACATAGTATTTTAATAGTGAGTATCTCTCAGAAAGGGACAGAAAATAGGAAGGAATGACAGCAGATTCTGGTGTGCTTTGTTTTTTTATTTTACTCTTTCCACTATTCATATCCCTGTTCACTATTTAACTTGTGTATAAGAAAGTGTATGTCTAGGGAACCAGCAGTTAGCGTAATGGCTATGTTGCTAGACTCCCACGTAGTCGACCGTGGTTCGCGTCCCAGACTCGGTGGCTTAAAACTCACGCTGGGCGCATGTGCATGCGTGCCCAAGATCCCGAGAGGAGAATGGAGGAGAAGGGATTGCAGCGTGACCATCCCCCCTGGGGGGTGATTTCTCGCTTTCTGTCTCTCTCTCTCTGTCTCTCTGTCTCTCTCTCTGTCTGTCTGGCGAGCGCACGCGCCCTATAGCCAAAAAAAAAAAAAAAAACCTCTCCAAGAAAGTGTATGTCTATATGTGAATGACTGTTAGTATCTGAAAGAGAAGTCAAAACAGACTTAAGCAGGGCCAGCAGGTGGCACAGTGGTTAAAGGCACTGAACTCCCACATGTCTGACCATGGTTCGAATCTCAGACCTGGTGGCTTGAAACTCATGCCCGGAACCTGTGTGTGCGTGCCTAGAATCCTAGGAGGAGGAGCAGGAGGAGGAATTGTGGCATGGTTATCCCTCCTAAATAACCATTTTCTCTCTCACTGCCTCTCTCTGTCTCTCCAGCAAATGCCTGTGCCCTAGGGCAAAACCTTAAAAAAGGAAAGAACAAAAAGAAAAAGAAAATCACATCAGGCACATGTATGCCCTAAAGCCTGAGAAGAGACTGGAGAGGAAGGGATTGAAGCGTGCCCTCTCCCCCAGGGGGTGACTTCTCACTCTTCCTCTCTATGTCTCTGTCTCTCTCTTGCGAGTGCATGCACTCCATGCAAAAAGAAAAAGAAAAGAAAAGAAAAAAAAATGGTTTAAGCAGCATAAAAGACATATTCACTAGGAACACACTTCCCTTCAGTCCAGGTCCTTGCATGCTCCAAGTGAAATAATTTTAAAGTAATCACACCTATGACTTTTGACTTCAGGAAGACTTAAGAGCAATCAGCCCATCTGTTTTCTAATTTCTGCACAATCTGACATGCAGCTCCTGCCGCACCTGCGGTTCTCGCTCCCTACAAATCCAGGAGCAAAGACAAAGGATAACAAAAATGAGCAAGTAAATCTACTATTCTTTACCTCGACCGGCAGGCCAGCGAGCTTCCACAGTGAAATGCCCCGTGTGAAGATGAAGGCAGACTACACGGGACTCCCTGCTTGCTGCGGGGTTGCCTGTAATCACTTACAAAAACGCAAGTGTGGGAAGAACGATTAGCCATCCTGACCTTTTAACACCTGAGTACTAGCAAGAACTCCGACTTTCTCCTGTCTGCCTGACACCTTCCTGTAAAGAAAGGAAACCTCGCTTAACATGTGTACTTGATAAAAAGAAAACTCATCTCCTGTGCAGCTGCGCACCCTAAACCGTCAGCAGAAAGTGAAATGTTCCAAACAAAAACAAGACCTTCTGGACAGAACCCCAGAACAGGAGGTAAAGACACTGCATTCCCAGCAGCTATTTGGCTCCCCTTCTCCGTTCTCTAAAGCATTTCGCTTTCCCAGCACAGCCAAATCCATAAAACGGTAGTCCGCTCCGGATCAAGCTCATCTTCACGGGGCGGAGCGCCAAACCGGCACCGAAGAAGTTTCCCTGTTCTCTCCAGGATGTGCGTGGCCAGACTGCCCTCTATCGTCCAAAGTGGTTTCTACACCAACGTTCAGGACTGCTTTGGGACCTTTGCGTCTTCTAGTGATAATTGTATTTCCAGATACGAATTTAACATCGACTCTAGATAATCACTTAAAGTAAAGAAGGTTTAGAGTTAATCTTTTGTGGAAGAGTAGTACTAAGTGTAGATTTTCGTAAAAGACGATGCTAGCCCCTAGCCAGCTGAGAACATGGCTAGCCTGAGGCTGTTACAGTGTTCGGTAACAATGGTTTCCAGAGTTCCGAACCGACTGTCGTAAACGCTCCTGACAATCCTGTTCCCGCTACTGCCCAGCACCTTTATCTCGGCCTCACACTTCCTGCTGTATTCAAAGCTTGCACCAAGCACCAACAGAGGTACCTTAGCCAGCACCTCATTCTGGAGCTTTCCAAGAAGCCTCTGGCCACAGTGGTTCGATCAGTGTAGAAATACACACCCAGGGAGACCAGCAGGCAGAGTAGTGGTTAAAGCCCTGGATTCCCACACGGCTGACCGCAATTCCAGTCCCAGGCCCTATAGGTTGAAAATCACACCAGGCACGTGTGCATGCATGTCCAAAACCCCAGGAGAAGGGATTGTGGCATGGCCATCCCCCAGGGGAGGTGATTTCTCACTTTCCCTCTCACTGTCTCTCCCCAGTGAGTGCACATGCCCTAAGGCAAAAACCTTTTAAAAAGAGAGAGAATAAACACCCATAAATATAGTGAGTGAACTCAAAGTCACACTGACACGGTGCCGCCCTACACCCCTGCTGGTCTGGTAGGCTGTCCTAGAAAGGGAGGGAGAAGGGCAACTGGAAGGAGCTGAGGAGGAGCGGCGGACTGGCTGCAACAGCAGGGTAAAGGGCACTCGGAGGGCACGTGGTCCCTCCACCAGGGGCCTTCGGGGTCACTCTCGCACACCGTGCCCTCCGGGTCTCCTTCCAGCAGACGCCCCCAGATGCAGAGAGAACCGATACAAGCCAGTCACGAACCAGGCCACGAAGCTTGGGGAAAAGCATAGCCCAGACGAGGAAAACAGTTTTACTAGAGGCTATGCTGGGACACAAGCTCTCGCTGCCTTTTCCACACATTTAAGTAGGTCTCACTCCTCTATCTTGAGGAGGAAAATGCCTAGGACCATTTTCTATTAATGCACACTTCTGATTACAAAGTATGTTCCAGGAGGCTCAGAAATGTAATTTCACACCCACAGAAGGTTCTTTCAGTTACTCGTCCCCGGCAGCCCAGCACGGGGGTGGCCAGCACACCTACCTGTCTCTCGGGACGTCCAGGGCCGTGTTGTACTCTGGCGGACCTCCAGGCAGCATGTTGAACAGCAGGTGGTTTGTACCCCGGTCCCACCTAAAATTGAACAGTCAGACATGCGGGAGAGGTCACATGCTGCTCACCAAGAACAAGATCGGTTACCGGATTAAAAAGTAGCAAGGACCCCAACTCCAAACGAGGGTGCCTCTCGGGTGTGCAGAGTCAGCCCTAGAAACCCCAACCGGACGTCCGGTACTAGCCTGGCTCCTTGAAAGACGAATGAAGAGACACGCACTTCCAGCCTGCCCCCCACAGAACTGTTCCTAGTAACGAAACCCTGAAAACGACCTGAGTCCACCATTTGGTTAAAGAAGTGAAAAATAAACAAATGTAGAAAGCTGGCTAAATACATGATGGAACGTCTCAAAATGGAATACTGTACGACCATTGAAGTTATATTGTAAGAGAACAGGAAATCACTCGGAACTGTATTTGTCACCTGTTAAGGGGAAAAGGACCAGAGAGTTCGCACTATGAACACACTGCGGACGAAAAAAGCTCACAGGACTCACGTGCATGGGATTTCCTATATATATAAATAACTGACTGAAAGTCACATCGAACTCTGAACAATGGTTATCACTTAGAGGCAGGATTACGGGATCAACCTTCCATTCTTCTGCTTTCCTGTATTTTCAGGCTCTTTCCAGGGATCAAGCATGCAAGTGATCGGGGGCAGGAGGGACATACATAAACTTGAAAGGAAAACTATGGAAGGAAAGGCTGTCCTTAGTTTGTAAACCCTAAGAAGCTGGGCAACAGAAAAAAGAACTCGGGCCCAGCAGCTGGCGTGGTGTTTAAGGCACTGGACTCCCACAGGACTGTCCGTGGTTCGAGTCCTGGACCCAGTGGCTTGAAAGTCCTAACAGGCGCGTGTGCTTGAGTGTGTGCATGCTCAAAGTCCTGAGAGAAGACAGGAGGAGAAGGGATGTGGCATGGCCATCCACCCTGGGGAGGTGATTTCTCACTTCCCTCTCTCTGACTCTGTCTCCGGCAAGCACATGCACCCTATAGCAAAAACGTTAAACAAAAGAGAAAAGTTTAGAAAGTAGCAACAGCAGAAACCATGGGTCGCTCCTCACGGCTACAGAGGCCACACGCTGGTGGCTCAGGCTACATGCTGGAAGTGGCTACACCCCCCTCCCGGGAACACAGACAGCTACTGGAAGCTGGTCTGAAGGAGAACGGCCCCACCCCGCCCTCCCCTCGATTCGCAGAAGGACCATTTGCACGTGGGCTCCGGCCCAGAAAGTGTGAGATACCTAGACAGCTGGGCCAGCGCCTGCGCCGTCTCCTTGATGCGCAGAGTATCCTGGTTAAGGACATCGATGGAGGGGACGAACAAGCAGGCCCGGTTGATGTCATCGGTGTAGTAGTCGCTCTCAGAGATGGCGGTGAGCAGCTCGTTGTACTCCCGGGAGATGGTGCTGCTCACCGGGACACCCAGGTCATCGGCGTACTTTTTCAGAGAGTAGATGTACACCTTGATTTTGTTCTTCGGGTTGAAGCCGCAGCGGTAGACGTCGAAGCACGTGTGCATTCGGCAGCTGAGGTCCCCCCGCTCCGGGACGGGGCTGTCGGCAGGCAGCCTGACCACCGGCACGTCGCGGATGCTGCGCTTCTCCACACTCCAGTCGCTGGAGGACTCGATGGAGTGGGGCCAGAACTGGAACATGCCCGTGGCGATGAGGCCCAGGAGGACGATGGAGAAGAGGGTGATGTAGTAGATCCGGTGCTTGGTCTTCATTCTCGGGATGAGGGCGGGACCCCGGAGGTTGTACTTGACTGACGCACACATAATGGCACAGACAACCTCCTCCTCACGCTCCTGGTCATGGGGAGAGAGACCAGAGACGTCACGTATTCAGGCTGTCAGGTGACACTTGAGAAGACTGTTCAGATCTTTTTAAATTATTTAGTCTATTACTATTATTACTTTTTAAGTTTTTCTATAGGGCACGTGTGCTCGCCAGGGAGAGACACAGAGAAAAAGAGAGAGGGAAAGTGAAAAAGCAAACCACCAGGTCCAGGACTCAAACCACGGTCAGCCATGCGGGAGTCCAGAGCCTTACCTACCAAACCACCTGCTAGCCCAAGACTGTTCAACTTTTAATATACCTGTTTCTTTCCCTTAAATTATATGATAAAATAACAAAAATGGATTTTAACACTTCATGTAAACATATATGATATATGACATCATGTATTTTATAAATATCTAATATAAATATTGATATATGATAGAAACCAGACCCTATAAATACACATTCACTTAAAATATAAAGCCTGTACCTATGAGAGCCCAGGAAAAGGAGCACTGACCAAGAACAAAAAAATCAAAAGTAGAACTGCTGAAGATCGTTATTTTATTTTAAAACTCTTGCCCAACATAAAATGATCCTTTATCTGAAAGAACGGAAGCTCTGTTATTCTGGAATCTGTTTCCGTTCCTCCCGTCCGCGATTCGTCCCAAGTGTGCTGAGCACCTACCACGCACCCTGCCGGAAACAAAGATGAAAGCGGGACCCTGCCTGGAGGGACTGACGCGCCAAGAAGAGCGGGAGGGGGCAGACAAAACGACAACAAAATGCAGAATGTGGAATCACTGGGAACCAGCAGTTAGCGTAATGGCTATGTCGCTGGACTCCCACGTAGTCGACCGCAGTTCACATCCCGGACCCGGTGGCTTAAAACTCACGCCGGGCGCGTGTGCGTGTGTGCCCAAGATCCCGAGAGGAGAATGGAGGAGAAGGGATTGCGGCATAGCCATCCCCCCTGGGGGTGATTTCTCGCTTTCTGTCTCTCTGTCTCTCTCTGTCTGTCTGGCGAGTGCACGCGCCCTATAGCGAAAACCTCTCCAAAATGCAGAATGTGGAATCGCTGGGCAAGTATCAATAAAGTACAAAGGCGTATCAGAGAAGGACGTGCACTCTTTAAATCAAACACACGCTGATGTTTTACAAGGAGGCTGACACTTGACACCTTTCCATGGAAGGGAGGGATAAGAAAGGAATGGGGTGAGAGAGACAAAGGCAGGGCGGGAGGGAGGAAGGGAGGGAGAGCAAAGGAGGGAAGGTCGGTCGGAGGGAGGAGAGGCCCAGTGTGGTGGGTTTACTTCCAAAGAAGGACATCGACAGTTCCTCCAACCTCAAATGTGCATAGTCTGTTCCCGGTCAAAAGGCAGGATCTATGTCCCGTCCCCCAAGTCTGCGATGTGTGTCGAGGTAGAGAAGGGGCAGAAGGGACGTCTGGGACCCCTGAGCCCCGGCCTTGAGAGAGCCTACTGCATCCCTGAGCAGCAGCTGCCATACTGTGAGGACACCGAGCTCCCAGGGGAAGGCCCCTCAGCGAGCGTGTGGAAACCACTGGAGCAGAGAGGAGCCGTCCCCGCCCAGCTCTGCAGACGCAGAATCAGGAGCAGAGACCGCTGCTGTTTATAAGAGAGCACGCATGCACGTGGGAAGGAGGGAGGAAGAGTTTGGTTTGTTCTTGCCATAGGGTGCGTGCTCTAGCCAGGGAGAGAGCGAGGGAAAGTAAGAAATCACCCCTCCAGAGGGGATGGCCACACCATAATCCCTTCTCTTCCACTCTCCTCTCAAGATCTTGGGCATGACTGGGCATCACGCACAAACGTCCGGCATGATTTTCAAGCCGCTGGGTCTGGGATTTGAACCCTGGTCAGCCATGTGAGAATCCAGCACCTTAACCACCATGTTTTGACAGGGTCCTGCCATGTCATGATTCTCCTACCCCAGCCTTCCAATTAGCTAGGTCCACTCATGAGCCACTGAGCCTGGCCTGCTTAGAGTTGAACCAGAAGCAAACCAGTCTCCCATGTGACCTTCCGCTTGCACCACAGCAGCTGGGCCTGTTGTTCTAAGCCACTAAGTTTTGGGGTGGTCTGTTACACAGCAAGAGATAATCGACCGGCTCATACACATCATTGGCTGAGATATAAATAAAACCTTTTGTTCTCAGCTGATAAACACAGAGTCCCACTGTGGATCACAGTTGAAGATCCTGACCAAACTCCCCCCATGTGATGCCTGGGTCCTGTGGGGCAGGCCAGAGTCTTGGGCGTGGCTGCATCACGTGTCACAGACCGACCATGTTACCAAAGTGGCTCTGACGGTTCGTGTGCCAAGTCTAATCTGTAAAACAATCTCATTCTAATCACTGATCTTTCAGAAAAGCTGTTAATGTACAGGTAGTAACTGAAAGCTCATAGATTATTTTAGGGTTTACAGACTGCCTTCACTTCAGATAAATGGAGCCCTCCCCACCCCTGTCCACGGTACAAGGGCTTCCTGCCTGGCCAGCCGAGAGCTACCAAGCCTTGAATGCAGGAACCACTGTCAGCTTCCTGAGTTATGATTGCTTTCAACTTATCAATTTACCTCTCTCTAAGACCATGATCTAGAACCGACCAAGGAATTTGCTCGTTAGACTAATATATAAATCTCATACATTTTAAATTTAAATATTGTCATCTTTCGGATATACACATCAGCCAACTATTTGCTAACTGATTTTATGACAGAAATGTGGGCATGGGAGCTGTTTCACTTTTTCTGTCACTCTTACAGCCAGCAGGATGCCTCAGCCTGCCCCCACCTCCCTCCAGCCCGGCCTATGGCACTGTCTCCTTGCCATTCTGTGAGGCCCCCTGGATTTACAGCCAGGAGGTTCTGGGTCAGACGCATGCAAAGAGCAGGGCTCCACGGTCCCCATGCACTGTGAATCAAAACATCACCACGTATCCCGCAAATGCGGATGGTTATGTGACGATTAAAAACAAAACAAGGGCCAGACGGTGGCACAGCAGTAGAATGAACTCGGTACCCACACAGGAAGGTTCCTGGTTCAAGTCCAGAGACCTCTCTGCACACACCCGGTGCACACTTGCCCACAATCCAGGCGCGGGGTGAGTCAGTGTCAGGAACTTGCTGGGAGGACATTTCTCTGTCTCTCTCTCTCTCTCTCACTCAGGGAAGAAATAAACTTTAACTAATAATAATAATAATAACATAACAAAAGGAAACACCTGCCAAGGAGTTCTAAAGGTCTGTTTACATGTTAAATCAGTGGTTCCTAAGTACCTCAAGCTGAAGAAGCACATGGGAACATGGGAATTTTGTTAAAACACAGACCCCTTGGCCTCACCACTGGAGGTTGTTACTAGAAGGTCTCAAACAGGGTCATAGAATTTGTCGTTTAGCAACCCCTTACTAGTAGACAAACTACATTTTAAAAATAAATTCATTATTTTATTTTATTTATTATTATTCTTCAATTTGACCAGAGAGAGAGTGAGAAGGCAAGCCGCCAGGTCCAGGACTCGAACCACGGTCAGCCATGTGGGAGTCTAGCACTTCAACCACCTACCAGCCCCCAAAACTACTTTTTTTTTTAAGGCTTTTGCCATATGGTGCATTCATTCACTGGAGAGACACAGAGACAAAGAGACAGGGAAAGTGAGAAATCACCCCTCCAGGGAGGATGACTTTGCTGCAATTCCTTTTCCTCCAGTCTCTTCCTGGGATTTGGGGTAAGCATGCACATGCACATGTACCTGGCATGATTATCAAGCTGCTAAGTCTAAGACTCGAACCACAGTCAGTCATGTGGGAGTCTAGTGCCTTAACTACCATGCCACCTGCTAGTTCCCAAACTACTTTTTAATACAGTGGTTTTTGAACTTTTTAAAACTAAAACACACGGTAAGAAAATTTTATATTGTGACTCTATATAGACGTGTGTGTGTGTGTGTGTGTGTGTGTGTGTGTGTGTGTCTGAGTGAAGCCCAGTATTAGCCACAGAATACGCGTAAACCCTCTATTTTTTCTATTGTGTTATTCTATTGCTTTTTCAGAAATTCTGGCTATAATGTACTAGGTCAATTATACTACCTAGGAAAGGATCACCCACAGTCTAAAAAATACTTTTGACACGTAACGAAACTGAGGTTATGAGAACAGAAACAGCATCCTCACAGGAACTTGGCAATCATGAGTTGTAGATTAACTATAAAAACATCCCAACAGAATAAACCCAAAGATAATAAAAGAAAATAATAAAAACACAAATATTAAGTGATTAAAAAAAGAACAGATATGACCAACCAAACTACAAGTTGCTTAAAAACACAAACAAACTAAAATAAAACACTAGGGGCGTGTTTAAGGCACTGAACTCCAACACATGGCACGTGCCGGCCAACAGTGGTTTGAGTCCCGGACCCGATAGCTTGCTTTCCCATTTTCCCTCTCTCTTTCTGTCTCTTTCTGGTGAGCACATGTGCCCTACAACAAATTAAATAAAAATAATCATTTAAAATAATTTAATAAGTAAATAAATAATTCTTTTTAAAACAAACTAATCAAATTGACATGAGGCATAATTTTCATGGGATTAATTAACATAAAAGGAAAAAAGGCAAGTATATCTGGAAAGAAAAGACCATAACCTTAAATATTGCATAGATTCATAAGATAAGATGATATCAATGAACTTATGCCACTAAATTTGAAAACGTAGAAGGAGCAGAAAAGTTCTTTTAAAAGTATTTACCAAAAGAGTCTCAAGGAGAAATAGCAAATCCGGATAGTACTCTAACATTTAAGAAACTGAATGCAGGGGCCGGCAGGTGGCGTGGTGGTTAAGGGCGCTGGACTCCCACATGACCGACTACTGTTCAAGTCCCGGACCTGGCGGCTTGCTTTCTCACTTTCTCCCCCCCCCACCCCAGCCAAATTAAAATAAATAAATAAATAAAGTTAAAATAAAAAATAATTCTTTTAAAAAAAAGAAACTGAATGTAAAGTTAAAAAATCTCCCCGTAAAGAAAAAATTCCAAGTCCAAAAGATTTCCCAAATTCTACCTAGTATTCGAGAAAAAAATAATTCTAATTTTATACAAGTAATTCCAGAATGCAGAAAAGAGGGAATACTCTGGCTCATGTGAGGGAATCTAACATGTCCTTAATACCAAAATCTGAAAATAATGGTCCTTAAAGCACAGGCCTGGCACCCAGAGGGTCCTGAAGACTCTGCTATTGTAACTGTTTTCTAATAGCACTGACATTATCTGCCTTTTTCACTCTCATTATCCAAGGGCTATACCACGTACCTCACTGCAACTCACTGACTACAGAAGCACACAGGAGAATCAATTTTTCCAAAAATAATGATAGCAACTTACAGATCTGAGATGTTCAATTCCAAGTAAAACATACACACACAAAAAACCCCTAGATATCAAAGAAAAACCGCTAAGATGAAAGCTATGAAAGAAAACCTATTCAAGGTATTGAAAACTAAATGTAAAAAGGAAAACTATAAGATATTTAAAACACAATAGAGAATATCTATGATTCTAGCTAAGAATGACTTCTGAAACAATACATAAAAAGGGCAAACTACAGCGAGATCAGATGATGCTAAATTCAGAGATAGGGTTACAAACCTTGTGGGGGGCCCACTCTGCAGGGCAGAGGTAATGTGCTGCTCAGAAGAAGCCAGATCCCACATGGTGGCCATGCTTCACATCCCTAGCTGGGCTGGCCTGAAACACACCAGCCAGGGACCAGCAGATGGCATAGCAGTACGGCACTGGACTCCCACATGGCCAACCACAGTTGGAGTCCTGGACCCGGTGGCTTGAAACTCATGTTGGGTGCATGTGCGTGCGTGCCCAAGATCCTGGGAAGAGAATGGAGGACAAGGGATTGTGGCATGGCCATTCCCCAGGGTTGATTTCTCACTTTCCATTTCTCACTATCCCTCTCACTGCCTCTGTCTCTCTCTAGCAAGCACAAACACTCTAAAGCAAAAAAAGAAAGAAAGAAAGAAAGAGAGAGAGAAAGAAAGAAAGAAAGAAAAAAGAAGGAAGGAAGGAAGGAAAGAAATAAAGAAATACATCAGGCATGCGTATGAGCATCCAGGATCTGAGAAGCTAGAAGACTGGAGGAAGGGGATCACACTATGACCAGATCCTGTGGAGGGTGCTCATCTCAATCTCTCTCTCTCTCTCTTTCTCTTTCGTATGTGCATACACTCTATCATGAATAAATAAAGACATTTAATAAAAAAGGAAGAACATTTTTCATCAAAGACACCATACAGAAGAAAAGACAAGTTACAAATCTAAAGATACTTGCAGCACAATGGGTCTTCAAATTGTCCATGGAAGATGTGTATTACAAAAACACTATGCGTGAATTTCAAAACTCTTTTGTTTTTTAAAGAAATATTTATTCAATCTTATTTATCATGATTATTATTTTTTAAATTTTGATACACTCACTCACCAGAGAGAGACAAATAAAGGGCAAGTGAGAAAGCAAGTCACCAGCTCCAGGACTTAAACCATGGTCGGCCATATGGGAGTCCAGCACCCCAACCACCATGCCACCTGCTGGCCCCTCAAAAAACTCTTGTACCAAAATAAATTCATACTTTAATTACAGTTTGCATAAATTTTTGAAGTACTCTTATAAAACCAATAAAGTAACAATCAGAATAAAGAACTCTATATAGCAGTAAGAAAAAAAATTTAAAACCCAAAGCAAACAAACAGAAAATGAAGCAAAGGACTTAAATAGTAATTTTACAGAAGAGGGGGGGAAATGGTACATAAACATTTGCAAAAATGTCTCACTAATGGTCAGGGGAAGAAAAACCAGAAAGATGTCTATACCTGCCAGTATAGGACACTATAAGAGTCAGAAACCATCAAGTGTTGGTGGAGACATGGAGCCACAGGAATTTCCCTGGTAGGAATGTGAACTGACTCCAGAGTCCTAAGCAGACTCAGCAGAAGCACTAGAAAGCAGAGGGAGCTATCTACTGTCATTGTTTGATCTCCCTCACTTCTTACCAAAAACAAAACAATGAAAACCAGAGATAAAGACAGGGGTAGGCAGATAGTTAACTGGGAGGTGATCACAGAGTAAGGGAACAAGGTGAGAGACAGGGAACGAGAAAAAGCAGTAACCTGCGTCTTACTAAGTTGGTTACTGGTGTGGGCCACAAGGGCTCCTAGGGATACTAGGAACCCTAAGAAGACCCACGTAGACTGCACCTTGTTCCTCAGAGAAATGGCAGACTAGGGTATTTATCTACAATTCATACCCATTCCCAGCTGGTGTTGATGCTACCAGTGGATCCTCTAGATCCACTACTCAACAGCCCTCAAAATCTGGACCTTATCTTTTCCTTGCTGTGCAGCTATTCTGATAAAGAGGTGACAGTCCCTTGAGGAAGCATGGGGAATATCTGTCTGTCCTTGTAGGGGTGGTGGAAGGTCTTCCTTCCAAGAGATCCAGCCTTCCCCTCAGCCCACGGGATTTGGATCTGGGGGCTGACTGGCATCTGAGACTGAAGAAGGCATAGTGATTTTTCCCAGTGTAGCAGCAGACATCCACCTACTTGCCAGCTCTGAATTTTCTCCTCCTGGTTATGGGTACACAATCAAGCAAACCCTAGCTGACTGTCCATCTAGCCCGCCCCTAGGAACACCACACTCCCGGCATCAAGGTGGGCCCAGAAACTCTGCCGTGAGGTTAGCCTGGCTGCCCATCACGGGCACTATGTCTACCCGTGAGAAAGGGCCACCAGTTGGCCTCTGCTACTTCGGAATCCCATCGTCCCTCCTGGTACTTGGGGACCCAGTTGCCTGGCAACATCTCCTAAACCAAGCCTGGCCCAGAGGACAGGCAGCCTGAGCTCCTCAGAGATGCTGGTCTCCTCACCGGGTATCCCACATACCCAGAGTGAAGGGAGAGGGCCCTCCCAGGGATGTGGGCGGGTGGTATCCCCTGCCTCAGAAAATCTGCTTAAGTCTCCTCCTCCCTGGACCTTCTGATTCCATCCGCAATACTCCACAAAGCAAGCTCTGATGCCTCCACCTCATCTACTGCAGGCTAGGGTGTCTCCATCTCGGTACTGCCTGGGCCAGACACATTTTCTAAGACTTCTCCTTTCACAGTTTGTCAGTTTGTTTGTGAGAGAGAGAGAGAGACCTGACAGGGTCTCTCCATGCTGCGATCCTCCCGCCAGCCTCCCAGCTAGCTAGGACAAGAGGCTTGTGCCGCTGCGCCCAGCCTGTGTGCCAGCTGGGCCAGGCCTCAGGCCTCACTGATGCTGCCTCAGCCTCCGAGCAGCACGTCTTAACAGCATGCACCACTGTGGTCGGCCCAGGGAGTTCAGAGTAGTGGTTTAGCAGCACCCCGTCCTTACTGAATAGAAGCCAGAAGCAATCCCCAGCTGTAACGACCAATAACATGCCCACACGGCCAAACATCCCTCGGAGAGGCAAAAGCTAATACCAGCAGTGGTAGTGGCTTGCTGTCACACCCAAGTTTGAAGAGCCTGCCTGATGTCACGGTCATTAAATCTTGAACCATGAGTGAATGCTCCCGTGTCAATAGTGAATGCTCCCGTGTCTCTCCTAACCAGCTCTATATTCTACCACCACCCACCCCCATTTATGCTGTCAATACCCTTAAGATTCACTCCCATGTGTCCCCAGCTTCTGCGGTCCACATTAACCAGGTTCTGCAACTCCGCTGGGGACTGCACTTCCCTGCCCAGGCAATGCCGAGATCACCTCCCAGGGCATCTGCCTCAAGCGTGGGCTTTGTACAGGGCAAAGAGAGGCTGCCTTTCTCTACAACAGAGAGGCAGAGACCTTCCTGGCCCAGAAGAGCTAAGGACATCTAGGAGTTCAGAGTTCTCAGCGCCTCCTTCCAAAATATCTCCAGCCCAGGTCTGGGGGTCCAGCTTCTTCGGTATCATGACCCTGACATCAGCAGAGGAAAGACAAAGGCTCCGCACTCAGCTTCCTCCGCAGTTCTGCCAAGATCATGGTTCAGTTCTGGGCCTGCTCTTCATCACGCCTGCCCTGCAGCTGCAGCACCTGCAGCCAGGGAGCCTCTGCCTCTCAGCGTGTCCTGCTGCTCTCTGGCTGAGCTAAGCCTGGCGTTCTCTTACCGCGAGGCTTAAGGGAAGGAAGAGCATGAGAGCCAGCCGACTCTACTGTCCATACCGGCCAGTGCTCTCCCTTCTCCTGAGTCCCCTCCCAGCCCACTCTGCTATCCATACCGGCCAGCACTCTCCCTTCTCCTGAGTCCTCTCCCAGCCCACTCTACTGTCCATACCAGCCAGTGCTCCCCTTCTCCTGAGTCCCCTCCCAGCCCACGGCGGTGAGTCTTACACCGTGATGCTGGGAGTACGGGGTCATCGCCGGCTCCCTAACACTAGCCACCCAAGGATAAATGATTCCGGCTTCAGTCTGTTTCCAGAGCCTGCTTTCTAGTACCAACTGTCTCCGTTTGTGCTCTGCCAGCCTAAGAAAAAAGGACGAGTGCAGGGAGCAGTCCAGGAAGCCAGGGAGGGAGTAAGGAGAGGAGGCACGGAAAATGCAGCTCTGAGCGGGGCACACGGGTTCAGTCCTGCTAGGACCCTTCTGAAGAACTTATGCAGAACACATCTCAGAACTGTCCCTTAGAAGGACACAAAGTCCCTTAGAAGGACACATTCATCCACCAATGCCCACCCTCCACTGGCTGAGGGACATCCCCCCAAAATGAAGTGCCTCCAGGTTTCTGGGATGCATCGTCAAAAGCAAAACAAACCGGGAACCAGCAGTTAGCGTAATGGCTATGTTGCTGGACTCCCACGTAGTCGACCGCGGTTCGTGTCCCGGACCCGGTGGCTTCAAACTCACGCCGGGCCCATGTGCGTGCGTGCACAAGATCGCGACACTAGCATCCGTGGTTTGTGTCCCGGACCCGGTGGCTTAAAACTCATGCCAGGCGCATGTGCGTGCGTGCCCAAGATCCCGAGAGGAGAATGGAGGAGAAGGAATTGCAGCGTGACCATCCCCCCTGGGGGGTGATTTCTCGCTTTCTGTCTCTATGTCTCTCTCTGTCTGTCTGGCGAGCGCACGCGCCCTACAGTGAAAATCTCTCCAAAAAAAAAAAAAAGCAAAACAAACCCTCACAAGTCTACAACAAACTCTGAAGGATAAAAGCAGAGATACACAAGCAAGCACTTAGGGTAGAATAAACACCTTTTTATTGAGAGAGAGAGAGATTTTTGCTATAAGGTGCATATGCTTGCTGAGAGACAAAGACGGAGAGACAGAAAACAAGAGATCACCCCGCAGCGGGGATGGCCACACCGCAATCCCTTCTCCTCCATTCTTGTCTCGGGCATGCACGCACACACACACGTACCTGGCATGAGTTTCAAGTCACTGGGTCTGGGACGCAAACCACAGTCAACTACATGGGAATCCCAGTGACGTAATCATTATGCCATCTGCTGGTCCCAAAATAAACACTCTTAATAAAAGAAATTAGAGGGTGAGCCAGCCAGGTTAAGGCACTGGATTCCACAGGGCCGACTGCACAGTTCAAATCTCC
The DNA here is from genome assembly GCF_000334495.1 of Tupaia belangeri chinensis. NCBI lineage: Eukaryota > Metazoa > Chordata > Mammalia > Scandentia > Tupaiidae > Tupaia > Tupaia belangeri. Next base: position 56,495 of record NW_006160074.1, on the reverse strand, counting down.
GACGCTGCAGCTTGAAAATCACCCCTGGTGTGCATGCAGGCCCCAAACCCCAGAAGGAGAAGGGAGAAGAGACTGCAGCATGGTCATCCTCCCCGGAGAGTGATTTCTCACTCATCATTCTTTTCAGTTTGCGTTTCTGTCTCTTTCCGGCAAATCTATGTGTCCCCAAGCAAATTTAGACAAAAAAAAAAAAAGGGGGGGGGGGGAGAAAAGGATAGAAAATGAGAGGGGAAATAAGCCCGTAAGTGCTTTAGAGATTGAGAACTGTCTGTGAGCAGCAACCTCGCCTTTCGCATCCCTCTACAGCACTGGCCCTGCTACACTAGTTACTCAAGGGGATGCAGGTCTGTCTTCCCCACTGGCTGTGCTTCTGGTACGGAGTTTTCCACCTCTGCTCAGCAACCCCAGCATCTATGGTAACCCCAAGCCTTGAACATATGCAATATAAACATAAGAGTGTGTTGAATGAATGAATGACTCTATCCTTCCAGCCCCATCATCACATCCACTCTTCAATAAGCAAGTTTTCTTTTTAATTTTTTTTGGGGGGGTAGGTTTTTGCTATAGGGTACGTGCGCTCACCAGAGAGACAGAGAGAGACAGAGACAGAGAGACAGAAAGGAAGAAATCACCCCCAGGGGGGATGGCCACATCGCAATCCCTTCTCTTCCATTCTCCCCTCGGGATCTTGGGCACGCACACATACATATGGCCGATGTGAGTTTAAGCCACCGGGTCCAGGACTCAAACCGTGGTCGACTACATGGGAGTCCAGCGACATAGCCATTATGCCAACTACTGGCCCCGATAATCAAGTTTTGAATTATGACTTCTGACTGTTGTCTTTCCTGAATTAGAAGAAATTTCCAAAGGGGGGGGGAAATAGCTAGATATTTCCACAGACGCCGAATTTTCTGTACTCACCTGTGAATACCTTCCTCTCCCCCACCCACCACACACAGCACACCCAGAGACGCCATTACTGCACCCACCCTGTCCTTATGCCTCAGTGGACCCTCCTGCGAGACTCTAACTAGACAGAACTGTCAGTGGTTCTGCTCGGGAAGCTCGGACTTCACCCAGAACACACAGAACCCGTCTTCCCAGAACATTTTCTAATGATCAATCAAACACAGAACACCAGCATGTCTAAAGTCATCATCTAAGGAAACAACTTGAAACTTTTCTGCTCAAAGACAATGCTCTGTGGGCCGGCCTGGGTGTTAAGGCTGCCAGATCCTGTGTGGCTAACACCTACAGTTCTAGTCCCGAACCTGGAGGCTTAAGAAACACACAAGGCCCATGTGCATGAGTACCCAAAATCCCAAAAGGAGGATAAGGGATTGTGGCATGGCTATCTCCCATGGGGGTTGCCTTCTTCTCTCTCCCCTTCTGTCCTCTGTCCTTCTGTCTGGCAAGTGCATGTGCTCTCTAGCAAGAAAGAGAGAGAGAGAGAGAGAATGATGGTGCTCACTACCACCAAGACGTTAAAAGCCCTGGAGAGGACAGACTGAAAGGGATCTTCTACCGATGAAAGTTTATTCCATATAATATTACCAGCTGGATCAAAACAAAACTCTAACATCCTTATCCTCCCGAAACACACCAAACCTGTCCCTGCAGGACACGGGAGTCATCTGGCTAGCTGTCAGGCACTGAGTCACTGGAAAAGTCGTCTAACCCAATTGGCTGTCAGCGTGAGATGCATTTTCTGTTCCTGGAATGAACTATTCCTACAGCCTGTCTGAATAACCCTTCTTTGTTCAGGTTACAGACAATTCACTTAGTCCAATGTTTCAGGTCACAACCTTGTGTGGTCTTCACCTGTTCAGAGAAGCCCTCACAGCTGCACTCCCAGAGTTGCTGCTGCACTGGAACTCAACCCACCATTTCCCAAAACAAAGGAACCAAACATGAGCGAAAGCAGGAAAATCCACACATCACTCACTACCTTACTGGATAAGATTATGTCTATTTAAAGTTATAGCAAACCAAATACGGTTTCCAATTAAAAAAAAAAACCTGTCCTTTTAATTGTGTGAATTATAATTAATACAATGAACATCATTCAGTAAGTCATAACTAAACTTATTTGAGCACTTAACATTCCAGGTCTTTTTTTTAAAAGAGGTTTTTGCCTTAGGGGTGCATGTGCTTGCTGGAGAGACAGAGACAGTGAGAGGGAAAGTGAGAACTCGCCCTCCTGCGGAATGGCCACACCGCAACCCCTTCTCCATTCTCCTCCTGGGATCTTGGGCATGCACGCACATGCAATCGGCATGAGTTTCAAGCCACTGGGTCTGGGATTCCGACCGCGGTCTACCATGTGGGAGTCCATGGATGTAACCTCTACGCCATCCGCTGGTCCCTCCAGGTCTATTTAAGCTCTCCGTAAGTGCTAACTTACTTAATTAACTTCCTGACAACGCCATGGGACAAGCTGTTAACGTCATCTTACAGGTGGGCAGAGTACAACGGAAAGCCTGAGACTTGCCAAATAGCACACACGCACTACCGAGGCCGGCGTTCAGAGCAGCCGGCACCAGAGGGTGGACCCACTCCCACCAGCACGCGCGGGTACCAGCACTTCGCCAGGCTTCCGCGGG
>NW_006160074.1:53485-53864 GCF_000334495.1 Tupaia belangeri chinensis | reverse complement strand
GTGTTCTATTACTGTGAATGGCCTCTGAGCTCTGAACTTACAAACCAAGTCTGGTTAAAGAACTTAGGGCACTTGGCTGATTTACAAGAGGAGTTTAAAAGGCCGCATTTCTACTCCCAGAGCCCATCTTCAGACAAGCACGGCAAGGACTCTGCTAGACGGGCGCTCCCCAGTAAATCACACCAAGCACCGCTTCGAATCTCCAAAGGGCGCACCTAGACCTGGTTCCACCCCGAGTGACAAAGCTCCGGACGTGTCTGGGCTCCAGGCCGCCGCCAAAGCCAGCACGCCCTGGGCCACCTTCCCTCCAGCACCGAGTCCTGCCCACGGCATCCGGCGGGCACGCGACGCCACAGGCCACGGCCCAGCCGAGTTGGGG
>NW_006160074.1:43812-53205 GCF_000334495.1 Tupaia belangeri chinensis | reverse complement strand
ACCGCCGCCCGGGTCGGATCGCGCAGAGAGCGGCCGCCAGCACCAGGGCCAGGTCTGCGCGGGTGTGGGGACAGCGGCGCCGGCGACCCGGGTGGGCGGGGCGGCTGCTGACACCCGGCGCTCTGCGCGTGCGCGAGAAGCCGGGCCGCGCCCCCTGCTGGACAGGAGGAGTCCGAGCTCCGGGAGGGTCCTGGGCAGCAGCGCTGAGCTGGGCTCTGCACCGAGGCCAAACGCCCACTTGCATAGTACCGGCTTCGTTCACGGTGCAAACCCAAAGGAGTTACAGACCCGAAGGATGGACACCACGCTTCACTGTAAGCCAACAGAAATGTGAACGCTTTGTTATAATTAGTGCTGGTGAGCGTACAACTCTCCTGGAGGGCAGTAGGACGCTGTCCATCAGTCGTAAAATGCCCGTACCCTTCATTCCAACAACCCCTCTATGGCGTTTATCCTATGGATAGTCTCAACAGTTATTTAAAAAAAAAATTCATTACTGGGCCAGCAGCTGGCGTGGAGGTTAAGACGCTGGATCCCACGTGACCGGCTTTGCAGTTCAAGTCCCAACCAAGGAGCTTGAAAATCACATGGGACTCCTGTGTTAATGTTCGCAAAACCCCCAAATAGAGACGGGATTGCAGTGTGGCCACCCCCCTGGGAGCGATTTCTCACTTTCCCTCTTTCTTTCTGCCTCCCTTTGGGGAGCCCACCTGCCCTATAGCAAAAACTAAAAAAAAAGAAAAAGAAAAAGAAAAAGAAAAAAATGACACTATTTTTTCCAATAATAACAAAATACTTGAAACAACCAAAGTAAATTAGAGAACACGATTTCATAATTACATAATATGTGTGTGGGCAAGTATGATCATTTTTAGGATAAAGTAGGAATGGGTTGAGTATCTTTTATTAAAAGATTTGGGACCCAAAGTATTTGGGATTATTTTTCCTTCCAGTTTTGAAATGCTTGCATACCCTTAATGAGCTATCTCCAGCATGGGACCATCGTCTAAATGCAAAATTCATTAATGTTTCCTAGACACCTTAAGCACATGGCTTGAAGGTAATTTTATGCAACATTTTTGTATTTCTTTTTTTAAATAATTATTTAATTCATTTTATTTATTATATTATTATTTTTTTTAATTTGCTTCAGGGCACAATTATTTACTTAATTTTATTCATCATCTTATTTTTTAATTTGCTACTAGGGCACATACACTCACCCAAGAGAGACAGAAGGAGAGAAAAAGTGAGAAAGCAAGTCACTAGATGGAGGACTTGAATTGCATATGGCTACTTGGGAGTCCAGCACCTTAACCACCACACCACCTGCCGGCCCAAATACTTTTATATTTCAGCGTCTTTACTGCCACCAGTCCACATGAGGTCAGATGTAGAATTTTCTACTTGTAATGTCATGCTGGTATGCAAAAGGTTATGGATTTTGGAGTGTTTTGAATTAGGGATGTTCAACCTGCATAAGCCAAAAGAGCAGAGGAAACTCTGTTAGCAGGTGTGTGTTATATATTCAGGCACGTGTAATTTTTTTAGAAGGAATGCAGGAAGCAATTAACAGTTTAGAGTGAAGTAATTATGGAGGCAAAAATGGAGACTGGGACCAGCAGTGGCATAGTGATTAAGGTGCTGGACTCCCACGTGGCAGGCTACGATTCAAGTACCGGACCTGGCGTCTTTCTCTCTCTCTGTATCTCTCTGGTAAAAAAAAAAAAAAAAAAAAAAAAAAAAAAAAAAAAAAGTAAATAAGTGAAATTAAATAATTATTTTTAAAAATTGAGACATTTTCACTTTGTGTATTATTTACAGATTCAGCCTTATACATGGGCAGTAATCCTCTGTCCTAAGAGAGTTAAGTAGAGTCTAAAAAGTTAAATCCAAGGGGCCAGCAGGAGTAAGACAACCCAAGGATGGCCCACATGGGAAGCTTCTAGCCCACGCCCAGAGATCTCTCTGTTAGCCAGGCGCTGGCCTGCGCCCTACCAGGGCTGGCTGAATCGGGTGGCTGGGCATCAGAACTCTGTTAGGAGTGCTGTCTCTGTCTCTTTCTCAGTCTTGGAAGAAATCAATAAACAAACTTTTTCCAAGAGTGAACATGCAGGGCCGGTGCATAGGGACCCAGTCCCCACATAGCCCACCGCAGCAGTTCCAATGCTGGCTTGGCGCCCAAATCCTCACAGGGCAGAGAAAGAAGGGGGACTGGGTGGGATGACGATGCCCCATCGCGGGAAGTCTTCCCTCTCCCTCCCCCTTTCTTTCTATCAAGCTCTGGCAATCAGAATAAATTAAACGAAAATGCATAGAGTGGTGTTATTGAGAAATTAATGAAATGACCCCTGGATCTGTCCCGTTGGCCGCCTTAGTTCTGCGTCTGGCTGGGGGAATCAAAGCCATTCTCGTCCCAGCTATGCTTTATCGCCATCTAGTGGATGTTGCTGCTTACAGCAGAAGTATTCAAGGGGACGATCCTGAGTCTGAAGACCTACTGAGACCTCCAACGGTGACTCCAGGAATATTTCTGTGACTTACTGCCTGCTTGTCACGGAGCTAGGGAGATGGGAGCAAGAGCGTTTTGGGAAAGGGAGGTCCACATTCTGCTTCTGCTTCCCTACGCCCAAGAGAGCATAGCTCCACTCTCCAACTCTGCATCCCTTCTCCAGAACGATAGGAAATCTAGCTCTGCACACCTCTTTTAAGAACTAGGTGGAGGGACCCAGCAGTTAGCGTAATGGCTATGTTGCTGGACTCCCACGTAGTCGACCGCGGTTCGTGTCCCGGACCCGGTGGCTTAAAACTCATGCCGGGTTCGTGTGCGTGCGTGCCCAAGATCCGGAGAGGAGAATGGAGGAGAAGGGATTGCGGTGTGACCATCCCCCCTGGGGGTGATTTCCTGTTTTCTGTCTCTCTCTGTCTGTCTGGTGAGCACACGCACCCTAAAGCAAAAACCTCTCAAAAAAAAAAAAAAAAAAAAAGAGCTAGGTGGAGAACCCTGCCAACCACCAGAGGCATGACATACAGATTCCTGTCATCCCAGAGAGTGGTGTTCTTAGGCTTTACTTACAGATCAACGGTAGCTATCTGGGCTGGGAGATTATGACTTCCTTTTTTTTTTTTTCCTTCTGTGTACATATTCTTATTTTAAATGTATTTTTTAATTAATCATTCATTTTTCATTAAATGAGGACTGACCATGTTAAAGAACTGTGTTCCTTTGAGAGACCCTGCCTATTCTACTCACTTTTTGTTTGTTGGTTTGTTGCAATAGGGCACATACTTCTCACCAGAGAGAGAGACAGAGAAAGAGGATGAGAAATCACACTCCCTCCCGAGGAATGGCCATGCTGAAATCCCCTCTTCCCCCTTCTCCTCTCAAGATTCTGGGCATGCATGCACACGCCTGGTGTGATTTCCAAGCCGCTGGGTTAGAACTCAAACCATGCAGTCAGCCATATCTGATCCAGTCCCTTAACCACCACACCACTGCTGGCCCCCCTTATTCATTTTTTATAACCTTAAACTTGCTTAATATCTGGCACATAGTAAGTGCTCAGCTAAGTATTTGTTAAATGAATAAAGGCTGCCCAGACACCAGCAGGTGCTAGCTAGAAATAAAACAAACAGACAAGTAAGATTACTCGGAGCAGAGAATGAAAAGTGGCATTGGAGAATGGGATTAAAATGCGATGGTTCAAAAGAGGGAGGGGCCACACCTAGTGGGAAAGACCTAGGGAGATTTTAATCAGGAGTGGCTGCTTGCCTGTTCTGAAGGGTATCTGGGATTTGGACAAGTAATGAGGTGGAAGGAGCATTCCTGGCAGACAAAAACATTGTGAACGAGTCAGGTGTTAAAGAAGAAGGAGCCGGGGTAGCAGGTATGTGGGAGAGGGGGAGTTAAGGTGCTGGACTCCTCCATGGCCAACCGTGGTTCGAGTCCTGGACCTGGTGGCTTGAGAATTATGCCAGGTATGTGTGTGTGCGTGCCCAAGATCCCAGGAGGAGAATGGAGAGGAGACTGCAGCGTGGCCATCCCCCCTGGGGGGTGTTTTCTCACTTTCCCTCTCACCATCTCTCTTGCTCTCTCTCTGGTGAGCACATGTGCCCTATAGCATAAACCTTATTAAAAAAAAAAAAAAAAAGAGCAATCAGAACACGCAAGTGTTTTTAACCCAGCGTGGTTAAATGGCATGGCGAGGTCTCTTAGGTAGAAATCGCATGAGCGGTCGGGGGTGAAAAACCCCGGAAGCTGTGATATTAGCAACTCCGTGCTGCTGAAGTAACCACGGGTGACTTCGGAGAAGAACGGGGAGGAATGATGAGCCAGGTCCTGAAGGCTCTGAGAAGGTAGAGAAGTGGGTTAGCAGGAGGTGGCACACAAAGATGGTGCATGTGCACGTGTGTGCCCAAAGTCCCGGGAGAAGGGAGGGCAGCGTGGCTGTCTCCCCAGGGGGTGAATTCTCATTTCCCCTCTCTGTCTCTCTTTTAGGTGAGCACATGTGCCCTATGGCAAAATCGTCAAAAAGAAAAAAGAAGAAAGAAAGAAAGAAAGAAAAAAAAGATTACACCCAAAAGGGAAGACTGGAAAAATGTCCTTAACATCAATCAAAAACTTCATTTATGTCATTGAGGGTGTGGAAGAAGAGAGGACTCTCACTGGGGACCATTGACATCCATGCCTTAGTCAGCTCAGGCTGCTATAACAAAGATACACGGAATCTTAGCTGAAACCACAGGAATGTATTTCTCACAGCTCTGGAGGCTGGCCAAGGGGCTCGTGGCAAGGGCTCTCTCAGTGGTTTGCAGATGGACACCTTCTCGCATGGTAGAGAGATCAGCCCTCTTGTGTCTCTCCCCACAGAGCACTAATTTCTACCTCTTTTCTTCTTCTCTGTTAAAATTTGCTAACGGGTGCATGTGCTTGCCAGCAAGAGACTGAGAGAGCAAGAAAGAGGGAAAGTGAGAGAGCATGCTCTGGAGGACCACGCCACGATCCCGTCTCCTCCATTCTCTCGGGGTTTTGAGCACACGTGCACACATGCCTGACTTATCTCTCAAGCTGCTGGGTCCAGGACTCAACCTGCATAACCAGCTATGTGAGATCCAGCTGCCCTAAGCAACACAACACTTGGCTGGCCCATAGGGCACTAATTTCAATCAAAAGGGCTCTGCCCTCATGACCTCATCACCTAAAAAGGGTAAACTGAGGCAAAATGGGTAAAGTAGAAGCAGCCTGTTTGGGCATAAGCGTGAAGATTGCAGCTGGCATTGTCTGAACATGTTCAGGTTGCTCTACACAAGCTCACTAAAGTCTTATACTCCTCCAGCAGGCTTTTGTTTTTAACCCTTACTTATTTATCTATTTATTTGTTGTGACTTTTAGAGGAGTCTGACCCGATAGGGCCCCAGGATCTGTTTTGAGCTTTTGACCTTCAAGTATCACTTAGGTCGGGTCAGCACATTGGCAAGGCCACTGCTGTGTCCCCCCCCCACACACACACACACCTAGGAATAAAACTTAGGTCGAATTAGCATGTCGGCAAGGCTGCTTGCTATTTGCTCCAGGAACTGTGGTAGCCTCGCTGGGAAGCGACCCCCACTCTGGCTCCCTAATATACTACTATAAAAGGATTACATAGCTCTCTTATACATCCTGAGTATATGATAAAATTTTCCAGGAAGTCCCCCGACCGCTCCCCTTTGCTCTGACCACCTACTGTTGATTGCAATGCTTTACTCCAGACAGTCACAATAGAGGGTGTGCTGAAGTCACATCTAGGCAGAAATTTTCTTGACCTTTGGAAGGCCCTTCAAGATACACTTGGCCTAAAAGATTCTTTTAGGCCAAAACAGGCCCAGGGCACTCCCGCCCCACTATGGCTAATGTTCTAACAAAATACATAGCAGTGGCGCCACAGGTACAATAGAAGGTTTTAAGTATGCCACAAACTCCCCTTAAAGTTCTTCATTAACTTGTTAGTCACTTTACCACCAGCTGAAAAAGCTGTCCCTGCCCTTACTTAGTAAACAGTAGTTTTACCCCTTTAAAATATATTAGGATTCCTTGAATTAAGTTTTAGATCCCTATAAAATTATATAAGTTCCATTCTTTATTAAAACCCGTAAGAATGAATATCTATACTTGAGATTTTCTCTTCTCAGTATCGTGCTCGGTAATCACAAGATGGCTGCCGCGCCGCATCAGCTGATAATTTTCTCTGCTTGCTGGATCTGCTTTCCCAAAACTGCATTCCATGAAGACGCCTACATCAAATGAACAATTGCGGAACTGCACTAGACCCACCCTTAATCTAACCCTGAATGGAACTCATGTTCTCTATTGTTAAAACATTATGAGCTGATAATTAGAACACATAGCCCCTCACCCATTTACCTGCATGTATCACATTTTCAATAAAAAGGCACGATGATTCCTAGCAGGGGTCACTCTTCAGAGAGCGATCTCTGAGGGGTGTCCGACTCAGGACGTGCATGAAAAGGCACCGAGACCTTTGTCTTCTTTTCCCGCGCTGCCTCCGACGAGTCAACCCACCTCCGCTGAGGCTGGACCCCGGCAGATTTTCAGGCCGCCAGGTGTGGGACTTGAACTACAGTTGGCCACATGGGAGGCCAGCATCTCAACCACACCATCTGCCAGCCACCCCCTAGCAGGTTTTAAAGGCAAAAACTGTAAATGGGAAGGGAGTTGGCAAGGGGGATCATACCATGTGTCTTGGAATAATTATCCTTGGCCAGAATCAGTAACAAACGTGGCATGTGTCTGAGGTTGGCCGGGCCATCTCTGAGCAGACGGCCCTGCAAAGGTAATCCTTGTGTCAGGTGCCAGTGGTCTCTGTGCAAGGCTGTGGCTCGGCAGAGTTCTCAACCAGTTCTGTTATCAGGCATGCTAGCGTGAGAAAACATCCTCAGTGGCCTTTCTTGATCAGATTTTTTAGGGCTGACACAAATGACTCCACTTTCATTCTGAAAATTTCAGTATAATTACCAAATACCATCACCATGTGGATGAGAGCTGCAATCCACAAATTTGGAAGGATACAAACACGCAATCCACAGCAATCAAGTTTCACAGTGATTTGGGGTTTCAATGTATACTACCAGCCTGCTTCAGGAAGCTCCAAACCAGGAGAGTAACATAAAGTAATCCCAGATTGGTAGCACCCGCAGCCACCTGACAAGAGACAGGGGTCCCCTCTGATGGCCATTGTCTTTAACACAGCTGCCCAGGATTCTGACAGATAAAATCCTGACAAATAAAAGCTCAGAATCCACAATTACAAAGCACATGATGGGGCCAGCAGGTGGCATAGTGGTTGAGATGCTAGACTCCCACATGGTCAACCATAGTTCAAGTCCCAGACCTGGCGGCTTAAAAATCACACTGGGATCCCGAGATGGATACCAAACTTGAGCTGTGAAATATTGACTTCCTTGACTAAAAATAAGATTTTTCTGCTTAGATTTCCCCCTCCAGATTCATTTCTAGTGGGTACGGATACCTCTGTCTCCTTCTCTTCATTTCTCTGTCTCCCTGTGACTTTTAATTTTTTTTTTAAGTAAAATGTTCTCTGGGCTCTTAAGCCCTCCTTCATTGTGCTAATTGGCGACTTTCGATGTTCCATTTAGGAGAGGCACACCCCGGGCCCATCCTTAGGTGGATACCAAACTTGAACTATGAAAGAATTGGTTTTGGGCTATGTATAGGAATGCCACTCAGTTTTCATTGTTTGCTTTTTAAAATTAAAATTTAAAGCTTTTTATCATATTTTTTCTTTCTCCTTTTTTATTTTATTTTTTCTTCTTCTTTCCTCATATCTAATTTTTTTCATGTTTTCTTTATCTTTATTCATTGGCTGCTCAGCCTCTATACACTGTCTAGACAGGTCCAAGTGAACAGGATCCAAACATCTGAATATGATTAGGGTCAGAATATTCCTCTATTCCCACTGAATCTGAAGCACAAAGAGTGAAAACAGAATGGAAGAGAGATTGCAGATTGCCTCCTCCTGCACACCTCTGAACACTCAGATGGAACTTCGAGAATTAGGAAGAAACGCATCATCCATTAGATGACTAGAAATCACTGCAGAGTCATAAAAAGTATGGCAAAGCAAGAAAATACCTCTCCTCCAAGGGAAAAGAATAACTCCTCTTCATCCTCAGACAGTTCAATGAAACTCTTGGAAATGTCAGATAAAGAATTTAGAATATTCATAGTGACAAAGCTAACAGAGAAGGGAGGGAAGAGAGACAATGAACTGCAGAAGAGGCAGGAGAAAGGAACTGACGAGTTCCAGAAGGTGAGGAAATTCTGTCAAGATCTAAAAATGGAAATACACACTATAAAAAAAGAATCAAATGATCCTGTTAGAGATGAAGGCTTAATACAGGAAGTCAAAACCTCCCTTGAAAGTATTAAAAGCAGACTAGATCATACAGAAAATTGAATCTCAGATGTAGAAGAAAGAATCACTGGCCTAGAAAAATCCACCACAAAGACTAAGAAGATTGCCCCCCCCCAAAAAATTAGAATAATATACAAGAAGTACTAGATACCATCAAACATTCAAACATCCAGATAATCAGTATCCCAGAAGGTGAAGAGATGAATAAAGGCATTGAAAAATCTATTCCATGAAATCCTGGAAGAAAACTTTCCAAACCTAGAGAGGCATTCAAAAATCCAGTCCCAAGAAATACAAAGGACTCCAAATAGGATCAACCCAAGAAGATCTTCTCCAAGACACATTATAGCCAGATTGACCAAAACCACAGACAAAGACAAGATCCTAAGATTGCCAAGAGACAAACGGCAAGTTACCTACAAAGGATATCCCATCAGGCTGACAGAGGACCACTCATCAGAAACAATGTGAGCAAGGAAAGAATGGGAAAATATATTCAAAGTGTTAAGGGAAAAGCTATTTTAACCAAGAATACTGTACCCAGCAAGATTGTTCTTCATATGGGAAGAAAAAACAGGAACATTCTCAGATAAACAAAACCTGAAAGAATTTACCAACACCAGACCAGGTCTCCAAGTTCTCAAGGGTGTGCTATACCAGGAAAATTAAATACAGACACACAGAAATAAGAGTTCAAAACTAAGAAAATGGCCAACTTAATCACAGAGACAAGTCTGGAGTTGAATATTATATTCCAGAATTTAATCAAGAAGCTCGAACCGCAACAAAAGATAAATTAACTACATGAGACTGAACTGGTAAAATAGAATTCTATCACTTTTGACTAAAAATTGCTGACTTTCTTCTAGGCTTTGTTTTCCGAGGATTTTTGTCCTGTAAAGCTGCAGATAGGTTCATGTACCTACTATTTGAACAAAATCCTAACCTGTTTCCTGGT
>NW_006160074.1:36124-43729 GCF_000334495.1 Tupaia belangeri chinensis | reverse complement strand
CCCTGCTGGTCTCCAGCGGCTAGTTTTTAAATCCACATTGACTATAGATATTTGAAAGTGGCAGTAAGTATTAGGTTGTTAGAAAAGCCATGAGAGTTTTTCTATGCAAAAATATGTCCAGGGGGCCGGCAGGTGGCATGGTGGTTAAGGGCGCTGGATTCATGGCCAACCATGATTCGAGTCCTGGACCTGGTGGCTTGCTCGCTTGCTCTCTCCCTCTCTCTCTTTTTCTCTGTCTCTCTCTCTCTCTGGTAAAATAAAAATAAATAAAGTTAAATAAAATAATTCTTTTAAAAAATGACAAATTAGGGGCCCGCATGTGGCGTGGTGGTTAAGGACGCTGGACTCCCACATGACCGACCACTGTTCAAGTCCTGGACCTGGAGGCTTGTTCTCTCACGTTCTCACTCTCTCCTTCTCTCTTGCTCTGCCTCTCTCTGGTCAAAATTAAAAAATGAAATAAATGAATGAATAAATAAATAATAAAATAATTATTTTTTAAAAAAATAATACTTTAAAAAATTAGTAAAAAATACCTGTTTAATGACCTATATAGCATCAGCTAGGTGCTACCTTATAGTATATTCATTCTACTCAGAGTTTCACACCTAAAGTCAGACATGTATTCACAGATACGTATATACCAGCTGAACTTGCTATTGAAAGTAGTTAGGTTATTTAAGGATTTTTGTGAATCAATAAAATGTGGGGATAAAAAGGAATAAAAAGGGACTGGCAGTTAGCGTAATGGCTATGTTGCTGGACTCCCACATAGTCGACCACGGTTCGCGTCCCGGACCCAGTGGCTTAAAACTCACGCCGGGTGCGTGTGCGTGCGTGCCCAAGATCCCGAGAGGAGAATGGAGGAGAAGGGATTGCGACGTGGCCACCCCCCCTGGGGGGTGATTTCTCGCTTTCTATCTCTCTGTCTCTGTCTATCTGGCGAGCACACGCACCCTAAAGCAAAAACCTCTCTCAAAAAAAAGAAAAAATAAAAGGAATAAAAACAACTGTAGACACCTGAGGTAGTGTGGGAGGAGGGTAGGAAAAGGCAGAGGGTGAGAAATGGGAGGAAATATATATACATATATATTTGTATGAAACTAGAAATGGAAAATTATTGACAATAACACATAGGATTAAGCCACCATGCAGTGTATTCTGGATGGGAAATCACATTTGTATGCTGTGATGATGCTCAGGGAATGAATGCAAATTAATCTATTAATTTTAAAAAATCACACTGGGCACATGTGTGTGTTCCTCAAGCCCCAGGAGGAGAATGGAGGAGAAAGGACTGCAGTGTGGCCATCCCCCCTTGCCCCGAGGAGGGTGATTTCTCACTTTCCCTCTCACTAGCTCTGTCTCTCTCTGGCAAATTCATGCACCGAATGTCAAAAACCTTTTAAAAATAAAGCACATGAGAAAATAAACCACATGAACAAGAGTCAGTAGAAACTACAAACAGCAGATACTTAACCCCCAAGAACTACATATAATTGAATTACGAGTATAGATAAAAGAAGTGTGTTTATACTACTCAAAGACTTTAAAAATGTAATTTAAAACATTGCAAAGAACAAGATGCTATATTTTCAAAAAACTGAAGAGACTAAAAAAAAAAAAAATACAAAACCTCTATGTTAAAATTAAAGGTCAGTTGGGACCAGTAGTTGGCGTAATGGCTATGTCGCTGGACTCCCAAGTAGTCAACCACAGTTACAGTCCTGGACCCAGTGGCTTAAACTCATGCCAGGTGCGTGTGCGTGCATGCCCAAGATCCCAAGAAGAGAATGGAGGAGAAGGGATTGTACGTGGCCATCCCCCCTGGGGGGTGATTTCTTGCTTTTGGTCTTTCCGTCTGTCTCTGTCTTTCTGACGAGAGCATGCGCCCTATAGCAAAAACCTTTCCAAAAAAAGAAAAAAATTAAAGGCCAGCTTGGTGGTGTAGCAGTGATGCATCACTCAAGCTACGTTGGATCTACATGGAGGAGCACAGGTTCGCTTCCCCAGTGGACCTGCAGGTACCCCGCACAGGCACCAGGATCCTGGCTGGCCGGGAATGGGGGGGTCACAGTGTAAAACCCTTTTGGGGATACCTCTCTCTTTCTCTCTCATGAAAGAAATAAACAGTCTTTTTTAAAAATGGAAGATTCGATGCATAGGTTAAACAGATTGGAAACAAGAAGTAAAGATAGATCTGAAAGGTAGGAAACGAAGGCATGGAATATAAAAAGAGAAGTTAAGGGGGGGATAAATGAAGAAAACTTAGCATATACCTAACAGGAGGGGATAGGGGAAGATGAGACAAAGGCAAGGCCCAGGGACATACTTGCTGAGAACCTCCCCAAAGGTAGAAACGATCACTTGCAAAGGACTGACGATGAGACCAACAGGAGACTTTCCACCACCCCCTAGAAGTCTAAAAGTGGTGACAGTGCCAAGAGAAGACAGCAGTCACTGAGGCACAAACGTACACCTAAAACCATCTTTCCAGGGTAACCGAGAAGTGAAGATGTTTTAGACAACACAAATATAATAGTTACCATCCATAACTCCTTCCTAAAGGAACTTAAGAAGGCATTTCAGAGGTCAGCAGGTGGTAGAGAGCTTACGGCACTGGATCCCACATGGCCAATGGCACAATTTGAGCCCTGGACCTGGTGGCTTGAAAAATCATGTCAGGTGCATGTGAGTGCATGCCCAAAATCCCAAGAGGAGAAAGCAGGAGAAGGGACTGTCGTGTGGCCATCCCTCTTGGGGGGTGATTTCTCACTTTCCCTCTCTCTCTCTGAAAAAGATGCATTTCAGAAAGAAGAAAATTAAAACCAGAAGGAACTACTACGATGATGGGGCTGGCAGATAGTATGGGGCTCTGGACTCCCACATGGCCCACTGCAGTTCAAGTCCTGGACTAGGAAGCTTTCTTTCTCACTTTCCCTCTCTGACTCTCTCTAGTCAAATTAAATAAATAATGATGAATAAAAGTGAATAAAAAGTAATTATTTGAAAAAAAAGAGGAAGGAACTACTGCAGTGAAGTAGGGCTAGCAAACAATTAAATTCATAAACTTACAGATAAATCAAAACAAACACTGCATGAAATCAGAAAAATGACTAATTTAAAGGTTTAAAAGCCAGACATAACTAATACACTAGTCAACAATTTCACATTAGACAAAAGTATAGGAATAAGAGTTAAATGTTCTAAGGTCATTTCGTATTCAGTAAGGGGATAAAGAAGATAAATTTTAGAATTTGGTAATTATGAATGTTGATGACCTGAAAGTGTCTGACAAAGTACTCATTTCCAGAATATGCAAAGAATATTCAATAAGAAAAAGACAACACAATTACACACACACACACACACACACAGTGGAATATTATTCAGCCTTTAAAAACGAAGAATGTCCCATCACATGCTACAGCATAAATGAACCTCGAGGATAAATATTGTGTGATTCCATTTACCCAAAGGCAAGTATTCATATTCATAAAAACAGTGTAGAATGGTGGTTTCTAGGAGTTAGGGAAGAAGTTCAGGAGAATTGTTGTTTATCAGTGTAAAAGTTCAGTTTCACAGACATTACTACAATGTAAATATACTTACCACCACTGAACAGTACTTAAGGATGGTGAAGAGAGTGAATTTTATGTTTCATAGTTGTACCATAATAATAATAAAAAAACCCATCTTAAATGAAAACTTCTATATACCCACCAGAATGGGTTTTTAAAAATAAAACAAACAAACCAACCTGATAATATCCAGCCATTGGTAAGGGTGTGGAGCCAGTAGAATTTTCATAGACAACTATACATCGGTACAGAACATCAGAAAACTGTTTGGCAGTCTTTACTAACGCTTGCCCTGTTATGTAGCAATTCCACCCACAGGTATTTAGCCAATGGAAAAGTGTGTGTGTGTGCCAAAAGGTGATGTTCAGGAATGTCTACAGCAGCATCACTCATAAAAGCCAACAGCTATAAACCATGGAAAATTGATTGGGTCATTGGAAAAGTCATGACACATTTTTGCATGGAAAAAATGGAAAAGGACGCTATGACTTTTCCAATGACCCGATACTTTAAAAACACTCAGGACCACAAGACTTGCCTTGTGGTTGAGTCGGGATTAAATGAGACAGTGAAAACAGAAAGCACACGCAGTAAGGGACAGACCCTCCCACCACCACATACACTGCACACAGGTAACACTGCTGGCTTCAAAACAAACGTTTTCATGAGTACCTACATTAGCTGGAACAAAACTAAGAAAAAATCAGACCAGGAGTGAGTGACAACCGCAATGCCAGCTTCCACCTTGAGGCATTTGCTAAAATGATCTTCTTGAGTTCCTGCTTTACTATCTCATGGGGCTGGCCAAAGATGAGGAAGCCAATAGGAAACTTCTCCCGTGAAGTTGGGGCCCCAAAAGGCTAAACCCTCGGCATGAGGCTACACCAGAAGAGAAATCCTCTCCTCCCTCTTCAGGACACCACGAGGAGAACGGTCTCAACCTTGGAGCTAATGGAAGAGAGAGAACCTGAGAAGTTGGAAGCAAAAGCTGGCTCTCCCAGGAAGACTTGCAGACTGGATTCGCAACAGCTGAAAACTTACTTAGCAGATAGAGCCAAAAATTGACTTCCTGGCTTAAAATCCTCTGTAGGTACCTCCACAGCATGGCATACAAGCTCCTCTGGACCCCAGCCCAGACTCCTGTACA
Source organism: Tupaia belangeri chinensis (assembly GCF_000334495.1). Classification (NCBI taxonomy): domain Eukaryota; kingdom Metazoa; phylum Chordata; class Mammalia; order Scandentia; family Tupaiidae; genus Tupaia; species Tupaia belangeri. The sequence goes on along the minus strand of NW_006160074.1, from coordinate 39,001 downwards.
GCCAGCCTCAGAGTTGTCTCTGACGTCACGTAACCTTGCCCCACCGCACACATGCCCAGCTCTGATCATGCATCTCCACACTACTGCTCAAGCTCTCCCTTCCTCCGGAATGCCCTCTGGTGCGCTCTCCATCTCACTATCTACTTTCATACGGATAATTACTATGCAATGGAACCTTGGCTCAGGAATTTTATGCTGGATCAACTTACATAAGGCTATACATTTCCTAGAACTAGTACTCAGTGTCTTTGTCTATTCGGGTTGCTATCACAAAATACCACAAACCAGGTAGCTTATAAACAACACATATTTGTTTCTCACAGTTCTGGAGTGTGGGAAGTCCATGATCAGGGTGCCACTAGACTCAGTGTCTGATGAAGGCCTGCTCCTCACAGAGGTGCCTTTTCGCTATGTCCTCATATGGTGGAAGGGGAAAATTCCCTCTGACCTCTTTTAGGGCATTAATCCCATTCACAATGGCCCTGCCTTTACCATCTAATCACTTCCCAAAGATCCCACAGCTTAATACCATCACCCTGGGGCTAGGTTCCAAATCTGAAGGTTGTGAGGAACACAAGCATGCACCATAGCACTCTGAATTTCTCCTGTGCTGTTTTCTTCTCCTTAGCAATGCATACTAAGCAATTGTGTCTGGCTGAGTAGCCAAATCTAATAAACCCCTTAACATGGTAATTCTTAGCCCTTAAACATTTTTTTTTTTTTTTTGGAGAGATTTTCGCTAACGGGGGGGGTTCCCCCCAGACAGACAGAGAGAGACATAGAGACAGAAAGCGCGAAATCATCCCCAGGAGGGATGGTCACGCTGCAACCCTTTCTCCTCCATTCTCCTCTCGGGATCTTGGGCATGCACGCACACACGCCCGGCGTGAGTTTTAAGCCACCGGGTCTGGGATGCGAACCGCGGTCAACTATGTGGGAGTCCAGCGACACAGCCATTATGCTAACTGCTGGTTCCCAGCCCTTAAACTTTTTGAGAGCATTCTCTTACAGTTTTGTGCCAGAATTGGCCACAAAAGGGATGTCCACAGACTTAGAAGGTGGAAGGGAAGCAGCGGCCATGGTGCTCTATGTTGATGAGAGGCTCCAGACATGACTATAGTTCACACATGTGCTTGCCAAGATCCCAGGGTGCAGGGGCCACAGCCAGACCTGCAGTTCCTCCACCTCACGCCAATCTCCTCCTTAGCACTTCCGAGTCCTGAGTGAGGCCAGCGTGTGGCTCTGACCTCGCGACACCAGCTTCTCTGACAGGTCAGCTGTGAGTAGGTACCTGCTGGTCTGGTTTCCCCAGTTCCTTTTAAAAAAAGAATTATGTATTTAATTTTTATTTACTCATTCATTGATTTTAACTTAACTAGAGAGAGAGCCAGAGAGAGAAAGGGACAGTGACTTGAACTGTGGTGGGCCATGTGGGAATATCCAGCGCCTTCCTTAACCGCCATGCCACCTGCTGGCCCCCTGCTTTCCCCACTTTACATCAGTGTTTCTTCCTCACTACCCACCCTGCTGCCCTACAGCGATGTCAGGCCAACGACCAGACCCAGAGGAAGTCCTTCTACAGACCTCTTCACCAGCTCGCTGTCGTGTCCTGACTCAAGACTTTTCTCTGACCATCCCTCCCACCCCCATCCAGGCCTTTCCTTCCCCAGCCTCTCCCATAGTCGAGGAAGGTCTAATCTCTGTAACAGATCCCTCAGAGAGGTCCTGACAGACCTCAACCCAGTACACCCAGTTAGCTGCCAGTGCAACAAACATTTATCCTTCCCTTTCCAGCTAAACCATGGATATTTGCCCTCCTCTATCTGATCTTGGCTGCCAAGGAGGTAAGCCCAGGAAGTATGAGGGGAGCCATGATTGGCCTAGCCCACATACGATAATTCCATTGTCCTTGCCAGGGATTGGCTGACAGTAGTCATATGAAACGATTCTGGCCATGAAGACACGAAGAGAGCCTTTCAGGTGCTTCTGATGATGTTTTCCTCACCTTAAAAGGACATCTCGAACTGTTTGAGAGCTTGGAATTACTATGCTAAGGGATTATTAGATTTAGCCACTCAACCAGACACCACTACTTAGCATGCATTGCTAATTTAGGAAAAGAAAAAAGGCACAGGAGGAATTTAGGGTACTACGGTGAAGGTCTGTGTCGCTCACGACATTCCGATCTTAGAACCTAGCCCAGGGTGATGTATTAGGTGTGTGTCGTCCTTAGATGCGATTAACTCATAAATGCAGAGTGGTTATGAATGGGGTCAGGGCCCTTATAAAAGAGGCTGGAGGGAGTTCGCCCGTTCTACCATGTGAGGACGTCGTAAAAAAGCACCTCTGTGAGGAGCAGGCCTTCATCAGACACTGAGTCTGCTGACACCTTGATCTTGGACTTCCCAGACTCCAGAACTGTGAGAAATAAATATTTGTTTGCCGGGAGCTGTACCCCAGCCGGGGAGGGTGCACAGGAAGGCGACAAGGGTGAACAGGAATCAGACTAAGACCTCATGCCCTTTAGCATGTTCTCAGCCGGCTACAGCCAGAGTAAACTCCCGACTGCAGCCCTGCTGGCCAGGAGTCATGCGTATTTATTATAGGAGTTTTACAAGTGTAGGATGGATAAGTGAAAGATTTTACTCTAAGAGGTAAAGCATTTAAAGTATAGGAACAATAATCATAAAACATGACATCTGTTTTGTTTAGGTATAAACAGTCATAATTTTTAGAACGAGGAAGTCCATTTTTCGGGTGCATCTTCTTCTTAGATCTTGATTACCAGGGAGGGTCTTTGGATGAGAGGGTTTCCAGGAATTTTCAGTCCCAGACCAACTTGATTACTTTAGTCCCAGATTGGCTTGAGAATTTTGA
>NW_006160074.1:26052-35654 GCF_000334495.1 Tupaia belangeri chinensis | reverse complement strand
ATGGCAATAAGGCCCATGGCAGAGAAACTGAGTGCAGGCCAGTACAGTAACACAACGGAGGTGAGGTCCAGAACTCGTCAAACTGTTGACCTTGCAAACAGTTGTCCTCAGCCGAGTCCTTGCTCTGGGCACGAGGGGCAGTTCTTTCACACTCAGCTTGTGTTAACTGCGTGGTCCCAGCATTTGTTGCTTGTGGTTTGTGGGATTTTGTGACAGCGACCTGAGCAGACCGAGACCCTGAGTCCTGTGTACTTAGGGTGGAAAAGCCAGCCTTGGTCAGCTCAGCCTCAGTTCAGGGTTCCAGTACCCAGAGCCATTGCTAGGTCATCTCACCTTGGGGACAGCACTTAGGGGACAGCAGTGAAGGTGGCTCCTTCCTAGGCAGAAGGACAAGAAGCATCCCAAAGACTGAGGGGCCACTTCGATTCCCATAAAGAAGTTCCTCCTGACTTCCACCATGGGGTCACCTTGTCCCCAGCAGAGGGCTGTCCCACATTCCCGGTGTGCTGTGGGCCCACCTGCCCTAAGTGTGGAGAGCGCCATCTGAACAAACTGAATGGCTTCTGTAACCCTCGAGAGGTTCACCTCTTTTATTTTATTTTTGTAATTTGCTAGAGAACACATGAGCTCACTGGAAAGAGACAGAGAGGAAGAAGGGACGTGAGGAAGCACCCTCAGTGGGGCATGGCCACAACGCAGTCCCTTCCCCATCTCTCCCTCCTTTCAGGATATGGGGCACGCACATGTACCTGGCATGTTTTTCAAGTCACCAGGTGAGACTCAGACCTCACAGTCGGTCTCGTAGGACCCAGTGACTGGCCTGGAAGTTAGTGTGCTGATTTTTTGGAATACTCCCTCTTACATGTGGTGTTCCTTTCACTTGTTTTCTGGAAACACAGAAAGAAGTAGGTGCTATCAAAAAGGCAGTGCAGGCTGGCTGCACTTCACACCCCTATGAAGGTGGCGTCGAGGGCCGGAAGTGGTCACCACCCCTCAGTTCTGCAAATCACTCACAACAGAGCCATCTGATTTCTTCCAGCTTTGTTTAAAAGGGGAGAAGGAAGGGCACAGCTTGGAGGTGGGGAGGACAGCATCCTCCCACTGCCACAGAGGAGGGCAGGAAACCGTTCTTCATCGGGGAAAGCCAAGCCGGTACCTCACTGGCCCACAGCTCATCCACGTGCAATCTTCTGCAGCCTGGGAGGCCCGGGTGGGCAGTGGTCGCTGGGCCTTCTGGCCACGAGGCCACGAACAGCTCACCTGGGCTGATCACTTGGCTCCTGGGTCTGCCAGGGAGGCAGGTTCTTCTACCACTTGGGACTTGCCCTCCAGCACCTGCCGGACCCTTTGCATCCCTGGGAAGGGGAAGCGAAGGCACCGATCAGCCCTGATGGCCAGGTGGGGTGGGGACAAACAAGTGGAGGCTGCTGGGCCAGGAGAGAGGGCCCCGATACAGGACGTGGATGGAGCTGGGCCAGGAGAGAGGGCCGCGATACTGGACGCGGATGGAGCTGGGCCGGGAGAGAGGGCCCCGATACAGGACGCGGATGGAGCTGGGCCAGGAGAGAGGGCCACGATGCAGGACGCGGATGGAGCTGGGCTGGGAGAGAGGGCTATGATGCAGGACGCGGATGGAGCTGGGCCGGGAGGGTGGCTGCTCACCCAAGCGGAGCCGGTGGGCCCTGTCTGAGAAGATGATGCGGAACCAGCCGGGCTCCCTGCACTGGAAGGCCTTGCCATAGGACAGCAGCACCTTGTTCTCCAAAAAGCGGTACCAGAGCTGCATTTCCTCCTCAAAGGTGCCCTTGGGCAGGAACTGGGGAGAGGGAGCAAAAGGGGCTCAGGATACAGCGGGAACCCCCTGCCCCTCGCTGCTGGAGGGAGGCGGACGCCCCTCCCAGTCCCCGACCCCACTTGCCACCCCACTTGCCTTACCTTTCTCAAGTCAACCCAGATGAAGAAGCCTGCCCCCCGACTCAGGAAGGGGACCCCCAGGGCTCTGAGCTCTTCTGAGACATAGGCATGGGCAGCCTTGAGTCGGGCGTGGTTTTCCGGCAGGTACACCTGGTTGATCCAGTCTGTTGGGTGAAATACAAGCCAAAAGATAAAGCACCCATCGGCCCTCCGTCCCAAACGTGGACCAGAGGAGGTTGCGAGCTGCTGAGACCGGCTGAGTCCCTGCTCCAGTGGGCTGATGGGGGGGCCAGGAGGGGCCGGGAAATTCAGCACTGGGTATAAATGACCTTCAGTCCTGGACCCGGCCCTGCCAGTTTCAGGTCCTGCATGCTATCAGGACCCCAGAGTGCAAAGTCCCTCAGAGTGCAGAACCGAACCAGAGGTTATCAGGTTAACTCTCCAGAGACACACGGAATGAGGTTCTGATGGGGTGTGGGGTCTTGGGCAGCTTCACTTCTCTGAGCCTTACTTTAAAAAAATAATTTATTTCATTTTATTTATTATTATTATTGATGTTTTTTAGAGAGATTTTTGCTATGGGGCACATGTACTCACCAGAGAGACAGAGACAGAAAGCAAGAAATCACCCCCCAGGGAGGATGGCCAAGCTGCAATCCCTTCTCCTCCATTCTCCTCTCGGGATCTTGGGCACGCACACACACACACACACACACACACGCCCGGCATGAGTTTGAATCTGCCGGGTCCAGGCTTGAACTGCAGTTGACTACGTGGGAGTCCAGCGATCTAACCATTGCTCTACCTGCTGATCCTGATTATTAATATTTTTAAATTTGCTATAGGGCACTTACCCACTAGAAAGAGACTGAGGGGAAGGAAGAGGGAAAGCAAAAAGCAAACCACCAGGTCCAGGGACTCAAACTGTGGTCTGCCATGTGGGAGCCCAGCACCTTAACCACCAGCCACCTGGCAGCCCTGGTCCTCAATTTTTTTATTGGCCTTTGTTTTACTTTGTTTTGTTTTGGTGTACTGTTCTTTTTTTTTTTTTTTTAAGAGATTTTTTTGCTATAGGGCACGTGCGCTCGCCACAGACAGAGAGAGACAGAAAGCAAGAAATCACCCCCCAGGGGGGATGGTCACGCCGCAATCCCTTCTCCTCCATTCTCCTCTTGGGATCTTGGGCACGCACGCACACGCGCCCAGCGTGAGTTTTAAGCCACCGGGTCCGGGATGCGAACCACGGTCGACTACGTGGGAATCCAGCGACATAGCCATTACGCTAACTGCTGGTTCCCAATGTACTGTTCTAAACACATCTGAACACACATGTAGATCGGTGTGACACCCCCCACACTATGGTCAGCATTCTGAACAGTCCAGCTGTCTCAAAGAACCCCTCATGCTGCCAATACGCATTCACACATCAGCCCTTCCCCACAGCTCGGATCCGTTATCTATCACTATGGCTCTGTGTCCTCCGGAACATGAGAAAAGTGGATTACATGGTGTGAAATCTGAGACTGCTCAGTATAACACCCCTGCGGTGAATCCACATTGTTAGGGACTTATTGCAGAGCAGTGTCCCACTGGGTGGATGCAGAGTTGCCAGGGTGTCCATTCATCTGTCGAAGGACAAGTGGGTGGTTTCCAGTTGTGAGAAGTTAGGAACAAGTCCCCAAACGTTCGTGTAGAGGTTCTAGTGTACCCATCAGAACCACGCGCGAGGAGTGGGACTGCGAGGTCAGTTGGTAAGGGTGTATTTGTAAGAAATGCCCAGGGGCCAGCAGGTGGCATAGTGGCTAAGGTGCTAGACTCCCACAAGTTCCAGACCTGGTGGCTTAAAAATCACACTGGGCATGTGTGTGTGCCATGTGCCCAAAAACCCAGGGGGAGAATGGAGAAGGGACTGTGGCATGATCATCTCCCCCAGGAGGTGATATATCACTTTTCCTCTCACTGTCCCTCTCCAGGGAGCACATGTGCCTTATGGCAAAATAAAAAAAGAAAGAAATGCCCAGCTGTTATCCCCACCAGCGATGGATAAGAGCTGCAGCTGTTCTACAGACTGGCCAATACTCGTTACTTAAAAAAAAAAAAAAAAAAAGAAAAAACTTTAGCTATTAGAGTGGGTGTGCAGCATGGGACCCTCATTCTCCTCATCTATAAAACGAGGGGGAAAACACTGTTTTTGATTTCCCAGGAATCCGGAGCAGGACCAGTGAGTAAAGCACTGGCCGGGCTCAGTGAGAGGGGGCAGTCACAGGTACCCTCTGCTAGCCGAGCTCTCTCCAGACATAGGAAGAGAACCGACCCCCAGATACCTTCATTGTAGTCATTCTTAGCCTAATACTTTCTGCTCTCTCTCCCTTCTTTTGCTATTACGGCCATGTACTTGCCAGAGAGAGATTGGGGTAGAGGGGAGGAGAGACAGAGAGACAGGGAAAGTGAGAAATCACCCCCAGGCAGGATGGACACACCACAATCCCTTCTTCTCCATTCTCCTTTCGGGATTTTAGGCACACATGTCATGCACCCGGCATGTCTTTCAAGTCACCAGGACCGGGACCTGAACCACTCACTTGGCCCTGTGGGATCCAGTCGCCTTAACCGCCATGCCACCTGTTGGCCCAATAAGTTATGCTCTCTTTATCAAGTGCTCACAGCTAATGCTAATGAGTTCACATCAATCAGGTGCCTATCGTATGCCAATCATATTCCAGTTAAGTTACAAATCACGCTAATTCTATGAAACAGGGACCACTTTCTTAGTAAAGAAGAAACTGAGGCTCGGGGAGGTAAAGCTAAGCGCCACACAGCCAGGACGTGACAGAGTACAGAATGGTCCCACCTCAAACACCACCCTGAGTTATTGTCATGAGAGAAGCAGCCATGACCCCTGCTGGCCCCAGCCAGCCTACGGAACTCCCCTCCCCATTTTCAGGTCACCAGCCCCAGGCAGTCACCTCGGTCACGGAGCATCTGGGCCATCTGGCTCTGGAGCAAGCCACTGAGGCCATGATAGCGGCAGAGGGAAGCCACAGCAGTGGCCACATCCTGGTTCTCTGTGTACAGCGTGCCAAAGCGGAGCCCAGACATCCCGAAGTCCTGCAGAAAGAAGTGCCCTGGGCAGAGGCCAGCCTTGCACCAAAAGTCCCACCACCTGTCTACCCTCCCAGCACCCAAACACCTCCGAGGCCAGCCAGACACTCACCTTGCTGGTCGCCCACATCACGTGGGTCCTCTGGGGATCAGGCAGCCTGCGGGGAGCACAGGGCGGGGAAAAGGCAGCATGGAAGCCCTGCGCCTTTGGATGAACCAGTGAGGAGATGGAGAGGGAGTCTGGTTCTGGTCCTGAGCAAGCCTGGGTTTCGTGCCTTTGAACCACGATTCCCAGACATTCTTTGGGCAGGGGTCAGCAAGTGACAGCCCACAGGCCACACCCAGCCTGCTGCCTGGTCCAGCAAATAAAGCTTTCTTGGAACACACCTACGCTCATTAGCTGCACAGGAACGATGGCTGCTTTTGTAATACCAGGGCAGAACGAGGGGCGAGACCAGAGGCCCCCGACAGCCTGAAATATTGACCATCTGGCCCTTTACGGAAGTTTGCTAACCCTGCCCTAGGGTTAGCATTGTCAGTGCCGCAGCAGACGTACCTGACCACCCTCCACTAGACCAGGCTGCTCCAGGGCCCCGAGCAGAGCCTCTCTGAGCCCCCAGACCACTCCTGGCACCTACCACAGCCAGCATGGACGACGGCTGTGCACCGAGCGGGGATGGGTTGGCAGGAAAGCCATGACACATGTTTGCATTGAGAAGCATGGAAAAATACGTCGGGGTTGGCAGGAAAGCCATGACACATGTTTGCTTTGAGAAACATGGAAAAATACATCGTGACTTTCTCGATGACCTAATAGAATGGGTCTTTGTGGGGTTTTGGTGTTGGTTTTAGTTTCCGGCTAGAAATAAGTCCCACCTAGGAAGGTCCTGTCGTTCTTGCTCACTGTTACGGCCCAGCATCTAGCACAGGGCCCAGCCCGGAGCTGAGGCTCAATAAAATGTTTTCAGACCTACGCAAGGCTCATGGACAAGCCACTATTTTCTCCTTGTCTCACTCTCCTAATCCACAAAACAAATACGGGTCACAACCTGTGCTGCATCTGGTGCAGAGGGTGGCGAGGGCCAGGTGAGGGAATGGACGGAGAGGCCTCGGCTTTGCTGACAGTTCTGAACAAACGCCAGTCATTGTTTGAAGAGTCCCTGAAGGTCAGGCTCACAGACTTCCCAGGTGACCTGGTCTAAGCGCTTCCAAAGACGGTTTACCCACCAAGTCTTTGCTTAAACTAAACCTAACGGGAAAGCCTAATAGTTAAATAGCCAGAGGGGCCTGGCAAGGGACTCGCCAAGTATTTGTTGAGTGACTGAGTGAATGAATGAAAGCGGAGCTGCTCTGGGATAAAGGAAACAGCGCAGAGGGCCAGGTGCCCACCCACACAGCCCTCACACCAGGACCCCAAGGCCCCTCCCTGGGACCCTCTGAAACCCCAGAAAATGACTGCAAACCACCGACTCAGCCCAACTCTCCCAACTTCTCATTCGATCTGAAGACTGGGGGGGGGGTGTCGCTGGGGAAGAGGACTTGCTTTGGGCCATGCCAGAGAGAGCCTGGGCTCCGTGGGGAAGTGGAGGGCTGGCACGGTTCGCTGGGTCAGGGGAGCCTCACCTTTCCAGGCCTAGGACACTGCAGTACGCAGAGGGACGTTGGTCTGGCCTAGGGTGACCATGCCTGTGGTCACAGATACCACGGAGATGACAGTGGGGCTTTTGAAGCACCGTAGGAAAGAGGCAGAGCCCTCGGGGGTTCCCCTGGAGGGGCACAGCTAATGAAGTACCAGGGCTCCAGTCAGAGACCCCAATTTAAGCCCCACTCCATCCCTCTCTTCGCCACTCAGAGGCTCAGGACACGGGGCGTTAGAACAGCCCTCCGTGGAGGGTTGCTGTGAGGACTGCGTGAGATATGCTAAGTGCTTAGCTTGCTGCCCGCCTCCTGGAGCCTGCAATAAATGACAGCTGCTTGTATAAAAAGCGAGGGAGAAATGGCATCCCAGAAGCCCCTACTGCCCCGCCCCACTGTCAGGGAGGACCACAGTAAGAAGCCCACAGCGGGGTGAAGCGAATACAGCCCTGCACCAAAGCCCACGGCAAACCCTGCTGCTTCACCTCTTGGCAAATTCCAGGTATTCCTGCAGCTCTCCCGGGGAGTAGATGTCACCCAGGGGGTTCTGGGGGTTGATGAGGATGAGGCCTTTGACCTTCACACCCTGAAAGCGTCAAGGGGCAGGAGATCCTCAGCCCTTCCTCAAGGTCAGAGCCACGTGGGCCCTCCAGACAGGGCTGATCTCTGGGCAGCTCCCAGAGAAATGTGACAGGGGACATGCTCATGACTCAACGGGAAGCAACCAAGGACACAGAAGAACATCTGCAGCATCGTGCCGACTGAGAAAAACAAGCAGAGAACAAAGCCTGGGGAAACGTGTCCGAATGCCGGTCGAGGTTGGTTTTATTGGGAGAATTACAAGTGAGGCTTCTGCACTTTCAAAATGCCAACAGTGAGCGTGTTCAGCGGTACTGACCAAAGTTACAAACTAAGAAGACAGATTTGTGAAAAGTGACCGGGAAGAAACCAAGAGAATACTGGTTGGACTGGTCTCTGCCTTTCATCAGAAGACCTCAGATCCCCTCAAAGTGGGCAGGCCCACCTCCTCAAGTTAGCAGATTTGTTAAACGACAGATCCCTACATTCTGTACTGGGACCTCCAAAGGAGAACGGACGAGGCAGGGAGAGTTTTAATGAGTTCCCTGCGATTCTCTGTGTGCTGAGGGTTGAGCGTCTCTTCTTAGGGGAAGACCTCATGGGCAGGGCCTGCCTGACTCCCAGAACGGTTCCTCATTACCACCCTACCCATCTGTCCCATCACAGGCTGTCCACCCTTCTCCCAGGAGGTCCACACAGGAGGGCTCCAGGCCCTGTCCAGGCCCACCCACTCCCAGCCTGGGGTTCGATTTGCTCCCCAGACCTCAGAATTCGCTCCTCGCAGGGCCATCTCGAGCTTCTCCACTGTCAGCTGGAAGGGGCGCGTGTCTTGCCCAGTGACCTGGAAAAAGATCCCCGTGGCCACCAGCCAAATTCAGTGACACTCCTGAGCCTGATCTCTCGGCCTCTCCTCCTCAGTCATCTTGAGCCTCCTCAGAACACTCTGGACAAACAGGTGGGGCCCCTTCTTACTGCCACCCACCACCACCCCTCATGTAAGGGACACCACTCCTCCCTCCGAGGCCCCAGGGGTCCTCCGATGGACGTCCAAGGACTTGCGTGTTGAAGTTCCCTCTGCTGCACTCCCCCCTCGTGATTCTGGGCCAGCCTTTGGCTTCTGTATCAGAGCCCGGAGCTTGGAGCTCTGAGGAACCCAGACATGGCAGCCAGGAGGTAGCAGAAGGTTCCTTTTAACTTTTCACTACAGCCCCACCACCTTCAGCATGGTCTTCATCCCACATCCACCCCAAATTCAGACATAGGAAACAGCCTGCAGGGACGCCCAGGTCACCCCGGATGCCAGGAACCCGTACCTCGCTGTCCAGATGGACGTAGACCAGGCGGACGCTGCCGTAGAGGAAGACGTGCTGGGTGATGGCTCCGTAGTAAGGGGTGGGGATCAGGAAAGCCTCTGGGGTAGGAGTGGGCCAGCGACCGTCACCCTCAGATCCCCTCCTCCCCAACTTCCCAACAGCCATCGGCCCCATTGCCTCTCCAAGCTTGGGGAACACCCCACTCTCAACTCTTAAAACCCTTTGTAAAGCTTGGATACCTGGAGGCCGGACCCTTTCCTAATAACTAGGAGCCGGCACTTCCTCCGTGCTGGGAGCTGCGCTGCACAGTTACTGCTTGTTATCCCGTTTGACCCTCACCATCACTCTCCACAGTAGGTGCTGTTATCACCCTAAGTTCGCAGCCAGACAACGGCAAACAACTACACCTGAGCGGATCCCTGCTCTTGACTGTTCTAGCTGGGGCAGGGAGCAAGAACTGCCTATTACAACTTACAAGACTCTTCCTTAGATGGTTCGAATCCCAGTTCCTGCCTCTCTGACAAGTTACCCAACACTCCGTGCCTTAGCATCCTATCTGTAAAAGGGGGACAATCACCGGTCCTACTTCATGGGGACGGTGACATACAATGTGCAGAGTCATAGGCCAGTGCCCGGAACACAGCTGATGGTCAAAACGTAATGAATACTGGCATTACGAGGTAAGCTGCAGCAGTAACAGCTCCTACTATTACTAGTAATACTAGGCCCCTGTTCCTTGTAACCACCAACCCCTGCCCACGACTTAATATGACCGTGGCTCCTACAGCAGGTACTGCCGGCGCCTGCTCGGCCATGCCCATATTCTTCCTCGCTAGGAGAGCATCGGCTCTTTCAGCTGTGATCAGCAATTCGTCCACGGAGACATGCCCATATTCTTCCTCGCTAGGAGAGCATTAGCTCTCTCAGCCATGCTCAGCAATACGTCCATGGAGTGCAGCCTTCCTCCTGCCCTGGTGGGAGCCAGCCCGGGTTCTCTCTGTCCCCTTTGCCAGAGACTGCATTGGGATAGGTTTATGGTCAAGAGAGGTCGTGTCAGTA
>NW_006160074.1:25586-25986 GCF_000334495.1 Tupaia belangeri chinensis | reverse complement strand
AAAAAAAAAAGTAGAGAGAGATAAAGACCAGCAGGTGGTGTAATGGTTACATCCCTGAACTCCCACATGGCTGACCACAGTTCAAGTCCTGGAAGCAGCAGCTTGAAACTCACACCAGGCACAGATGCATGTGTGCTCAAAATCCCCAGAGGAGAATGGAGGCAAAGGGATTGTGGTGTGGCCATCCCCTGTGGGGGGTGATTTCTCATTTTCTGTCTTTCTGTCTCTCAGTCTCTCTGGCGAGTGCATGTGTACTATAGCAAATATCTCTCTCAAAAAACAAACAAACAAACAAACAAAACAAAAACCAAGTGCATGGCATGACCTCACCCCTTTCTTTCTGCTTCAACACAGAACATATGAGATGTGACCTGCTCAGCTCCCTGCGCGCAGGAGGGAA
>NW_006160074.1:3926-25558 GCF_000334495.1 Tupaia belangeri chinensis | reverse complement strand
GAGAAAGCCCAGAACCCTGATGTCATGCTGACTCTGGAACCACCAATTTCTGGTTGTCTTGCCAAACCACTCACTTATATTCTAGTATATTCTACCATGGCGGAAAGAACATTAATGCAGCCCTCGGGGCCAGGGGACAGGATATGCTGCAGGCACAATGCAGCTGCCAGCACAGAGGGTCGGTGGCATTCACTTACCCCCCACCTCACACAGCACCGTGGCCAGAGCAGAGAAGAGCGAGGCACAGCCGTTCAGAACCACCACCTGAGGGTGACACGCCCACGGGACACAGATGAATCATCCCAGAAGGCAGTAAGGACAGTGGCCTCCATCCCGGGATAGAGCAGAGTGCAGGCAGGGCTGTCCCTGGAGTCCCTGGAGTCCCTGGAGCCCCTGGAGCCCCTGGAGCCCCTGGGCCATAGGAAAGGCCCTTCCTGACTAACAGCCAAGCCCATCCATGGGGATCTGGCTCCAGGTCAACTGAGCAAGCAAAAGGGCAGTGGTCACTGAGAGGGTCTTACCGGGAAGTGTGGGCAAAGAGGGGCCCCAGAGCAACAGTGAGTGGAATTCTACCCAAACTCCAAATATTGAGGGTTAGAGGAAAGGACGGGAGAAGGTACTCCCAAAGCCAGTTTGAAACAAACCCAAACTAAGTGACAGGCAGACCCCACACCACCTTACCCTTAGCTAGAAAAGCTGGGGGGAGGGGTAGAAGTGGGGGTGGGGAGGAAAGCAGGGAGAAGCAGGGGAGAGCAGAGGAGGGGCTGCTCACATTTTCTGGTTTGAGGGGTGCTGGGCTCTTGCAGTAGAAAGATAAGAACTTGGCCACTTCCTCCCGGAGGCTGCGGATGAGACGGGCAGGCGGGCAGGGCTTGCCAGAGAGTCCGCGGCCCACAATCCAGCCCGAGCTCCCCAGTGAGCCTTCAGGCAGCCACTTCCCGCTGGAGAGCTGGCCAGTGTCTGTGTCCACGGCCCACACCCCCACCTCCACTACCACAGGACCCGAAGCGTCCCTTCTCAGCAGTTCCAGGACACCTAGCCCCGCCTAATCAGGAGAGGTATCGCGAGCGACTCAAACGCCATTATTATTAGAGTTAACTACAAAACAATAACAACAAATACGATGAAATAAATAATGTTCATAAAGCAGGGCAGGCAGGTGGTTAAGGCGCTGGACTCCCACATGGCTGACCACGGTTTGAGTCTCGGATCTGGAGGCCTACTTTCTCACTTTCCTGCTTGCTCTCTCTCTCATCAAATTAAAAAATAATAACGAAAACTAAAATAACTCATTTTTAAAAGGCGTTAACTGTTACCATAGTTGTTACGGATCACATGGACTGGACAGTTGCCTTATACAGATGTTCTTGGAGACCCTGCCAGTGTAATCTTTCTAAAAATTCTATGATATGCCTCTTGTATTACCCCCACTTTACAGACAAAGAAACCGAGGTTAGAAGGGATTAAGCCACTTGATAGCAAGCGCAAAGTCCCCACTCAGGTCGCCATCCTAACTGTGTATAAAGCCATGTGCCTTGCTATCAGTCTTGGGACCGAGTCCTGCTTGGCCACTAAGTCCTCAGAACCGTGTCTGACCCAGGAAGTGCTCAGCAGGTACGAGCTATGGTTAGCATCATCTACCCCTCCCATGGTCCCATTAGGAAAAGCCCCAGCCAGCTCTCCAACACAGACTCTGGCTTCTACAAAGTCACTGAGAAAGCAGGGCCAGATTGCCTAAAGACCTTCCCATGCCTCACATCCGGGTCACAGAAGCCAAGCTGGGGGCCCATGAGCTGGGACGGGACTGGCAGGAGGCACCAGATCCCTGTAGAAGCTCCAGGACAGGGGTCCCCAGTCCTGATCATGACACGTGAGTGAGCACAGCTCCAGCCGTATTTCCAGCCATTCCCCCGGCCCGCAGTACCGCCTGAGCTCTACCCGCTGCTGGATCGGTGTGCGTTAGACCCTCACAGGAGCACGGACCCTCCGGTGAACTGCACATGCAATAAGGGATCTAGGCTGCGCTCTCATAAACCTCGAATCACATCTGGGGAAAAACTGTCTTCCACAAAATGAGTCTCATGCCAAAAAGGTAGGAGATCACTGCTCCAGGAGACCCATGGCCACCAGGCCCTCGCCAATGGCAGGCTTCCCCACCTGTCACCATGGACACTGGAGGCTGCATAACTGCGTGGGGAGCTGCTTGTACACTGCGAGTGCTTTAGGAGCACCCCTTGGTCACCATGGACACTGGAGGCTGCATAACTGCATGGGGAGCTGCTTATGCACTGCGAGTGCTTTAGGAGCACCCCTTACCTTGGCCCACCGAGTGCCGAGAGCACCCCTACCCCAATGTCTGACCGTCTGGAATATTGCCATAGAGTCCAGGGCGCCCAATCACCCCACATCAGGAACCACTGGCCTACGGCAGCTACTTACAACAGATGTCCCCTCCAGTCACCGTACTGCAGCAGGGATGGCTCCACCTGAAGCATGTCGCTCTGTCTCAGCTGGGGACAGAGGAGAGAATAGGGCTGAGGCCAGCACTGCCACCACACTCAACAGCACCAGGGCGTCGAGGGCCAAGGCCTGCTCATAGGAGAGACTTCGAGAGGCACAGCCCAGGGCTGACACTCATGCTCGTTTTGCCGATGAAAAATTAAGGCTCCACGAGTGGAGACAGCGAGGTCGCTGCTAGCAAGCAGCAGAGCGGAGACAGACCCCAGGATGTCTGATTGCAGGACTCCTCATACCACACCACCACCTACAAAACTAGAGAGGCAGGTTTGTGGACACTTGGCTTCTCTGTGGGGTGACGATGAGGCCCCAGGACGGGGTGCTACCACCTCAGTCTTGGTGCCACTATTTGGAGGAACTCGGGCCACCATCTTGCTGCAAACTCAGCTCGACCTCTCCTTTGGAAAACATGGCAGTTTCTGGACCAGCCCTCCAAGCCCAGGTGCTGGGTCAGTAACTCCTGGGCATCCCTAGGGACCACGCCAAGGACAGGCCAATGCAGGGGTCCTGGGCAGTAAGAGCAGAGGAAGGAACGGAATGGGCCTCTTCTATACCACTGTTCCCACGTGGGAGCTATCAGCCACACGTGGTACTGAGCACTTGAAACTGGCTGGTCTGAAGGAGAACCACCGGCCCTGAAGGCTTGGTATGAAAAGTAGGCAAAATGCATCATTATCTAGTTTTATGTGCACTACACGTCTTTGATATTTTAGGCTAAATAAAATGTACTATCAAAATTAATTTTACCAAGTTTTTTCCCCTTTTTTTTTTCCAGAGAGATTTTTTGCTCTCGAGCACTTACACTCACCAGAGAGACAGAAAGAAAGTGAGAAATTCCCCCCCGGGGACGATGGCCATGCTGCAATCCCCTCTCCATTCTCCTGTCGGGAATTTGGGCATGCACACACACACCCCCAGCAGGAGTTTTAAGCTGCCGGGTCTGGGACATGAACCACGGTCAACTATGTAGGGGTCTAGCAATGCAGCTATTATTGTTATTTGCTAGTCCTTTTCCTACATTTTTTTTAAAGAATTGTTTTTATTTAATTTATTTATCATTATTATTGTTTTTCAACTTGTTTCAGGGCACATGCACTTACTAGAGACAGAGAGAGAGGGGGAAAGTGAGAAAGCAAGCTGCCTGGCCTGGCACTCGAACTGCAGTCAGCCATGTGGGAGTCCAGCACCTTATCCACCACGTCACCTGCTGGCCCCTTCCTACTTGTTAATAAAAACATTTAAAATATCTACATGGCTCATCTTTTACTGTTCGCTGCTGAGCTGCTTTAGAAGGAGGTAGTGGCATTAGGGAAAACTGAGTTTTAGAGCCCACTCCCTCTAAGCTCTGCCTCTGACGCTTGGATGACTCACCTGTGTAGATAAGCTCCTTAGGGTTAAGCACTGCTGTCTCTACTGAGCAGTCTGACAGCCTGGGAGACACATTGATCAGGTACGCTCAGTGGTTTGCTAGAGATGGCACACACCAGCTCAAGAATCTGAGTATGAAAATTTCAAGAACTTTGCAAGCTGTGTTCAAAACAGCCATTTAGGGCTAGCAGGTAAGTGTGGTAGTTAAGGCACTAGATCCTACTTGGCCCACTCCACAGTCCATGCCCCAGAGCAGGCAGCTTGAAAAACATGCTGGGGGAACCAGCAGATGGTGTAATGGTTATATCACTGGACTCTCACGCGGCCGACCGCACAGTTCAAATCCTGGACCCTGCCACTTGAAACTCAGGCTGGGCGCATGTGCATGTGTGTCCAAGACCCCAAGAGGAGAATGGAGGAGAAGGGATTGAGGCATCGCCATTTCCCCTGAGGGGTGATTTCTCACTTTGTCTCTCTGTCTTTCCAGTGAGCACACACACCCTATAGCAAAAATCTCTCTGAAAAAGAAAAGAGAAAAACATGCTGGGCACATGTATGTGCATGCCCAAAATCCTGAGAGGAGAATGGAGAAGGAACCATGGCATGACCATCCCCCGAGGGACGAAAGTAAGAATGATTTCTCGCTCTCCCTCTCTGTGTCTCTCTTCAGAGAGTACATGTGTCCTATGGCAAAGATCTAAACAAAACCAAACTCCAGCCGTTAAAAAAAAAAAGTTAATATAAACTTAAATTAAGTAAATTATCTCAAAAACGAAGGCACAGGGGCTGGATGGTGGTGCACTGGTAAAATGTGTAAGGCCAGCCCACGATGCGAGGGGACCTGGTCAGAGTCTGGAGACCTCCCTGCGTGCACCAGGCCCGTGTGTGGTCTGAGGCTGGCTGAGCCTGAGGGTGAGGCTGAGGAACATGTGAAGTGTGATCTTTCTGTCTCTGTTTCTCTTTTTCTGTCTCTATTGCTCATGGAGGAAATAAACTTAAAAACAAACAAAAATCCCCAAGCACTTGAACATCTGCACCTCCTAATTCGCTACTACACTTTACTACTAGTGCTCTTGAGCTGATTTGTCTCTGCGTCTGCACGGGTGGGGCAACCACAGAAAGTGCGCCACTGTGCCAGTCTCCACGTCTGCACACAGTGAAGTCACATCAGTAACTCGGGATCACACATGGCACGATTTCACTCTGCGGAAATTGGCAAAGGAGGACTTTCTTTTCTGGAACAGCCAGTCACTAAGTACCAATCACACAGAACTGGGCGTTTCCCTTGGAAATCGGGGACCCAGAACAACAGGAGGGATTAAGTGCAAGAGCCTGAAGAGAGAACGAAACAGGATCAGAGTGGTGAAGTGATTCTCCCAAGATCACACAGAAAGCTGTCCCCAAGACTGACCTAGAATCTGGGTCCCCCGATTCCTAGGCTGAGACCACTAAGGCAAGCAGCAGGCTCTTACAGGGAGAGCATTGCAGGGGAGACAGCTCTCGGCAGGGGAGCTGGGGAGGTCACCAGAGGTGCCCCGGGACTTACCCGCCAGGACAGCAGGTCGAAGCAGAGCTTGTTCTCACTGGTGCCCAAGTTAATGATGCCCTAGAAATGAGAGGCACAGCAGCAGGGTGAGCATGGCAGAGGGTGTCATGAAAGCCTCGAGCAGCCCACCAAGGCTCCCTGCAATTGCACCCTTCCAACCACCCCTCCCTGTGCCTTTGCTCCAGCTGTGCCCTCCACTCGGCTCTCACCCCACCTTCCCATTTCTAAAGCTCTGTCCACCTGTCACCTCTTCTGGGAACCCCACCTGGAAGGATCTTTCTTCTGGATCCCACAGCTCTTTCTGAGAACTTAGCAGTTTCTGCCCCAGGTCCCAGGGAGTGGCATGCCTACTGACTGTAAGCTCCCTGCAGGCTAGATGCTCACCCAAGATACTGCAGGACCTCTCATGGGACTTGGACTCAGTACATGTTACGGGATGATGGCATGTATACAGGAAATGGGCACTCTGGCAGGAACAGAGACAAGGGCGAATGCTGACGGAGGAAAACTCCTGGGCCAGATGGTAACACGGTGGTAAAACACAATGCTCTGTGAGGCTGACCTGCATGGGAAGGTTTCAGGTTCGTGCCCAGAGACATCCCTTAGCGCATGGCACATGCATTCCATGGTCCAGGGCTAGCTGGGACTGGGAGGGCACTGCTGTGTCAAGACTCTGTCGGGGATGCTGTCTCTGTTTCTATATATCTCTCTGTCTCACTCATAGGAGAAATAAACTTCAAAAGAAAAGGAAGAGAAAGAACAGAGGTTTCCTGTATCTGTGAAAGTGTTCCCCGGAAGACCACGCAACATCGCACATCTTGTTCCCAGCCCATACGGCATTTATTCTCACAGAATAAGAGTTAGGATGGGAGGCATGGCCCACACTCTCCCTGACCAAGTCCCCAGGAAGCTTCAATGCAGGCCTCAGAGACAGCTAGGTCATGACCCCTGAGTTATGGGGTGAGGGGGGACAAAAGGGCAGAACACGAGGAACGAAGATTATGACAGCAAAAAGGCAGTGCTTTCACCCCCTGGAAGCAAACCTGTAGGCTCCTCCACCCACAACCAATCCATTCGCAAACCCTGGCAGCTCCACCTTCAAAATATACACACAGCCTAACCGCTTTTCCTGCTCCACGGCTGAGACCCCACCCTGCCACCACGTAAGGCTTTCAGATGAGACCACAGCCCCAGCTGCGCAGCACCTTCACGAACCTTAAGCCTGAGGCACACCCACCAGGATTCCTGAATCCCAGGAATTGTGAAATGTTAGTTGTTTTAAAAATGCTCAGACTTGAGGCAATCTGTTACACAGCACTATAGAACTAATACAATTCCTCATTTTTTGTTTTCCAAGTCTTTGCTCCAGTGACACCCAAATAAAATCGCTTTCTGGGGCTTCCTTATAAGCAATAGCACATTCCCAGCCCAGCCATCACTCTCTTTCCTGTTACTCTGACCGATTTTTCTCTGTAGTACTTATCACCATACATTAGATATTTTGGTTGTTTGTTCACTGTCTTCCCGAGCAGAACATAAACTTCATAAGGACAGGAACTTTGCTCTGTTCTCCGCTCTAACTTCGGCACCTAGAGCAGTGCCCAGCACTTAGGAGATGCTCAACAGATACAGCTAATTGAATTAAGGATTGCTTGTGACAGCTGAGCTAATATTAATATCAGCTACCATTTAGTGAGTGTACTATATGATAAGCACTGCAGTAACGACTTCATACACCTACGCTTATTTCATATATTATATTTCACTTTGTTTTTTTGTCATAGAGTGTGTACGCTTGCCAGGGAGAGACAGTGAGCGGGAATGTGAGACATCACACCCGGAGGGGCTGGCCACACTGCAATCCCTTCTTCTCCATTCTCCCCTTGGTATTTGGGGAGTACATGCACACTCACATGCCTGGCATGATTTTCAAGCTGGAAAATGTTCAGGTTTGGAACCTGAATGGCAAGGTTGGCCATATGGGAGTCTGGTGCCTTGACCACCACGCCACCTGCTGGCCCCTAATCTTGACTCTTCTACAGAGCAGGTACTACTATTCCACTTTAGAAACGAACTGAGATTCAATGAAATTAAGCAACTAGACAATCCCAAAGTGAAATCGTTTCGACCTGAGCCCGAGATCTATCCCAGCTCCAAAAGCAAACAGGGGGTGAGGTGTGGCTCACAATCCATGTAAGAGAGCATCTATGCTTCTTAAATTCCACACTCAAAAACCAGGGTCCCAGAAACGGTCAGTGGGCCGTTTCTTGACCAGGAAACTGGGGCTCTCCGAGCTGTATCCAAAGCCCTCTGGGAGGCCAGAGGACCACAACTCCAACCCAAAACAGTAAGTAGGGTGGCGCCCTATAGGTCAAGGTAGGGTACCCCACGCTCCAGTCCCCTCTCGAGTCCCAGTGGGGGGTCTCTTACACTGGGGTTCTTGTCCTCATCATATTCGTTCTCATGGTAGGTCCTGTAGCCCTTCTCAGCTGAGTCCCAGAACCATTTAACGATTTTCCCTCTAGAGGACAGGCAGGAGCTGTCACAGGAGAACGTGGCAGTGGGATCGCCCACTTGGTAAAGCTTTAGCCCCTTCTGGTCTGGATTCCTGGAGCACCCTTCTTCCAGACCACCCCCATTGTTTCTGCTCAGCTCCTGTGTGGAGTCTGGGCCTGGACAGGTGGCAGACGCCCTGGATTCCTTCTGAGGTAAGGGGAACATCTGCAAAAAGAGAAAAAGCACTCAATGCACAGCCTGCTCAATGGCTTCCCATAGCATCCAACATTAAAGCTGAATTGGAGGGCCTGCAGGTGGTGTGGTGGGTAAGGCACTGGACTCCTACATGGTGGATCATGGTTTGAGTCCCAGACCTGGTGGCTTGCTCTTACTCTCTCTGGTGCACACATGTGCTCTATAGCAAATTAATAATAATAATAAATAAAATTTAAAAAATATTTTTAAAAATGGGTTGGAGACTTGGGGTCTCCATCCTCTTATCTGCTCCTTCCTTCAAGTGTTGGTAGTCATCATTTCCTGTGTCCCTTACCAGTGGTGATCATGTGTATGATCGCTTCAACCAGTAAAATGTATAAAGAAGGGACCAGCAGTTAGCGTAATGGCTATGTCACTGGACTCCCATGTAGTCGACCGTGGTTCAAGTCCCAGACCTGGTGGCCTAAACTCACTCCAAGCACATGTGCGTGCATGCCCAAGATCTCGAGAGGAGAATGGAGAAGGGATTGCGGTGTGGTCATCCCCCCTGGGGGGTGATTTTCTGTCTCTCTGTCTCTGTCTTTCTGGTGAGCACACGTGCCCTATAGCAAAAATCTCTAAAAAAAAAAAAATCTGTGAAGAACCTATTATGCGCTAAAACTGCACCTCTACGTTTGTGCAACTTGAGTGTATTGCTGCTTTAACTCGGTACACTCCGGTAGAAGTTTTTGATTCCGCAGCCTAAGGAGTTCTTTCCACCCCTGCTGACCTCGACTTCAAAAAGCCAGGTTCAAATTTTCCAGGCAGAGCATTGCCTGGGAGCACCAGGGTCTTGTGGGGTGAAGGATGGGATGAGTTTACTGAGCTGTCTAGGGCAGAAGGAGGGTGGGGACGAGGCGTGGCCACCAGGAGAGGGTGGCCTGGGTCCTGCCGACAGACGTTAAGTTTCCACATTTCTGTTAGCCAGCTCTCAGCCGCACAGTGGGGGGACACTAACCGCCTCTTGGGGGGACAGTGAGATATCAAAAGGGTATTAATGAGGCTGAAGCGCTCAGAACGAATCCTGGCTGGCGGCCAAAGCTCACCAACACGGGGATCATTATATCCTAACGCCTCGCCTGAAGCACAGACAGCGACACACCTCTGCTGGGTCACCGGCCGAAACCTACGCGGCCCCGGGCGCTTCCTTCGGTCCCTCCCGCAGCCCAGGTCCCAGGCAGCAGCGCGGCGTGGCGGGTGGAGGGGGCTGGGCGGCACGGCTTGGGGTCCGGGGACACCGGGCAGCGGCGAGTCCTCACCCTGTCTTCCCTGCCCGGCCAGGCAGGATCCCGCGAGTGAGGCAGCGGCCGCGTGTGGAAAGCGGAAAGGCCCTTTCCAGGGGAGGACCCGTCGCGAGAGACCGCTCCAGGTTTCCAGGCAGAGGACGTGGGATCGGTTTCAAGGGCTTTGGGACGGAAGGGCAGCGACTTCTGCACAGTGCACAGAGCGCGGCCCGGAAGGCTTTCTTCTCTGCAGAGTCAGGATCGCACCTACTTGGCGGAGCTGGCGAGCGAGCGCTGCTCTCCGCAGTCCGGGGACGTGTCGGTTTCCTCTGCCAGGAAACGCCCCCGCGGCTGCCGGCACTTAAGCACTGGAGGGCCGAGCCTACCGGGCGCCGCCCGCCCAGTCCAAGTGGGCTCGGGTACTTGGTCCAAGCTGGCGGCACTTCCCCACAACAGCCAATAATAGGTCAGGAGTCAAGGCTTTGGGAAAGGGAAGGTGCTTTATTCCGGAAGCCATCGAGCCGAAAAGATGGCAGATCAGCGTCCTCAAGAACTGTCTTCAGGAAAAGGAAACAAAAGCTTGATGTTTTCCCCACGATTTTTAAACTTTTTTTAAAAAACATTTTTTTAAGTTTACATTTACTCACTGTGCACCTTTACAGTGTACAAAATGTGTTATTTCCAGCATGGATGCAGTGCATATCAATCATGTCAAAGATATTACCGTATACATTATCATCACAGATAACTTCATTCATGGGTCTGTTAAATGTTTTTCCCCCAATCCCTCCCTCCCATACTGTGGTATCTACAGTTGCCATCTCTATTGGACCTTCCCATCTCCCAGTTTCTGCCCTAGAGTTGCAGGTATTCGGTACATATTCAGTGGGGACATACAATGTTTCTCACTCATAGTCTGGCTGCTTCGCTTAGTATTCAATCTTCCAGATTTATCCACTTTGCCTTATTTGTATAGCAAGGGTAAAAAGCTGGAACGGGGACTCAGGGCTTAGAGGTGGCAAACTGTTCCAGACAGGGTGCTGAGGTGGGTCTTGGTTATTCCTCTTTTCATGGTTCACTGACTGGCGGATGTGGGTCTGGTCCTATGTGCCTATAGCGCTAAGAAGAGAAAGAATATTTATACCTTCCTGTCTCCCTGTGTTCAAGGGCCACAAAATGCTTCTCCACTGAAGAATGCAAAGGGGGCCCTCTCCAGATAAATGATTACTCAGTCTACAGGCCAGGGTAAGCACTGAGAGAAGAAATTTAGAGGAGAGCAAGATAGGGTCTGGATGGCTCAGGGTTTATACTGTTAATTCAGAAGCAGGCTGAACATTCTTTCCTGGGCCAGGCTTCCAGGACTGTTCAAGATGCCCTTTGCCAGCTCCAGACTCAGGATAGAGGACACTATGTGGGGCCTGCACCTTAGAGGGCAAACACATGACCTCACCCTGTGAGAGTGGGGCCCTGGCTTCCTTCTCCAGGCCCAGCTGGCGGGTGCCAAGAGGAGTAGTGCGAGAGGGAGAAGTGGTAGAGGGTTGGAGATCCCTGTGAGGAAAGGGAGGCCTGTCTACTGCCATCTTCCCTCTGGCCTGAGCCCACCAGGGGCACCTTGGTCCCTGGCTGACATCTTGGGCTCAGGTCCACCTGGCCAGCATGCTGTCTCCCTTTGCCTCCTCACCTTAGTTCTCCATTTTCAAAGGTAGCAGAGTCACAGAAATTTCTTGGCAGATGTATGTGTGGCTGTTACCCACAGAAAAGCCTTTCCAAATTAAGCTGAGAACACCCTTAAAGTATCCTTCCTCTGTGAGAGTCTGTCCCTGGAGTTTGCAATTTTTCCTGCTTTCATCTGTGGGGAATTTTTTGAAATTTTTTATTAATTAATTTATTTTACATACTTTCACTGAACATCATCATAGCAGCATACCAAATGCTATTTTCCAGCCGGATATATATATATATAATATATATATAACAAATACATTTCCATTTCAAGAACTTATAAAATTAAATAAAATCCCCCACAGATGGATCTAGTGATTTCAGAGATAAGGCAAAGAAGATGATCTGCTGAGAATTTACCCTGGTAGAGCCCCTGGAGAAAAACTCAATGCCAAAGATTTCGCAGACCACATCATCCTGTGCGCCTCTGATCACTCAGACTGATGTCCTAGGAGTTAGGAAGAAACGAATAACCCATCAGATGACTAGAAATCACCAGGGGCACAGGAAATATGCAAAATCAAGAAAATACCTCTCCCCCAAGGAAAAAGAATAACTCTCCATCCTCAGACAGCAGGTTAGCAAGAGAAAAACAAAGATACTTATTGCATACATGTTTCCTGTGAAGATAGGAAGTGCCCATGGAATGAACAGTTCTCAAAAAGAGGCGACTTTGAATTCCCGTTTACATAACCTCTTCAACGAAGAGCAGTAATGCCTGAGAGAAGGGACAAGACCAAAGAAGGGGACTGAGTCTCTCTAAATAGCAACTTGGAGGAAGGCGAGTAAGTTACAAATTCTGAATTCTTGGGAAATGATGGTTCAGCACTGAAGGATAAGTGCTGGCTAGGTAGCTA
The DNA here is from genome assembly GCF_000334495.1 of Tupaia belangeri chinensis. Lineage (NCBI taxonomy): Eukaryota > Metazoa > Chordata > Mammalia > Scandentia > Tupaiidae > Tupaia > Tupaia belangeri. The sequence goes on along the minus strand of NW_006160074.1, from coordinate 13,574 downwards.
GAAGGTGGCGTGTTGGAAGCAGAAGGAACTGTTCGGCTGGGGCCCTGAAGGTGGGAGATGGTGACCACCATCATGAGCCGCAGCAAAACCGATACCACTGGAGCTTCTGGGGTGGGGAGGGAGGTGGGCAATACTAGCAGGAGCTGGCTCATAAATCTTTCAAAATAAGTAATGATAAGGCCTGTGGACTTCTCACTGAGGACAATAAGATATATGTGTGTATGTATATAAATATATATGTGTGTGTGCATGTGTATAATTTTTTTTAGGGTTGAAGCACTTTTTAATCACAGAAGTGCAAACTACATAAAAATCATTTTGACCTGTTTCTTTCGTTTAACACAAAACTAGTATGTCTACACTCAGGACACCACAGTTGGGCTAATTCAATGTGATTAGGTCAGCTGGGCCTGACCCCTTGGAAACACATATACTATAATCTGCAGGGCAAAACATAATTTTAAGAATTATGTATTTAATCTTACTTATTATTAGTTTTAAATATTTTGCTATCAGGCATGTGCACTCAACAGAAAGAGACAGAGAGAGGGAAGGTGAGAAAGCAAGGCTTCAGGTCCAGGACTCAAACCGTGGTTGGACAAGTGGGTGGAATCCAGTGTACCAACCACCATGCTACCTGCTGGCCCCTACAATGTTCTTTATTAATCAAAGATATAACTAAAGCCAAAAAAGGCAATAAGATGGAATACTAAGTAATATTTAATCTGAAAGAAGAAGAAAAACATGAACCAAGAGCATATGGCACAAATAAGAGATAGCAAGTGAATGGGCTTAAATCTGACCACATTAATAATTACATGAAGTAGAACTTGACTCAAGACTAAATGAAACATCATCAGATTGAATAAAACAGCAAGAATCGGGGGCGGCAGGAAGTGTGCTGGTTGGAGGTTACAGTGCTGAACTCCCTTATGGCCAACTGTGATACAAGTCCAAGACCCAGAGGCTTGAAAATCATAGTGGGCACACGAGCATGTGTGCCCCAAATCCTGATGGTGGAGAGGAGATTATAGCATGGCCGTTCCCCTTGGGGGGTGATTTCTCACTTTCTCCCTCTCACTTTCTGTTTTTCTTCAGTGAGCACATATGAATATGGGAAGAAAAAAAAAAAACATTTAAAACCTAAAGAAAAAAACTAGCAAGAATCAAGTATATGTTGTTTACAAGAGACACTCTTTAAATATAAAGGCAAATGGTTTGAAGTAAACATGTGGGCGAGGCAGCAGGTGGCGTAGAGGTTAAGGCTCCTGGATCCCACATGGCCAACTATGTGGTTCTAGTCCTGGACCTTGCAACATGAAAATCACACCAGACACATATGCATGTATGCCCAAAATCCCTAGAGGAGAATGGAGGAGAAGGGATTGCAACTTGGCCCTCCCCCAGGGGCTGATTTCTCACTTTCCTTCTCTGCATCTTCCTCCATCTTTCTCCCATGAGCAAATGTGCCCTATAGCAAAAAGGAAAAGTGGGGAAAATATACCATGCGAATAATAAGAAATAATAAGAAAACCGAAGCATTCGTATCAATATCTGACATAGTCGTCTTCCGGAGTAAAAGAATTACCAAAAATAAAAACAGGGCACTCATTAGGATGACAGTCTTCATTAAACCTTTATGTCCCTGAAAACAGGCTTCTAAATACATGAAGCTTAAACGGAAAGAAACTAAGAAGAAAAATAGAAAAATCCACAGTAATATTTGAAAATGTTAGCACCCATCTGAGGAATGTAGAATAAATGGATCAAAACATAGTCAGGGAAGTTCGAATGTTATCCAACAAGTTAATCGAATCACCATTTCTAGAACACCATCCCCAGTAACTGCAGAATATCCATCTGTCCGAGTGCACATGAAAAATGGACTATTGCTAGACTAGGACAGACTATATGCCATGAAGAAATCTGGTCATAAACGAGTCTCAGCAACTTGCAAAGGATCGAAATCATAGACTATGTGTGCCAGTCACAATGAAATTAAAATAGAAATTCTTAACAAAGCAAGCTAAAACAAAACAAAACAAAACAACTCCAAATATTTGGAAACAAAATAACACATGCTAATAACTATGGATTTACTAAAAGGAGCCTAGCTGTGATGTGGAGGCATTGGACACCATCGGGTGATGCTGGGGTCATACGGGGAGGTTCGGTGTTGGGATCTCAGAGTTCTAGGTCCCTTAGGCATACCTCAGATCCTGGCTGGCTGGAAGACCCTGGGGGTGGGGGTTTTCCGTGTGGCAAAGCCCTGTCAAGGGCGCTTTCTTTTCTCTCATGAAGGAAAGAACTTTTTTTTCTTTCTTTTTTTTTTTTTTTTTTTGGAGAGGTTTTTGCTATAAGGTGCATGTGCTTGCCAGAGAGACAGAGAGAGATAGAGAGATAGAAAGCGAGAAATCACCCCCCAGGGGGGATGGCAACACTGCAATCCCTTCTCCATTCTCCTCTCGGGATCTTGGGCACGCACGCACACGCACCCAGCGTGAGTTTAAGCCACCAGGTCTGGACTCAAACCGCAGTCGGCTACATGGGAGTTCAGTGACAGAGCCATTATGCTAACTGCTGGTCCCAAGAACATTTTTAAAAGAAAAAAGAAGAAATCATGAGAGAAATTAGAATATGATAGCCATTGTCTTCCTTCAGAGCAAAGGGTAGGTTTGTTTACTGCCCTATATAGTAATGCCTTCTTCAAGGTAAAGTTCAGGTACATGCAGAGCTTATTGTGAGAGAATTGGGTTCCTTAAGTTGGGTTTCCTCGCCTTCAGTGCACCCCACTACATATACAGGCATCATTTGGTCCTCTTTGCCGGACAGAAGGCAGAGCTTAGAGAACTGGTGCAAAAACTGATCTGATTGCTGCTACTGCTGTGAATAATAACCTGTCCTTTGTCTCTGATGTAGGATTCTCATGCCTTCTGCCAGCAACTATGAAATTTGGTAGCTTGCAAGTAAAATCTCAGAGCCTTCCAAATTCTTGATAGAGCCAAGTTCAATACACAAAAATTGGTCGTTTCTGTATTGTATTCAACATTCTCCAGAGAACCAATGGGATAAAAATAGATACATAAGGAGATTTATTATGAAGGCCAAAAAGTCCTAGAATACACCATCTGCAAGCTAGAGAATGAGGAAAGCGAGTGGTGTAGCTCAGCGTGAGTCCAGAGGACTAACTAGAGGGACTGATGGTGTCATTTCTATTCTGAGGCTGAAGGCCTGAGGAGAGAAGGACAGGCTGGCTCTAGAGTCTGAACAAAGGCCCTAGGACCAGGAGCTCCGTTGGCTGAGGGCAGGAGAAGAAGGATGGCCTAGCTCAAAGAGAGAATTCGCTCTTTCTCTTCCTTTCTTTTCTATTCGCTCTTTCTCTTGCTTTCTTTTCAACTTGGACCCTGAAGGCCCTATTTCTTCCAGAAAACATCCTCACAGACGCACCCAGAAATCAGGTTTTACCAGCTGTCTGAGTAACCTTTAATCCAGTCAGATTAACACATAAGATTAACCATCATATATATTAGCAATAAAAAGTAAAACTGATGACTACATCTAAGATAACATGAAAAGCTTAATATGCTTAGTGATACACTTAACAAAATATGTCTGAGACCTATATAATAATAAATAGAAAAACACAAAATTTAAAGACCTAAATAAATGGAGGAAGTCTATGCTTGTGGACAGGAAAATATTAATTTCCCTAACTTGATCTATTTACTGCAATCTCTATAGAATTCCAACAGGAATTTTTAAGAAATTGACAAGCTAACTCTAAAATTTATATGGAAAGCCAAAGGACCTAGGAAAATCAAAGCAATGTTGAGGAAGATAAGTTGGGAGATTTCCATCACCTGGTTACAAAATGTACTATAAAACCACAGCAACCAGGACATTGTGATATTGCGTAAGAATAGCCTTACAGATCAATGGAACAGAAGAGGTAGTCTAGAAATGGAGTTATATATACATGGCCAATTGATTTTTGACAAAAGGTGCCAAGGTCATTCAATGAGAAAAGGATACACTTTTTCTCTTTTTCAAATGATACTGGAACAACTAGCAATCCATGTGGAGAAAAATCAACCTTGACCTTTAACTCGGAAAAATTAACTAGAAAAGGCTCATCAATTAAACGTAAAAGCTACAACTATTACACTTCCAGAAAGAGAAATCTTTGTGATAAAAAAAATCTTAGACCAGATAGAAAATGTACAATAAAAAGTTCATAAATCAAATTTTTAAGAGTCAAACGTCTATTCAGAAAATGAAAAGACGAGTCATTGATTGCAAGAAAATGTTTTAAATCCATGTGCTACGGTGTGAATGTGCCCCCAAATTCAAGAGTTGTGACTTCGTTGTAATGGAATTAAGGAAGCAGAATTTAGTAAGACTCTGATGTTGAAACATGGGGCCTCTGGGAGGAGATTAGGGTTGAGGTCATCAGGGTAAGGTTCCTATGGTTGATTTCTGCTGGGTTTATAAGGAGCAGGAAGAAGACAGAGACAGATGGACACAGATAAACATGCGCTTAGTCTCTCTTGATGTGACACCCTGCGTAGCCTCAGGACTCCACCAACAAGAAGACCCCTGCCAGATGTGGCTCATGGGCCATGGACCTCCAAACTATCAAGTAAATAAATCTCTTCTCTTAAACCACCCAGATGCAGGTGTTTGCTGTATGCAACAGAACAGACTAGAGCGATATATATTTTATAAAGGGCTTGTGTTCAGAATATTAAGAAAACTATTAAAACCCACTAAGACAACAATCAATTTTTTAAATGGGAAAACTATTTCAGACACATCACACACACACACACACACACACACACACACACACACACTCACACACACACAAAGATGTTTGTGGCCAGGAAGCACATGCAAAGATGCTTGTCATTAATAGTCTCAGAGAAACACAAATCAAAAGGAGTCTAAGGCCCTGCTGTGGTGGCACAGGTGGCAGGACACCACTGCGTGACACTGGAGCCACATGGGATACTCAGATTTGAATCCCAGGTTAACCTGAACACGCCAAGCTGCCTACATGCACACTTGAGAACATCCTGACAGACACACCCAGAAATCATGCTTGCACCTGTGATCCGGGCTGGCTGGGAGTATGGAAGGAGGATTGTGGTATGGCAAGACTCTTCCAGGTTGTGGTGTGTGTCTCTCCCTCAAATAAATAACCTTCTTAAAGAACAAAATAAGGTCTGTATACTTACTAGAAGGATTTAAGTTTAATAGAGACTGAAAATACCAAACGTCAACAAGAATGCAAAGTGCCCAGAATTTTCAGACATTGCCAGTGGTAACATAAAATGGTAAATCCACCTTGGGAAACTTGTTGATGTTTCCTTGTGAAATTAAGTACATATATACCTACAATCCCAAAATTCCACTTCTAGGTATTTACCTGAAAGAGAAACAGATGACAAAAATACTTGTGCATAAATGTTTATAACTTTTATCCACTGTAGCCAAAACTACTGTAGAAACCCAAATGTTGGCCAACAAGTAGGAGGGTAAATAAGTTCTGACATATTCCGCCACTGGGACTACTCCTCAGCAATAAAAAGAATGAGCTACTAACACATACGCCAACACGGACACTATACACGGAATGAAAGAAGCTGGACACAGAAGACTTACCTGTAAGACTCCATTTACATGGAACCTTTCAACTGGCATGGGGCAGTGGGGCAGGGATGGGCTGGTAATGGGCAAGAAAGAATTCTGGAGTGATAGAAACGTCCTATACGCCCTCATTAGGGCGTGAGTTACTAGAGTATAAGTTTTGATATTTAAATAGTGCATTTAAAATGTGTGTATTCTAGGGGCCGGCAGATGGAGTAGTGGTTACATCGTTGGACTCCCACATGACCAACCACAGTTCAAGTCCTGGACCAAGTGGCATGAAAATCACACCGGGCATGGGTGCATGTGGGCCCAAAACCTGGGAAGAGGGTGGAGGAGAGAGAATTGCAGAGTGGCCATCCCCCTGGAGAGTGATTTCTCACTTTCCCTCTCCCTGTCTCTCTCTCTTTCTCTCTAACAAATACACATCCTAAGGGGGGGGACACTCTTAAAGAAAAAAAGACCTTTGTATTCTATTACATAAATTATACCTTAACTTTTTCTTTTAGAAGAACTGGTATCATACACATTTGTAGCCACCTTCAAGGACACTTTTGTCTTTACCTGGCTCATATCAGTCTGTTCGAGTCCAGGCAAGGACGTCTGGCTCAGTGTCTGAAAATGCCCCAAAGCTCTCCACCCCTGAGAACATATATGTGTAAGTGAGATCTTCCGACTTCCCTAACTTACACAGCAGGCATGAAGAGCCCAGTGTGGACACCCTTTGAGACCATCTCACCCTCCTAGAAGCCTGAGAAGTATAGGTGTTTTGTTATACCTTTCTCCTGCTTAAGAAAGCAAAAACAACAAAACAAAACCACAGCGCTAAGTTCTTTTTAGGTGACTAACCCCTCCCTCTGGGGATGTATGTTTCATGTATGTCAACTCTCCTCCAGTCTATGGCCCACACCTGGCCTGACAGTCTGCCCTCCGAATGTGGAGAGGCCCGGAAAACAGACCTCTCCCCCATGACGGTGTGATTCCTTCCACCCTAGGGACAGTGCCAATGAGGCCTATTATCAATTAGCATATGTTATAAAGATCCCGAGAGCTCCTCCAGTTTCATCTTTACCTCTTCTGGTCCCAGGAGCTCCTACGTCCTTTCAATTAATTTCCTTTCTGTCTATATTAGCTATAATCAATTTCTTTCTTTTTTTCAAGAGAGATTTTTGCTATAGGGCGCATGTGCTCGCCAGAGAGACCGAGACAGAAAGTGAGACATCAGCCCCCAGGAGGGATGGCCGTGCTGCCATCCCTTCTCCTCCATTCTCCTCCCAGGACTCTGGGTGCACACACACCTGGTGTGAGTTTTAAGCTGCCATGTCCAGGACTCAAACCGTCGTCAGCTACATAGGAGTCCAGCAATGCAACCATTACACCATCTGCTGGTCCCAGCTATAGTCAATTTCTTTTCTTTTTCTTTTTTAAGGAGTGCAAATAAGAGCCCAGTCAATTGTGAAGCTTATCTAATTTAAAATTTGTACATTTGGGGGTCCACCAGTTGGCCTAATGGCTATGTCACTTAACTCTCATGTAGTTGACCGTGGTTCAAGTCCCAGACCCAGTGGCTTAAACTCATACCGGGCACGTGTGTATGCGGGCCCAAGATCCTGAGAGGAGAAGGGATTGCGGTGTGGCCATCCCCCCTGGGGGGTGATTTCTCACTTTCTGTCTCTCTGTCTCTCTCTGTCTTTCTGGTGAGTGCACGCGCCCTATAGTAAAAACCTCTCAAAAAAAAAATTAAAAAGATTTGTATATTTGACTACATGGGGTCTTCTGTCTTAGAACTAAATATTCAACTCATGCATGCTTAAGTGTTTGTGGGGTGAAATTTAAAGTCTACATAAAAAAAGGCTGATGAGTAAGTCGAAAGAGCGAATATGGCAAGTCCTAACTCTCGAACGTAGGTGGTGGGGAGCGTGCATTGCACAGCTCTTTCCACTTTACTGTGTCTGTTAACAGTCTTAAAAGCTCACAATGAGAAGTAGAATTAAAGGACCACACGGTGAGCAGGCTACCAACATGTTTGATCAAACTAGGGCTCCAGAACTGGCAACAAACAAAACGCCACCAACCACGCGAGCCACAGCCTAGAACCAAGCGCAGACCCTCTCGAGCCCCGCGCTGTGGGACTCTGTTCTCTCTGCCCAAGCCGCCGCCCACTGGCCAGCCTCAGTTCTCAGGACACGCTCCATCAGGTGGTTCCCAGAACTCAGACTGCATAGTGGTCCCGTCATCAGCCAGGGCTCACAGTTACAGTGGCCTCCCTAAACCTCCCCTGTCCAGCCTCATCTGCTGCCCTTCGCCCTTCATCCCTCTGCGCCCGGTCCCCAGCCCCACTTCGCCTCCCACATTTTCATAATCCTCTCAGACTCACAATGAGGCCTGGTCATATAAGGAAAATACCCCCAGGGGCTGTATCCGGCACCTGGGAACCTACCCTCCTACATCTGCTGCACCTCCCCACTCCATTCCTCCCACCCCAACCAGGTACGCCACACACCCACCCAAGGCCTGCTAAAGTTTATTTATTTATTTATTTATTTATTTAGAGAACTTTTTGCTATAGGTCATGTGCACTCTCCAGAAAGAGAGAGACAGAAAGCGAGAAATCATTACCGCCACGCCACCACCCCTGGGGAAGGATGGCCACGCCACAATCCCTTCTCCTCCATTCTCCTCTCAGGATCTTGGGCACGCACGCACATGTGCCCGGTGTGAGTTTAAGCTGCCGGGTCCGGGACTCGAACCACGGTCGACTACATGGGAGTCCAGCAATATAACCATTGCGCTAACTGCTGGCCCCCAATAGTCAATTTCTAAAGAAACTTGTCTGGTGTAAAAAACCTTGAAGAATCAGAATCTACTCGTATGTTTCTTTTTATTAAATAAAGAAAAACTAGTAGAAGGAAATTGTCATTGAATAAAAACCAAACCTGGATTCAGGGGAGGGAGTTTGGTCACAAATTCTAGGGACTAGCCAAAGCCATCCGTTGGTACTGACAGCCCGTACGTCACCTATGAAATGGTGTGGTCCCTGCTCTGCCCATTTCATGGCCTCAGGGCTCAGACACCCAAGGGCTTTGCAGAGAAAGTCACAGGGAGGTGTGCTGGGAACAGCTGGAAACACTAGAGATTAAAAGGAAGACCCCAGGTTCTTTAGACTGAATGTTTGTGCCCCCAAGATGCACATGTTGCTTTCCTAAGCCCCAAGGTGATAGTATTAGGAAGTGGGGCCTTTGGGAGGTGATTGGGTCACGAAGGCAGAGGAAATTGGCTTACCGCTTTGGCTATATAGGGTTACACCGAGAAGACCAGGTCCTGACTGCACACCAGATCTGTCAGGACCTTGATCTCAGACTTCCCAGCCTCTAGAACTATGAGAAATACTTTTGTTGTTTATAAGCTACCCAGTCTCTGACGTTTTATGATAGCAGCCTGGATGGACCAAAGCATCAAACTTGTCATCAGAGATTAATTTTAAAAGCCTTTGGAGGGGCCAGCAGGTGGCATGGTGGTTGGGGTACTAGACTCCCACATGGCTGACTGTGGGTGAGTCCCAGACCTGACGGCTTGCTTTCTCCCTTTCCCTCTCTTGCTCTTTCTGTCTTTTGAGTGTGCATGCCCTACGGCAAATTAAAAACTAATAAATAAGGGACCAGCAGTTAGCATAACGGCTATGTCGCTGGACTCCCATGTAGTTGACCGCAGTTCATGTCCCGGACCCGGTGGCTTAAACTCATGCCAGACGCGTGTGCGTGTGTGCCCAAGATCCCGAGAGGAGAATGGAGAAGGGATTGCGGCGTGGCCATCCCCCCAGAGGGTGATTTCTCACTTTCTGTCTCTCTGTCTCTGTCTGTCTGGTGAGCACACGCACCTTATAGCAAAAACCTCTCAAAAAAAAAAAAAAAACCTAATAAATAAGATTAAATAAATTTTAAATCCTTTGGAAAGGCACAAGTGGGAAGAACTCTAGTATTTAGAGGCAGGGGCACCTGC
>NW_006160074.1:0-3625 GCF_000334495.1 Tupaia belangeri chinensis | reverse complement strand
GTGCCCAAGATCCCGAGAGGAGAATGGAGAAGGGATTGCGGCGTGGCCATCCCCCCAGAGGGTGATTTCTCACTTTCTGTCTCTCTGTCTCTGTCTGTCTGGTGAGCACACGCACCTTATAGCAAAAACCTCTAAAAAAAAAAAAAAACCTAATAAATAAGATTAAATAAATTTTAAATCCTTTGGAAAGGCACAAGTGGGAAGAACTCTAGTATTTAGAGGCAGGTGCACCTGCAGGTATATCCACACCCCGTCACTCAGCTGTTCACATGCAAGGCCATGTCCTCTTGCACAGATTCTATGCAGCACCTAGAAAGCACCCTGTCAATGAACAATCACTTCTTTCCTGGCCTGCCCCAGACAGTACTTTTTACATTCAACCTGCCTTAGAATTTAAAAATAAAATGGGCAGAAAAGTCATCTAGCCCTCAAACATAACTATGAAGAATGTGGACAAGAAACAAAACAGGCCTGCAATGAGAGAATATGCAATTTATTAGATACTGAATACAAATATTTAAAGAGAGACCCAGAGAGCTCACTTCATCCCTCCAGCTGCCCCTAGGCCTTCCCTACCCCAATATAAACATCATTTTGCATACGTTATGGCTAGCAAAGACTAAAAAGATACGAAGCTTTCAAAGATGGCAGACAATGAGCTCCATCCAGGTCAGACGAAACTGTTCTTGGAGGAATCCACTGTTCGGACAGTCACAGACCAGTTCAACGCCTCAGGTTTCTGGACCATAGACTTACAGCAGGAGCTCCCTGAGCATGTGACTGGCTAGAGCCACTGACCAGGAAGCAGATAGCCTACTCCTTCTGCGTGTCTGCCAGCATCTTCTCTATGATGTCCTGCTTCTGCTCCTCCAGCACCTGGCTGAAGCGATGCATGGCTAGAGGGTCCAAAGAGGGACAGAAATTGGGCTTAGTGGGTGTGCAGGTGAGGCCCAGACACGCCCACGTCATGGTAGACCACCAGAGGCCCTTGTTCAAGGAAGCTGAATTTCAGCCCCCTCTTTGAGATGGATTTCCAAGTCGACCTGAGTCCATGTCCGATGTCTCTTTTTGAATGCTGCTGTCATAGGATGCCTTCCAGACCCCCTCAATGTCTCAGATCAAATCCCGTACCCTGGCCTATCACTTTGACCTCACTGAGATTTCTTTCTGCCTCTAGTGTCTCTTCACTCAGACTGTGTTTCACGCCAACCCCCAAAATATTTCTTCAACATACACCCAAAATTATTTCCTCAACATAAATCTTCATGGGAATCAGAGATTCACTGAAGTCCCAGGAGGTAGAAGGACGTCTGCCTGTGGGATGCCATAAGTAGCTGGTAAATGAAGGCCATGTTCTCTGACCTTCGGAGGAGAAGGTAGATCCTGCAGTATCACGTAGCAGACCTCCGTGACTACCTACCTGTATGTGTCACTTACTTCCTGGCCAACCCACAAGGGCAGAGTAGAACTCGTTATCTTATGGTCCCAACGCCTCACTAAATGGCAGGGACAGGACAATTACCCAGAAGATGGAAAGAATGAATGAACAGATGCTTCAAGGGCCTACAGTCCCTGTTTACAAAGGAGCTTAATTAAAGAGAAAAACGGAGGGGCGGTCTCATGGCCTAAGTGGGTAAGGAATCTGGACCCCACATGGCTGACCTAGGTGAATCCTAGCCCAGTAGCTTGAAAAACATGCCAAGTGCGTTTGCAAGCATGCCCCAAATCCTGACGCAAAGGAGAAGGGGTTGCGGTATGACCAGGCCCCATTGAAACTATTTCTTTCTCTCTCTGATGAACACAATATGCACCCTCTGGCTTATAAAAAGAAAAGACAAAAAAGAAATAGAAATAGATGGAATAGAAGGGCTGGAGCTATAGGCGGGGAAAAAATTTTAAAAAAAGGGAGGAAGGAGAAGAAACCGCAGGTACTGGGTTACAGAGGAGATGATGAGGCCCTTCTAAAGGATGCCAGGCCTGGGAGATTACTACCACTTGCCTGGTTTTAGCCGGACGATCTTATCTGCAAAGACCAGGCGGAACCAGCCAGGCTCCTTACACAGGTAGGTTTTGCCACTGGACAGCATCAGCTTGTGGTCCAGGAAGCGGCGATGGAGGCGCAGCTCTTCTTCAAATGTGCAGGGTTCCAGGTACTAGGGAGGACAGCGGAGTGGAGCTGAGCCCGGGTCCCATCAGGCAGGTCTGCCCAAGAACACCTCTTTCCATTCCCAGAGCTCACCTCTTTCAAGCTGATCCAGATATAGAGGCCGGAACCACGGCTGAGAAAAGGAATCTGTAATGCTTTCAGCTCCTTAGTGACATATCTGTGAGCTTCCTGGAGCCGGGAGCGGTTAGTGGGCAGGTACACTCCGTTGATCCATTCTGGATGGGCGAAGGAAGAGAGCTGGCACAGATTTCTCGCCAGTGATCTGCCAGAGCGTTCCTTCCCAAATGCTTCCTACCTGGGCTTCACCCAAGCAATTTTTTCTTAATTTGCCAGAGCATGCATGCACTCGTAGTGGGGAGGAGAGAAAGCCCCCCCCAGAGTGATTTTCCATTTTCCTCTCAGGATTTTTTTGAGCACACATGTACACATACCCAACATGTTTTCAAGCAGCCAGGTCTGGGACTGGAACCTTGCAGTCATATGGGATCCAGCCCTTTTCACCACCACGCCACTGCTGGCCTCATACAAGAGTTTTCTATCCAGGACTAGCTCTGTTATATTTGAGCTGATGGCATTCAGACCCAGCACCCTCCTCTTATCTATGGCTGTGGAGATACTGGTCTTCTCAAGGGTACAGTAGGGACGGCCCTTGGAGTTTAGCCCTGAGGCAAGGAGTCAGGGTACCCACTGAAAGGGATCAATAGAGCTGTTGTCAACTTGCAGCTCCTCTCACCTGCTGCTTTTCGATCTTACACAGTAGACTTGGAGGAACCTACATATGCCTAAGGATGCTCTTAGCCCAACTGTTACCAGCATTGGCAGCACAAAACAAAACAAAACAAAAACAAACACACACACACTCGGGGAGCTTTTAGGAGCCCAAATGCCCAGGTTATCCCCCTAGAAAATCTGAATCAGAATCTCTGAGGATGGACCCACTCTTCGGTGTTAAAACTCTCCAGGCAATTCCCATGTGCATCCAAGGTCGAGAACCAGTGTTCAAGGGGCTGGGGGCCGGATTCTAAAGAGCAAAGGACCTGTACCACATACACAGGCATCCGGCAGACTTCTCCCACCTGCCTCTTTCCCCACCCAAAGTGCGAAGGCAAGTAGTTTTCTAAACCAGCCAATCTAATGACATTGGTTAATATTGTGGAAATAATGAAATAAAATTCAACCTTTCATGGTATCTGCCTCCTCCGAGACCAGCATTCTCTAGAGACCTAAGTGGGAAGGCAAGTCTAGGTGCCATAGATCTCGCCATACCAACTTGCCCAAATGGCAGCCACCTTGGAAGATGAGATTAAGTTGTAATAGAAGAGTCAAGGGCTTGGTAATCTTTGCCTGAAGCAAGCAGGGCACTGCAGGGAAGGTGGAAATTCCTCTAAAGACTGATTTATGAAGCCCCCTTCAGAGCTTGTAGGCAATGGGCTATCCTCTTTCTTTCTTTCTTTCTTT
>NW_006160073.1:138809-140353 GCF_000334495.1 Tupaia belangeri chinensis | reverse complement strand
AAAACCCAAAAAATAGAAAACCGCGTGGTGCACTAGCGTGCTGCACAAAATGAATAGTTAGCAGGAGCCATGAGGAATCCTCTTCTAAAGGCCTCAACTCTCCTGCCTGGGTGGAAGGACCAGAGGGGATTATTAAGGATTATTAACAAAACAAAAGGTGGAGCTGGGAGCAAGAGAAAAACTTTACCTTTTAAAAAAACATAAAAAGGGAAAATTACCAAAAAATGAGAGGACAGAAGCAGAGAGAGACAAAGACAGAGGCACAGAGACAGATAGAAGGCCAGAGGGGCTCCCTACCATGCTAGCTTTGTTTGCTGGAGGTTGAATTATCAGTAGAAAATCTTCATTTTTCCTGTCACCTGCAATGACTAGTTAGCAGGAGCCATGAGGAATCCTCTTCTCCCAACCAATGATTTTTGACAGGTGATCAAACTTGTATGTGGTCACATGTTATTGTGATATAACACAACTCCTTTATAATATATTAACTATGGATGTTTCTGGATGATGGGTTTGTTAAAATTGTCCAAATACCAACAGTACACACTTAAATTTATTTTTTGGTTCCTTGGTAAGAGCTTGAAAAACACACCTTTAAAATCCCACCACACTGAGAGCATATCCTTTCCCTGATGAATGTCTGTTTTCAATTTCATTTGAGGTGAATCCTCACTTTAGGACAAATCCTATTTGCGTACCACATTGTTGTAAACAATCTACTCCTCACCAGTTGTCAGTCACTTCAAGAAAAAAAAATCATTTTTTCTCATGTTTAATGAGCACATCCCAGATGTTTATATATGCCATTACTTGAACTTCTTTAAGATAATGAGGAACCCAAATACTGAACTTTCTTAAGTATTCAAGCTTCTTCAGGTGATTGTGAATGCTTGAATCAAGGAGGTTCAATATTTCTGCAATCTCTTGTACTGTGTAATGTGGGTTTGACTTGAACAATGCCTTTATTATGTCATCATCAACCTTGGTGGGACTCTGACCGAAGAGTGTTATTGAGATCAAAATCACCAGTGTGGATTTCATAAAGCATCATTAACACTGACGTTCCTATGGAGCAGACAATGTAAACTTTATGAAACTATTAAAAAACTTGACAAGCATCTTTTTAAAAGAATTTATTTATTTTTATTTACATTTTAAAAAATACATTCAATCACATTATTTAGCTTACAAGTGATGATTTCCATATATGAACATTTCTTCTGGTCGAGTCAATCAAAATATAACAACACTACCTCCCTGTCTCAATAATGCTGTCTTCGTACCCCTACTCCAAATGTTCTTACCAGGCCCCACTCTTCCACACACCCCACATCTGGCATTCACATCCACCTCTTCTGTTTGTACATCCTTTAGCCAGTCGGTTTCAGTTATAGAGTGCGGACATTCGGTATATATTGAATGGGGACATACCGTGTCTCTTCTTCATAGCCTGGCTTGCTTCACTCAGCAGTAAATCTTCCATATTCTTCCACTTTCTGTCAAAAGTCAGGGTTTTGTTGTTCTTAATGGCTGAATAGTATTCC
>NW_006160073.1:138391-138771 GCF_000334495.1 Tupaia belangeri chinensis | reverse complement strand
ATTTGGATTGGTTCCATGTCTTAGCAATTGTGAATAATGCCACAATAAATATCGATGTGCAAGCACTTTTCCAATGAGAAATTCTTCTGTCCTTTGGGTAGATGCCAAGAAGTGGGATTGCTGGATCATATGGCAGTTCTATTTGTAAATTTTTGAGGAATCTCCAAATGGTTCTCCACAGTGGTTGGACTAATTTACATTCCCACCAGAAGTGTAAGAGTGTTCCCCTTTCACAACACCCCTGCCAACACACATCATTTCTTGTTTTTATAATCTTAGCCATTCTGACTGGGGTT
Organism: Tupaia belangeri chinensis; assembly: GCF_000334495.1. Classification (NCBI taxonomy): domain Eukaryota; kingdom Metazoa; phylum Chordata; class Mammalia; order Scandentia; family Tupaiidae; genus Tupaia; species Tupaia belangeri. Next base: position 138,475 of record NW_006160073.1, on the reverse strand, counting down.
AGGTGGTATCTCATTGTTGTTTTTATCTGCATTTCCCTTACAATGAGGGATGTTGAGCATTTTTTCATATGCCTTCTGGCTATT
>NW_006160073.1:125487-131935 GCF_000334495.1 Tupaia belangeri chinensis | reverse complement strand
GATTAAGACACTATGCAGTGTATCCTAGATGGGAAACTACATTTAGTGTGTTGTGATGATGCTCAGGGAATGAGTGTTAGGTAATATAATAAAAAAATAAAAATAAAAATAAAAAAGTTGCAGGAGAAAAATAATGCACATTTGATGACTGCAGCAAGCTGTATGGGCACAGCTGGGTACTACTTTATAGTATGTTCATTCTACTCACTGGGGTTTATGCCTAGGGTCAGATTTAGGTACATGTATAGGTATGTGTCAGCTGTGCTAGCTATTGGATGTATTTAGACTAATTAAGTTCATTGGCAGAACAATTGAAGGGGGGGGTGGAAGGCATGGAGGGCAACCATGGATGCCACGGACAATGGAGGAGGAAGATGGGACATAGCGGAGGGCGGGGAATCAGGAATCAGGGATGGCAAGACAAAGGGCAAGGTATGCAGGATGTAAGAATTAGAAAATTATTTGCTGAGAACATGTATGTTGATGTGTTTGATTAAACCAATGCACAGTGTATTTTGGATGGAAAATTCATTGGTGTGTTGTGATGGTGTACAGTGAATTAATGTAGAAAATAAAAATAAAAAAATTAAAAAAAAAGAAGTGGAACAACTTCTGATATTCAGTTTCTGTACATTAAGGTTTTGTTTTGGGTTAGGGTTACGTTTAGTGTTAGGGGTTGTTTTACGGTTAAGGGTTTCAGTTAGTGTTAGGGTTTCGGGTTAGCGTTAGTGTTTAGCGGTCTGGCTTAGGGTTATAGTTAGGGGTAAGGGTTAGGGTTACAGCTAGGGTTACGTTTGAGGTTAGAGGTTAGGGTTTGGGTTAGGTTTAGGGGTTAGAGTTAGGGTTAGAGTTAGAGGTTAGGGTTAGGGTTAAGTGTGAGGGTTAGGGGTAGGGTTGGGGTTAGGGTTTAGGTTTAGGGTAAGGTTTATTGTTAGGCTTGTGTTAGGGTTAACGATTAGGGTTAGTGTTAGCCATTATGGGAAGTGTTATGTGTTAGGGATAGGATTAGAGTTTATGGTTAGGTGTTAGGGTTACGTTTAGGGTTTTGAGTTTGGGTTAGGTTTAGGGGTTAGAGTTAGGATTGGTGTTAGGGGTTAGGTTTAGTGTTAGTGTTAGTGTTAAGTTTAGGGTTAGGGTAAGGGTTAGGGGTTAGTTGTTAGTGTAGGTTTAGGGTTTGGGTGGGTTGGGTTAGGGGTTAGTGTTAGGTTTAGGAGTTAGGGATAGGGTTAGGATTTAGGGTTAGGGTTAGGGTTAGAGTTAGGTGTTAGGTTTAGGTTTAGGGTTCTGGGTTAGGGTTAGGGTTGGGGTAAGGGTTAGGGTTAGATTAAGGGTTGGGATTAGGGTTAAAGTTAGGGGTTAGTAACTACCACAGAATTGTTTGTTCCACTTACTTAACTTGTGAAGTTGTACAACTTGTGATGTTCAGTTTTGCTCTAATTCAAAGTTTGGTTTGGGAAGCAGTTTGACAAGGTTTTTCAATGGAGCATTTGAAGTGAATCTTACTTTCAGGAGATAAGCAAGTAGTTTTTCAGTCAAAACCTGCCCTTTTTCTTGGAATATCAGAAAGATATTTGGCACAAAGACTCCACTCATGGAGCTTCTTTTCAAACCTAAAGATCTTTTTTGTAGCTGCAAATTGAGCTTTGGGCCTAAAAATGCACTGCACATTACATACAAACAAGAGTGAGGCAACCATCTTCTAACAAAACGTTAGGACGTAACTACCATAGAGTTGTTTGTTCCATTTAGTTAGCTTTAGAAGTGGAACAACTTCTGATGTTCAGTTTTTCTTCAGTTAGGTGTTATTTTGGGTTAGGATTATGGTTAGGGTTGTTGGTTGGGTTACAGTTAAGGGTTTGGGTTAGTGTTAGGGTTTAAGATTAGGGTTAGGTATTAGGGGTCTGGGTTAGTGTTAGGGGTTAGGATTATGTTTAGAGTTAGGGGTAAGAGTTAGGTTTAGGGATTAGGGTTAGGGTTAGTGTTAGGGCTATAGGGTTGTGATTAGGGTAGGGTTAGGTTTAGGGTTAGGGTTGGGATTTAGCGATAGGGTTAGGTTTAGTGATTAGGGTTAGGTTTAGGGTTAGGGTTTCAGGTTAGGGTTAGGGTGAGGGTTTAAGGATAGGGTTAGGGAGAGGCTTTAGGTTTAGGGGATAGGGTTTGGGTTAGAGTTTTGAATTAGGGGTTAGGGTTAAAGTTAGGGTTAGGTGTTAGGGTAAGGGTTAGAGTTGGGTTAGGGTTAGGGGTTAGGGTTAGTGTTAGGGGTTAGGATTAGGATTAGAGTTACAGGTTAGCAATAGGGTGAGGGTTTAGGGTTAGTGTTGTGTTTAGGGTTAGGGGATAGGTTTAGAGTTTGGGTTTTGGCTTAGTGTTAGGGTTAGGTGTTAGGGCTAGGGTTAGGGTTAGGGTTTAGGGATATGCCTAGGGTTAGGGTTTAGTGTTAGCTTTAGGGTTAGGGTTAGGGTGAGGGTTTAGGTATAGGGTTAAGGTGAGGCTTTAGAGTTAGGGGTTAGGGTTTGTGTTAGGGTTAGGTTTAGGGTTAGGTTTTAGTGATAGGGTTAGTGTTAGGGTTTAGGGTTAGGTTTAAGGTTCGAGTTTGGGTTTAGGGTTTAGGTTCGGGTTTAGAAATAGTTGTTACAGTTTGGGTTAGGGGTTAGGTGTTAGGCTAAGGATTAGAGTTAGAGTTGGGTTAGGGTTGTGACTTAGAGTTAGGGTTATGGGTTAGTGGTAAGGTTAGGGTTAGGAGTTAGGGATATTGCTAGGGTTCAGGGTTAGTTAGGTTTAGGGTTAGGATTTTGAGTTAGGGATAGGGTTATGGGTTAGGGTAAGGTTTAGGGTTATGGTTAGGGGTAAGATTTAGGGTTTGCATGAAGGTTTAGCTTCAGGGTTAGGTTTAGGGATTAGTAACTACCACAAAGTTTTTCGTTCCACTTACTTAACTTGAGAAGTTGAACAACTTGTGATGTTCAGTTTTGCTCTACATCGAGATTTGGTTTTGGATGCAGTTTGACACTTTTTTTCAATGGGACATTTGAAGTCAAGCTTTCTTTCAGGAGATAAGCAAGTAGTTTCTCAGCCAAAACTGGAACTGTTTCTTGGAATATCAGAAAGATTTTGGCACAAAGACTTCATGCCTGGGGCTTATTTTCATACCTAAATATCTTTGTTGTAGTTGCAAATTGAGATTTGGGCATAAAAGTGCACTACATTTTCCAGGCAAACTAAGTATAAAGCAGCACTCTTCCAACAAAATGCTAGGAAGTAACTACCACAAAGATGTTTGTTCCACTTACTTAACTTGAGAAGTTGAACAGCTTGTGATGTTCAGTTTTGGTCTACTTCAAGGTTTGGTTTGGAAGCAGTTTCACATTGCTTTTCAGTGGAGCTTTTGATGTGAGGCTTACTTTCAGGAGATAAGCAAGTAGTTTTCCAGCCAAAACCTGAACTGTATCTTGGAATATCAGAAAGATCTTTGGCACAAAGACTCCACTCATGGGGCTTTTTTTTTTTTTCATACCTAAAGGTCTTTGTTGTAGCTGTAAGTTGAGTTATGGGCCTAAAAGTGCACTACACTTTCCAGGGTAACTAGGCATAAAGCAGCACTCTTCCAACAAAATGCTAGGAAGTAACTACCACAAAGTTGTTTGTTCCACTTACTTAACATGAGAAGTGGAACAACTTGTGATTTTCAGTTTTGCTCTACTTCATAGTTTGGTTTTGGAAGCAGTTTGACACTGTTTTTCAATGGAGCATTGGAAGTAAATCTTACTTTCAGGAGATAAGCAAGTAGTTTTTCAGCCCAAACCTCAACTTTTTCTTGGAATATCAGAAAGATCTTTGGCACAAAGACTCCACTCTCATGGAGCTTCTTTTCATACCTAAATATCTTTATTGTAGCTGCAAGTTGATATTTGGGCCTAAATAATGCACTGCACATTACATGCAAACCAAGAGTGAAGCAATCATCTTCTAACAAAATGTAAGGTCATAACTACCACAAAGTCGGTAGGTAGCTTTAGAAGTGGAACCACTTCTGATGTTCAGTTTCTCTACAGTTAGGTTTTGTTTTGGGTTAGAGTTAAAGATAGGGTTAGGGTTAGGTTTTAGAGTTAGGTTTAGTGTTAGGGCTTGGGTTTAGGGTTAGGGTGAGGGTTTAGGGATAGGGTTAGTGTGAGGCTTTAGAGTTAGGGGTTAGGGTTAGGAATAGGGTTAGGGTTTAGGGATAGGGTTAGTGTTCGGGTTCAGGGTTTGATATAGAAATGTAGTTTGGGATTAGGGTTATGATTAAGTTTTAGAATTAGGGGTTAGGGATAAGGTTAAGGTTAGGTTAAGGTTAGTGTTAGGGGTTAGGTGTTAGGTTAAGGTTTAGGGTTAGGGTTGGGTTAGGGTTAGGTGTTAGAGTTATAAATAGGGGTTAGAATTAGGGGTTAGGGTTAGGGTTAGGGTTTGGTGTTAGTTGTTATGGTTAGGGTTAGGGTTAGTGTTGAGTTAGGGTTAGGATTAGGCTTTAGTGTTAGGTTTAAAGTTCAAGTTTGGGGTTAAGGTGAGGGTTTAGGGATATGGTTAGTGTGAGGGTTTAGGGTTAGGTGTTAGGGTTAGGGTTGGTGTTAGGGTTTAGGGATAGGGTTAGAATCGGTCTTTAGGGTTAGGATTAGGGTTATGGTTAAGGGTTAGGGTCAAGATTATGGTTTAGAATTAGGGGTTAGGTGATAGGCTAAGGGTTAGGGTTGGCTTACACTTAGGGATTAGAGTTAGGGTTAGGGTTTAGTGTTAGGCTTAGAGTTAGGAGTTAGAGATAGGGATAGGGTTTAGAGTTAGGGGTAAGGGGTAAGGGTTAGGGTTAGGATTTTGAGTTAGCGTTAGGGATATGGATTAGGGTAAATTTTAGGATTAGGGTTCTGATTAAAGGAAAGTGTTAGGGTTAGTGTTAAGTGTTAGGGTTAGGATTTGGGTTAGGGGTTAGTAACTACACAAAGTTGTTTGTTCCATTTGCTTAACTTGAGAAGTTGAACAACTTGTGATGTTCAGTTTTGCTCTATATCAAGATTTGGTTTTGGATGAGTTTGGCACTGTTATTCAATGGAGTATTTGAAGTGAAGCATACTTTCAGAGAATAAGCAAGTAGTTTTTCAGTCAAAACCGAAACTATTTCTAGGATTATCAGAAAGATCTTTGGCACTGAAAAGGGAACAGCTTTGTTGAAGACACAGCCTCATGGATTCTGCAAAATAGCCATTTTGGGAAAACAGAAATCAAGACTTCCCATTGATAATCCGGCCTCCAGCACCCAAAACTCGCATGGTAGGAAGATCCAGGCCTCCTGTCTCTGTAGCTGTCTTTGTCTCTCTCTACCTCTGTCTCGGTCTCTGTCTCCTTTCCTTTTTTAAATTAAATTTTTTTAGAATTTTTAAATTCTTTTTTATTAATTAATTCATTTATTTTCATTTCATTTTCTTCCATACATTCAATCACATTATTATTTGTCTTACAAAATGGATATTTTAACAGGTGAACACCTCTCCCCGGCACCGTCGATAAAACCACAATGATCTTCAACAGATAATACCACACCTCTCTGTGCCATTAATACTTTTCCTCCCTGTCCCTCCACCAAATGTCCTTCCTCAGACCTTCTTTCACACACACTATATCTGGTATTTACATCTTTATACTGCGTTTCTTAAGGTAAAGCATTTTCTGCACTTCCTGGCCCCTCCTACCCCCTTATTTTGTTAAAATAATTCCAATTTTTGTTTTTTTTTAATTGAAATTTTTAAAAATATATTTTGTTTTATTGAAAAAATTTTATCTTCATTTCTTCTTGTCTTTTTCTGTTTCTTTCTTCTTGTCTTTTTCTGTTTCTTTTTTTTTTTTGCTGTTGCTGTTTTTTCTCTCTTTCTGTTTCCTTTTCTGTAAGCTCCTCAATGATCAGATTGAACTCCCAAGTTTTGAAGAAACTGACCATCAACCAGATGACTAGAAATTGGTGCAGGACCACAAGAAATATGGGAAAGTAGGAAAATACCTCTCCTCCCAGGGAAAAGGATAACTCATCTTCAACCACACACAGTTCAAGGGAATTCATGGAAATGTCTGAAAAAGAATTCAGAACATTCAAAATAACAAAACTAACAGAGATGGAAGAGAAGAGAGACAATGAACTGCTGAAGAGGAAGGAGAAAGAAGTTGTTGAGTTCCAGGAGGTGAGGAATTTCATGTAAGATCTAAAAGAAAAATTTGACACTTTACAAAAGAATCAGATAGAACTGTTAGAGATGAAGGCTATAATACAGGAAGTCAAAATCTCCCTTGAAAGTATTAAAAGCAGACTAGATCGTACAGAAAATAGAATTTCAGACATAGAAGAGAAAATGGCTAGCCTAGAAAAATCCACCATGAAGACTGAGAAAATGGCCCCAAAATTTGAGACTAATATACGAGAAATACTAGA
>NW_006160073.1:112410-124576 GCF_000334495.1 Tupaia belangeri chinensis | reverse complement strand
TTCTACTCACTGAGGTTTATGCATAAAGTCAGACTTGGGTTCATGTATAGGTATACATCAGCTGTGCTAGCTATTGGATATATTTAGACTAATTCAGTTCATTAGCAAATCAATTAAATGGGGGGAGGAAGGCATAGAAAGCAACCATGGATACCAGAGACAATGTGGGAGGAGGGTGGGACATGGCAGAGGGTGAGGGATAGGGAATCAAGGATAGTGTTAGGGTTAGGGTTAGAGTTTAAGTTGGAAAATTATTTTCTGATAACATGTATGTTGATGTGCTTGATTGAGCCAATACACAGTGTATTTTGGATGGAAAATTCATTTGTATGCTGTAATGATGTATAGTGAATTAATGTAAAAAATAAATAAATTTAAAGTGAAAGAAAAAAGAAAGTAAAGGATAAAATGCAAGAAATCTAGTACTGGAGATGAACACCACACTACAGGGAAATGTTGTTTTAGAATGAGGTGCTCATCCTTTTCCAGGAATGGGTGTTAGGTCTTGTTATGAGATTAGTGCTATGCCTGTTGGTATTATTTATATATGTAACAATATTTCATTTTAATTACTTTCTAACATACTGTAAAGAATGTATAACATGATAGAAATAACTATGGAAAAAAGCGTTTGGGGGAACTTATTGTCAAAATACCCAGCCATCACTTTATATAGTTTAATATCCAAAGTCTGGTAGTTACAATTTTATTTAAAAATAAAATTGCTGGAGAAAAAAAAATAAATAAAGAAAGAAAGAGAGAGAGAGAGAGAGAGAGAGAGAGAGAGAGAGAGAGAGAGAGAGAGAGAGAAAGAAAGAAAGAAAGAAAGAAAGAAAGAAAGAAAGAAAGAAAGAAAGAAAGAAAGAATATCAGAAAGATCTTTGGCACAAAGACTCCACTCATGGGGCTTCTTTTCATACCTAAAAATCTTTGTTGTAGCAGCAAGTCGAGTTTTGTGCCTAAAAGTGCACCACACTTTCCAGGCAAACAAAGAGTGAAGCAACCATCTTCTAACAAAATGGTAGGACGTAACTACCACAAAGTTGTTTGTTCCAGTTAGTTAGCTTTAGAAGTGGAACAACTTCTGATGTTCAGTTTCTCTAAGTTAGATTTTGTTTTGGGTTAGGGTTATGGTTAGGGTTAGAGGTTGCCTTATGGTTAAGGGATTGGGTTAGCATTAGGGTTCAGGGTTAGGGTTAGGGTTTATGGGTCTAGGTTAGATTAGGGGTTAGGGTTAGTGTTAGAGTTAGGGGTAATTGTTAGGGTTAGGGATTAGGGTTAGGGTTAGGATTAGGAGGTTGGGGTTAGGGTTAGGGTGAGGATTTAGGGACAGGGTTAGGGTGAGGCTTTAGTTTTAGGGGATAGGGTTATGTTTAGTGTTAGGGCTTAGAATTAGGGGTTAGGGTTAGGATTAGGTGTTATGGTAAGGGTTAGGGTTGGGTTAGGGATAGGGGTTACGGTTAGGGTTACAATTTTGGGTTAGTGTTAGGGTTAGGGTTTAGGGCTAGGGTTAGGGTTAGTGGTTAGGGTTAGCGTTAGGGTTATGGGGTTGGAGTTAGGGTAGGGTTAGGGTTAGGGTTAGGATTTAGGGGATAGGCTTAGGGTTAGGGTTTAGGGTTAGCTTTAGGGTTAGGGTTAGGGGTTAGGATTAGGGTGATGGTTTAGGGATAGGGTTAGGGTGAGGCTTTAGGGTTAGGGGTTAGGTTTTAGGGATAGGTTTCGGGTTCGGGTTTAGGGTTAGGTTTAGGGTTAGGGGTTACGGTTAGGGGTTTGGGGTTAGTGTAGTGTTAGGGTTAGGGTTAGGTTTTAGGGATACGTTTAAGGTTAGGGATTTTGGTTAGGTTTTGAATTCGGGTTTGGTGGTAGGGTGAGGGTTTAAGGATCAGGTTTTGGTGAGGGTTTAGGTTTAGGGGTTCGGTTTAAGGTTAGAGTTAGGGTCAGGGTTTAGGTATAGAGTTAGGGTTCTGGTTTAGAGTTAGGTTTAGGGTTAGGGTTAGGGATTAGAGTTAGGGTCAGGGTTTAGAATTAAGGGTTAGGGTTAGGTGTTAGGCTAAGGGTTAGGGCTAGGGGTAAGAGGGTTAGGTTTAGGGATTAGGGTTAGGGTTAGAGTTAGGGGCTTGAAGTTAGGGAGGGGTTAGCATTAGGGTTAAGGTTAGGGTTAGGGTTTAGGGTTAGGATTAGGGTTAGGTTTTAGGGTTAGGTTTAGGTTTAGGATTTGGGATTAGGTTTAGGGTGAGAGTTTAGGGATAGGGTTAGGGTCAGGCTTTAGGGTTAGGGGTTAGGGTTAGGCTAAGGGTTTAGTGATAGGTTTAGACTTTGGGTTTAGGGTTAGGTTTAGGTTTAGGGATTAGGTGTTAAGGTTAGAGTTATGGTTAGGGTTGGGTTAGGGTTAGGGTTAGTGTTAGGGATAGCGTTAGTATTAGGGTTTTGGGATCGGGTTAGGTTTAGGCTTTAGGGTTAGATTTAAAGTTTAGGTTAGGGATTAGGGTGAGGGTTTAGGGATAGGGTTATGGTGAGGGTTTAGGGTTAGGGGTTAGGGTTAGGATTAGGTTTATGGTTTAGGGATAGTGTTAGTGTTTGTGTTTAGGGTTAGGTTTAGGGGTTAGGGATAGGGTTAGGATTTAGAATTAGGGGTTAGGGTTAGAGGTTGGGTGTTAGGCTAAGGGTTAGGGTTAGGGTTGGGTTAGGGTGAGGGGTTAGGGTTAGTGTTAGGGGTGAGTGTTAGTGTTAGGGTTAGGAGTTAAGGATAGGGTTAGGGTTTAGGGTTAGGGTTAGGGATATGGGTTAGAATAAGGCTTAGGGTTAAGGTTAGGTTTACTGGTAAGGGTTAGGTTTTGGATTAGGGTTAGGGGTTTGGAACTACCACAAAGTTGTTAATTCCACTTACTTAACTTGAGCAGGTGAACAACTTGTGATGTTTAGTTTTGTTCTACCTCAAGATTTGGTTTTGGATGCAATTTGACACTCTTTTTCTTTTCTTCCTTTCTTATTTTTGTTTTTGTTGGAGAGGTTTTTGCTTTAGGGCATGTGCGCTCGACAGACAGAGAGAGACAAAGAGACAGAAAGTGAGAAATAACCCCCCCGGGGGATGGTAACACCGCAATCCCTTCTCCTCCATTCTCCTCTTGGGATCTTGGGCATGCACGCACATGCACCTGGCGTGAGTTCTAAGCCACTGGGTCCAGGACGTGAACCGCGGTCAACTACGTGGGAATCCAGTGACATAGTTATTACGCTAACTGCTGGTTCCCTTGACACCCTTTTTCAATGGAGCATTTGAAGTGAAGCTTACTTTCAGGAGATAAGCAAGCAGTTTTTCAGCCAAAACTGGAACTGTTTCTTGGAATATCAGAAAGATCTTTGGCACTAAGACTCCACTCATGGGGCTTCTTTTCATACCTAAATATCTTTGCTGTAGCTGCAAGTTGAGATTTGGGCCTCAAAATGCACTGCACATTACATGCAAACAAAGAGTGAAGCAACCATCTTCTAACAAAATGGTAGGACGTAACTACCACAAAGTTGTTTGTTCCACTTAGTTAGCTTTAGAAGTGGAACAATTCTGATGTTAAGTTTCTCTAAGTTAGGTTTTGTTTTGGGTTAGGATTACGGTTAGGGTTAGGGGTTGCGTTATGGTTAAGGGTTTGGGTTAGTGTTAGGCTTCAGAATTAGGGTTAGGGTTAGGGGTTAGGGTTAGTGTTAGAGTTAGGGGTAAGAGTTACGGTTAAGGTTAGGGATTAGGGTTAGGGGTAGGGTTAGGAGGTTGGGGTTAGGGTTAGTGTGAGGGTTTAGGGATAGGGTTAGGGTGAGGCTTTAGTTTTGGGGATAAGGTTAGGTTTAGTGTTAGGGTTTAGAATTAGGTGTTAGGGATAGTGTTAGGGACTAGGTGTTATGGTAAGGGTTAGGTTAGGGTTGGGTTAGAGTTAGGGATTACAGTTAGGGTTAGGGGTTAGGGTTAGAATTTTGGGTTAGTGTTAGAGTTAGGGTTTAGGGCTAGGGTTAGGGTTAGCATTAGGGTTAGGGGATAGGGGTTAGGATAGGATTAGGGTTAGGGTTAGGGTTTAGGGATAGGTTTAGGGTTAGGGTTTAGGGTTAGCTTTAGGGTTAGGGTTTAGGGTTAGGTTTTACGGGTAGGTTTAGGGTTCAGGTTTAGGGTTAGGTTTAGAGTTATGGTTAGGGATTAGGGTTTTGTTTAGGGTTTATAATTAGGGGTTAGGGTTAGGTTTAGGGTTAGGTGTTAGGGTAAGTTTTAGGGTCAGGGTTGGGTTAGGTTTACGGGGTAGGGTTTGGGGTAAGGATTAGTATTTGTGTTTAGGGTTAGGGTTAATGTTCGGGGATAGGTGTTAGGGTTAGGGATAGGATTGGGTTAGGTTTAGGGGTTAGGGTTATGGTTAGGGTTTAGGGTTAGTGTTAGGGTTTTTGGTTAGGAATAGGCTTAAGGTTTATGGTTAGGATTAGGGTTATGATTAGGGTTTTGGGTTTAGTGTAGTGTTAAGTTTAGGGTTAGGTTTTAGGGATAGGTTTAAGGGTAGGGGCTTTGTTTAGGTTTATAGTTCGGGTTATGAGTTAGAGGGAGGGTTTTAGGATTGGGTTATGGTGAGGGTTTAGGTTTAGAGGTTAGGGTTAGGGTTCGGGTCAGGGTTTAGGGATTGGGTTAAGGTTCGAGTTTAGGGTTAGGTTTAGGGTTAGGGTTAGGGATTAGGCTTAGGGTCAGGGTTTAGAATCAGGGGTTGGGGTTAGGTATTAGGCTAAGTGTTAGGGTTAGGGTTGGGTTAGGGTTAGGGGTTAGGTTTAGGTTTAGGGGTTAGTTGTAGGGTTAGGATTAGGGTTTAGGGATATGGTTAGGGTTTAGGGTTAGGGTTAGGGGTTAAGTTTAGTGTTAGGGTTTTGGTTTTGGGATAGGGTTATGTATTAGGGTAAGGGTAAAATTTTATCTTAATGGTTAAATTATTTTTAGATTTAGGGGTTAGTAACTACCACAAAGTTTTTTGTTTCACTTTCTTACCTTGAGAAGTTGAACAACTTGTGATGTTCAGTTTCGCTCTACATCAAGATATGATTTTAGATACAGTTTGATACTTTTTTTCAATGGGGCAATTGAAGTGAAACTTACTTTCAGGAGATAAGCAAGTAGTTTCCCAGCCAAAACCAGAACTGTTTCTTGGAATATTAGAGAGATCTTTGGCACAAAGACTTTACTCATGGGGATTCTTTTCATACCTAAATATCTTTGCATAGCTGCAAGTTGAGTTTAGTCCTAAAAGTGCACTACACTTTCCAGGCAAACTAAGCAAAAAGCAGCACTCTTCCAACAAAATGCTAGGAAGTAACTACCACAAAATTGTTTGTTCCACTTATATAACTTGAGAAGTTGAACAACTTGTGATGTTCAGTTTTTTTCTACTTCAAGGTTTGGTTTTGGAAACAGTTTCACACTGTTTTTCAATGGAGCATTTGAAGTGAAGCTTATTTTAAGGAGATAATCTTATAGATTTTCAGCCAAAACCTGAAATTTTCCTTGGAATATCAGAAAGATCTTCGGCACCAGACTCCACTCATGGGACTTCTTTTCATACCTAAATATCTTTATTGTAGCTGCAAGTTGAGATTTGGGCCTCAAAATGCACTGCACAGTACATGCAAACAAAGAGTGAAGCAACCATCTTCTAACAAAATGTTAGGGTGTAACTACCACAAAGTTGTTTGTTCCAGTTAGTTAGCTTTAGAAGTGGAATAACTTCTGATGTTCAGTTTCTCTAGTTAGGTTTTGTTTTGGGTTAGGGTTACGGTTCGTGTTAAGGGTTGGGTTACCGATAAGGGTTTGGGGTTAGGGTTAGGGTTTAGGGGTCTTGGTTAGGGTTAGTGGTTAGTGTTAGGGTTAGTGTTAGGGATAAGAGTTAGGGTTAGGTTTAGGGATTAAAATTAGGGCTAGAGCTAGGGGGTTGGGTTAGGGAAGGGTTAGGGTTATGGGTAGGGCTAGGGTTTAGTGATAGGGTTGGGGTTTGGTTTTAGGGTTAGGTTTAGGTTTAGGATTTGGGGTTAGGGTGAGGGTTTAGGGATAGGGTTAGGGTGAGGCTTTAAGGTTAGGGGTTAGGGTTAGGCTAAGGGTTTAGTGATTGTTTTAGGCTTCGGGTTTAGGTTTAGGTTTAGGTTTAGGGGTTAGGTTTTATGGTTAGAGATATGGTTAGGGTTGGGTTAGGGTTAGCATTAGGGTTTAGGGATAGGGTTAGGTTTAGGCTTTAGTGTTAAGTTTAAAGTTCAGGTTACGGATTATGGTGAGGGTTTAGGGATAGGGTTAGGGTTAAGGTTTATGGTTAGGATTAGGTTTAGGTTTTAGGGACAACGTTAAGATTCAGGTTTAGGGTTAGGTTTAGGTATTAGGGATAGAGTTAGGGTTTAGAATTAGGAGGTAGGGTTAGGCTTAGGGGTTAGGTGTTAGGATAAGGGTTAGAGTTAGTGTTGGGTTAGGGTTAGTGGTAAGGGTTAGCGTTAGGGGTTAGTATTAGTGTTAGAGTTAGGATTAGGAGTTAGGGATAGGTTTAGGGTTTAGTGTTACGGTTAGGTGTTAGTGTTAGGGTTAGGATTTTGGGTTAGTGTTAGGGATATGGGTTAGAATAAGGCTTAGGGTTAGGGTTAGCGTTACTCTTAAGGGTTAGGTTTAACGTTAAGTGTTAGGTTTAGGATTAGGGTTAGGGGTTTGTAACTACCACAAAGTTGTTAATTCTACTTACTTAGCTTGAGAAGTTCAACAACGTGTAATGTTTCATTTTGCTCAACCTCAAGATTTGGTTTTGGATGCAGTTTGACATTCTTTTTCTTTTCTTTTCTTTCTTTCTTTTTTTTTTTTTTTTTTTTTACATTTAGGCTCCGGGATTAGGGTTAGGTTTAGGGTTAGGATTAGTGTTAGGGGTTATGGTTAGGGTTACGGTTTAAAATTAGGGGTTAGGGTAAGGGTTAGGGTTAGGGTTGGGTTATGGGTCATGTTTAGGGTTAGGGTTTGCAGCTAAGTTTAGGGTTACGGTAAGGGGTTAGTGATAGTGTTAGGGTTTATGGTTGAGGTTATGGTTAGGGGTTAGGGTTAGGGTTTTAGGTTAGGGTTAAGGGTTAGGGCTAGGGTTAAGGGTTAGGGTTAGGGTTAGGGGTTAGGGATATGGTTAGGATTAGGGTTAGGTTTCTGCATTAGGGTTAGGTCTAGGGTTTTGTGTTTGGGTTAGGGTTAGGGGTTAGGGTTAAGGTTAGGGATTATGGTTAGGGTTAGGGTTAAGGGTAAGGTTTAGGTTTAGCATTATGGGTTAGGGTTAGTGTTAGGTGTTAGTAACTACCACAAAGTTTTTTGTTCCAATTAGTTAGTTTTAGATGTGGAAAAACTTCTCATGTTCAGTTTCTCTACAGTTAGGTTTTGTTTTGGGTTAGGGTTACAGTTAGTGTTAGGGGTTGTGTTATGTTTAAGGATTTGGGTTAGTGTTAGGGTTTAGGGTCAGGGTTAGACTTTAGGAGTCTGGGTTTAGGTTAGGGGTTAGGGTTAGATTCAGGGGTTATCTTAGGGGGTTGGAGTTATGATAGGGTTAGGGTTAGGGTTTAGGGATCATGTTAGGGTTAGGGTTTAGGGTTAGGTTTAAGATTAAATTTAGGGGTTAGTGTTAGGGTGAGGGTTTAGGTATAGGGATAAGTTGAGACTGGAGGGTTAGGGGTTAGTGTTAGGATTAGGGTTAGGGTTTAGGGATAGTGTTAGGCTTCATGTTTAGGGTCAGGTTTTGGGTTAGGGTTAGGGGTTAAGTTTAGGGTTAGGATTTTGGTTAGAGTTAGGGTTAAGGTGAGAGTTTAGGAATAGGGTTAGGGTTTAGGGTTAGGGTTAGGGTTATGGTTTAGGGTTAGGTTTAGGGTTTTTGGTTAGGGTTATATTTAGTTGTTTTTGCTAGGGTCAGGGGTTAGGGTTAGGGGGTTGGGGTTAGAGTAGGGTTAGGGTTAGTGTTTAGGGATACAGTTAGGATAGGGTTTAGGGTTAGGTTTAGGGTTAGGATTAGTGGTTAGGGTTGTGGTGAGGTTTTAGGGATAGAGTTAGGGTATGGCTTTAGGGTTAGGGGTTACAGTTAGGGTTAGGTTTAGGTTTAGGTTTTAGGGATACATTTAGGCTTCAGGTTTAGGGTTAGTTTTAGGGTTAGGTTTAGGGGTTACTGTTAGGGTTTGTGTTTAGAATTAGGGGTTAGGGTAAGGGTTATGGTTAGGGTTGGTTCAGGGTTAGGGTTTAGGTTTAGATTTTGCAGTTAGGGTTAGGGTTAGGTTAAGGGGTTATTGATAGTGTTAGGGTTTAGGGTTAGGGTTAGAATTAGGGTTTAGGGTTAGGGTTAGGTATTAGGTTTAGGGTTATGGGTTAGGGATTGGGATAGAGTTTAAGGTTTGGGTTAGGCTTTAGGGTTAGTTTTAGTGTTTTTGGTTTGTGTTAGGTTTAGGAATTAGAGTTAGGGGTATTCTTAGGGGTTAGGGTTAGCAGTAAGGGTTAGGGTTAGGGTTTAGGGTTAGGGTTAGGTTTGGAGATTAGGGTTAGGGTTAGGGTTAGGGTTTAGGGATAAGGTTACTGTTAAGGTTTAGAGTTAGGTTTAGGATTAAAGTTAAGAGTTAGTGTTAGGATGAGTGTTTAGGGATAGTGTTATGGTGAGGCTTGAGGGTTAGGTGTGTGGGTTAGGATTAGGGTTAGGGTTAGTTTTAGGGTTAAGTGTTAGGGTTAGGCTTTGGGTTTATGGTTAGCATGAGGGGTTAGAGTTAGGGTTAGGATTAAGGTTAGTGGTTAGGTGTTAGAATAAGTTTTAGGGTGAAGGTTGGGTTAGGGTTATGATTAGGGGGTAGGGTTAGGGTTAGAGTTAGGGGTTAGTTATAGTATTAGGGTTTAGGGTTTGGGTTAAGGTTAGAGGTTAGGGTTAGGGTTAGGGTTTTGGGTTAGAGTTAGGGTTAGTGGTTATGGCTAGGGTTTGGGGTTAGGGTTAGCTTTAGGGTTAGTGGGTTGCAGTTAGGGTAGGGTTAGGGTTAGAGTTAGGTTTAGTGTTTAGTCATATGGTTAGGGTAGGACTTAGGGTTAGGGTTTAGGGTTAGGGTGAGGGTTTAGGGATAGGGTTAGGGTGAGGCTTTAGGATTAGGGGTTATAGTTAGGGTTAGGTTTAAGGTTAGCATTTAGGGATAGGTTTTGGCTTCGGGTTTAGTGTTAGGTTTAGGGTTAGGGTTATGGGTTACAGTTTGGGTTAGGGTTTAGATTTAGGGGATTGGTTAAGTGTTAGGGTTAGGGTTGCATTAGGGTTTGCGGTTAGGGTTAGGGTTAGGGTAAGGGGTTTGTGATTGTGTTAGGGTTTACGATTAAGGTTAGGGTTAGGTGTTAGGGTTAGGATTAGTGTTTTTGGTTAGGGTTATGTTTTAGGGTTACTGTTAGGTATTACAATTACGGGTTAGCGTTTGGTTTAGGGTTAGGTGTTAGTGTATGGGTACCGTTAGTATAAGGTTAGGTTTAGGGGTTAGTTTTAGGGTTAGGGTTACTGTTTTGTGTTAGGGTTAGGGTTAGGGGTTAGGCCTTGGGTTAGGGGTTAAGGGTTAGGGTTAGGTTTAGGGAGTTGTGTTTAGTGTAGGGTTAGTGTTAGGTTTAGGGTTAGTGTTTAGGTATAAGTTTAGGGTTAGGGTTTAGGGTTAGATTTAGGGTTAGGGTTATGGGTTAGGGTGAGAGTTTAGGGTTAGGGGTTAGGGTTATGGTTATGGTTAGGGTTTAGGTATAAGGTTAGGGTTTGGGTTTAGGGTTAGGTTTAGGTTTAGGGTTAAGGTTTTGGGTTAGGGTTTGTTAAGGGTTATGGTAGGGGTTAGTTTTAGGGTTAGTGTTAGGGTTAGAATTAGGGGTTAGGGTTAGGTTTAGGGTTTCGGGTTTGGGTTAGGGTTAGCAGTTAGGGTTATGGTTATGGTTAGGGTTAGGGGTTAGTGTTAGGGGAAAGGGTTAGGGTTAGCAATATGGGTCAGGGTTAGGTGTTAGTAACTACCCCAAAGTTTTTTTGTTCCACTTACTTAAATTGAGAAGTTGAAAAACTTGTGATGTTCAGGAGTTAGGGTTAGGTTTAGGGTTTCGGGTTTGGGTTAGGGTTAGCAGTTAGGGTTATGGTTATGGTTAGGGTTAGGGGTTAGTGTTAGGGGAAAGGGTTAGGGTTAGCAATATGGGTCAGGGTTAGGTGTTAGTAACTACCCCAAAGTTTTTTTGTTCCACTTACTTAAATTGAGAAGTTGAAAAACTTGTGATGTTCAGTTTTGCTCTACATCAAGACTTGGTTTTGCATGCAATTTGACAATGTTTTTCAATGGAGAATTTGAAGTGAATATTTCTTTCAGGAGATAAGCCAGTAGTTTTTCAGCCAAAACCAGAATTCTTTCATGGACTAACAGAAAGATCTTTGGCACTAAGAATCCACTCATGGTGCTTCTTTTCATGCCTAAAGATCTTTGTTATACCTGTAAGTTGTGTTTTGGGCCTAAAAATGCACTACACATTACATGCAAACAAAAAGTGAAGCAACCATCTTCTAAGAAAATGTTTGGACATAACTTCCACAAAGTTGTTTGTTCCACTTAGTTAGCTTTAGAATTGGAACAACTTCAGATGTTCAATTTCTCTACACTTAGGTTTTGGAATGTGATAGGCTTACAGTTAGGTTTCGTGGTTGAGTTATGGTTAAGTGTTTGGGTTAGTGTTAGCGTTTAGGTGTAGGGTTAGTTTTAGGGGTCTGGGTTAGGGTTAGGGTTAAAGTTAGGAGTAAGGGTTAGAGTGAGGGCTAAGTTTGAGGGATAAGGTTAGGCTTTGGGTTTAAGGTTAGTTTTAGGGTTAGAGTGAGGGGTTAGGGTTAGGGTTAGGGTTTAGAATTAGGGGTTAGAATTGGGTGTGGGTGAGGGTTAGGGTTAGGTGTTAGTGTTAGGGGTTAGGGTTAGGGTTAGGAGTTAGGGTTTTGGTTAGTGTTGGGGTTAGGGGTTAGGGTTAGGTTAGGGTTAGGGGTTAGGGTTAGGGTTAGGGTTAGGGGTTAGGGTTAGGATTTAGGGTTTAGGTTAGGTTAGGGTTAGGTTTAGGGTTAGGATTTAGGGTTTAGGTTAGGGTTAGGGTTAAGTGTTAGGGTTAGGGGTAAGGTTAGGGTAAGTTTTATGCTTAGGGTTAGTGTTAGGGTTGGGGTTTAGGGTTAGGGGTGGGTTAGGGTTAGGTGTTAGTGTTAGGTTTAGGGAATAGGATTAGGGTTAGGGGTTAGTGATAGTGTTAAGGTTTAGTTTTATGGTTACGGTTAGGGTCAGGCATTAGGGCTAGGTTTAGGGTTTGGGGTTTGGGTTAGGGTTAGAGGTTAGGGTTAGGGGTTAGTTTTAGCGTTAGGGTTAGTGTTATGGGTCAGGGTTAATGTTGGAGTTAGGGGTTAATAACTACCACAACGTTCTCTGTTCCACTTACTTAACTTGAAAATTTGAACAACTTGAGGTGTTCAGTTTTGCCCTACATCAAGATTTGGTTTTTGATGCAGTTTGACACTGTTTTTCAATGAAACATTTTAATTGAAGCTAAATTTAAGGAGATAAGCACGTAGTTTTTCAGCCAAAACTGGAACTGTTTTCTGGAATATCAGAAAGATCTTTGGCACAAAGACTGCACTCATGGGGCTTCTTTACTTTCCTAAAGTTCTTTGTTGTAGCTGTAAGTTGTTTTGGGCCTAAAAGTGCACTACACTTTCCACACAAACTAATCATAAAACAGCACACTTCCAACAAAATGGAACTACTACAAAGTTGTTTGTTCCACTTACTTAACTTGAAAAGTTGAACAATTTGTGATGTTCAGTTTTGCTCTACTTTGAGGTTTCGGTAGCAGTTTCACACTGTTTTTCAATGGAGCATTTGAAGCGAAGCATACTTTCAGGAGATAAGTAAATAGTTTTTCGGCCAAAACCGGAAGTGTTTCATGGAATATCAGAAATATCTTTGGCACAAAGATTCCCCTCATGGGGCTTCTTGTCATACCTAAAGATCTTTGTTGTAGCTTCAAGTTGAGTTTTGGGCCTAAGAATGCACTGCACATTACGTGCAAACATAAAGTGAAGCAAACATCTTCTAACATAATGTTAAGAAGTAATTTTCACAAAATTGTTTGTTCCACTTAGTTTTAGAAGTGGAG
>NW_006160073.1:108974-111290 GCF_000334495.1 Tupaia belangeri chinensis | reverse complement strand
ATGCAGGACGTAAGAATTGGAAAATTATTTGCTGAGAACATATATGTGGATGTACTTGATTGAGACAATGCACAGTGTATTTTGGATGGAAAATTCATTTGTGTGTTGTGATGGTGTTAAGTGAATTAATAAATAAAAAAAGAAAAAAAAAGAAGTGGAAAAACTTCTGATGTTCCGTTTTTGTACTTTAAGGTTTTGTTTAGGGTTAGGGTCACATTTAAGGTTAAGGGTTGTGTTATGGTTAAGGGTTTGGGTTAGTGTTAGCAATAGGGTTTTGGGTTAGGGTTAGATTTAGGGGTTAGGTGTTAGGTTAGGGTTAAGGTTAGGGGTTAGGGCTAGGGTTTAGGGTTAGGGTTAAGGGTAGAGTTAGGTGTTAGTGTTAGGGTTAGGGGTTAGGGTTAGGGTTAGGTGTTAAGGTTAGGTTTAGAGTTTTAGGTTCGTGTTAGGGTTAGGGGTTAGGGATAGTGTTATGGGTTAGGGTAAGGGTTAGGTTTACGGTTAGTGTTAAGGTTTAGGGTTCACGTTAAGAGTTAGATTTAGGGTTAGGTTTAGGGGTTATTAACTACCACAAAGTTGCTTGTTAAACTTACTTAATTTGAAAAGTTGAACAACTTGTGATGTTCAGTTTTGCTCTACATCAAGATTTGGTTTTGGATGCAGTTTGACATTGTTTTTTAATGGAGCATTTGATGTGAAGCCTACTTTCAGGAGATAAGCATGCAGTTTTTCAGCCAAAACCTGAACTTTTTTTTGAATTTCAGAAAGGTCATTGGGACAGAGACTCCCATCATGGGGCTTCTTTTCATACCTAAAGATCTTTTTTGTAGCTGCAAGTTGAGTTTTGGGCCTAAAAATGCCCTGCACTTTATGTGGAAACAAAAAGTGAAGCAACCATCTTCTAAAAAAATGTTAGGAAGTAACTGCCATAAACTTGTTCGTTCCACTTAGTTAGCTTTAGAAGTGGAACAACTTCTAATGTTCAGTTTCTGTACATTAAGATTGTGTTTTGAGTTAGGGTTAAATTTAGGGTTAGGTGTTGGGTTACGGTTAAGGGTTTGGGTTAGTGTTAGGGTATAGGGTTAAGATTAGGGTTTAGGGCTCTGGGTTAGGTTTAGGGTTAGAGTTAGGAGTAAAGGTTATGGTTAGGGTTATGATTAGGGTTGGGGTTACTGGTTAGGGTTATGGTTAGGATTAGTGTTAGTGTTAGTGTTAGGGTTAGGATTGGGGTTAGGGGTTAGGGTTAGGGTTAGTTGTTAGGGTTTTGGTTAGGGATTAGGGATAGGTTTAGAAATTAGTGTTAGTGTTAAGGTTCAGCATTAAGGATTATGTTTAGGATTTTGGGTTTGTGTTAGTGTTAGGGGTTAGGGTTAGAGTTTGGGGTTATCTTAAGGGTTAGGTTTAGGTTTAGAATTAGTGTTGGGGTTTAGGGTTAGGTGTTAGGGCTTTGGTTAGGGGTTAGGGATAAGTTTAGAAATTAGCGTTAGTGTTAGGGTTCAGCGTTAAGGATTATGTTTAGGATTTTGGGTTTGTGTTAGGGTTAGGGGTAAGGGTTAGAGTTTGGGGTTATCATAAGTGTTAGGTTTAGGGTTTAGGTTTAGGTTTAGAATTAGTGTTGGGGTTTAGGGTTAGGGTTAGGGTTTTGGGTTTGGGTTAGGGTTAGGGCTTATGGTTAGGGTTAGGGTTTAGGGATAGAATTAGGGTTTAGGGTTAGGGTTAGGGTTAGGCTTTAGGGTTAGGTTTAAGGGTTTGGGTTTGGGTTAGTGTTATGAGTTAAGATTAGGGTTAGGGTTAGGCCTTAGGGTTAGGTTTAAACTTAGGGTTAGGGTTAGAGTTATGCGTTAGGGCTAAGTTTAGGGTTTTGGGTATGGTTAGGGTTAGGGGTTACGGTTAGGGTTAGGTGGTTTTTTTTTCCTTTTTTTTATTCATTAATTAATTTTTTTAACATTAATATGCTATACATCATTGCGGTATACAAAATGAATTTTTCATCCTAAATACACTGTTGGCTCAATCAAGCACATCAACATATGTGTTATCAACAAACAATTTTTCTTATGTCTTGTATATTTTGCGTTTTTTCTTTTTTTTTTTTTTGCCATCCTTGATTTCTTATCCCTAACCCTCTGCCCTGTCCAACCCTCCTCCCATTGTCTCTGGTATCCATGATTGCTTTCTATGCCTATCCCCCCCACCCCCATTTAATTGATTTTCTAATGAACTTAATTTGTCTAAATATTTGCAATAGCAAGCACAGCTGATATATACATACACAAGAACCCATGTCTGACTTTAGGCATAAACCTCAGTGAGTAGAAT
>NW_006160073.1:82290-107410 GCF_000334495.1 Tupaia belangeri chinensis | reverse complement strand
AGGAGTGTGCAGAAAAGGAAGCAGAGAGAGGGAAACAATACCAACAACAGAAAAAAATCAGACAAGAAACAGAGAAAAAGAAGAGAAAAACTTTTAAATAAATCTGAAAAAAATTAATATTAAAAAAATTTCAATAAAACTCTAAAATTAGAAAACTGCACAGTGCGCAAGCACCGCACGAAATGGCTAGATTGCAGAAGCCATGGAGTTGTCTGTCTCTTGAAGAAGGGCTGTTCTGGGAGGAGGAGAGGGGATTATTAACAAGATAAAGGACTAGGAGGGGCCAAAGGGCCCTGTAAAATGCCTCACCTTAAAAAATTCTAAAAAGCAAAAATTTAAAAAATGACAGAGAGAGAGGACAGAGCCAGCTGATACAGAGACAGGAGATTTGAAAGGGGTCTTACTACAACACGAGTTTTGTATGCTGGAGGCCCAGTTATCAGTGGGACATCTTCCTTTCTCCCAAAATAGCTAGATCGCAGGAGCCATGGAGCTGTCTGTCTCTTGAAGAAGGGCTGTTCTCAGGGTTAGGTGTTAGGGTTAGGGTTAGTGGTTAGGGATAAGATTCGAGTTTTGGGTTAAGGTTAGGATTAGGGTTAGGCATCAGGGTAAGCTTTAGGGTTTTGGGTTTGGGTTTGAGTTAGGGTTAGATTAGCGTTAGGGTTAGTGTTAGGGTTAGTGTTATGGTTTTGTGTTAGGGTTACGGGTTAGTGTTAGGGGTTAAGGTTAGGGTTAGAGTTAGCAGTAAGGGTTAGGGCTAGTGTTTTGGGATAGGATTAGGGTTAGTGTTAGGGGTTAGGGTTAGGTTTAGGGCTTTTGGTTTGTTGTAGGGTTAGAATTTAGTGTTATGGTTAGGTTAAGGGGTTATCGTTAGGGTTAGGGATAGGGTTTAGATTTAGGGTTACGGTTCGGGTTGGGGTTTAGGGTTAGGGTTAGGACTTTGGGTTTTGGTTATGGTTAGGGGATAGGGTTATGGTTCGGGTTAGGGGTTAGGTATGGGGTTAGTGTTTGGGTTGGTTTTAGGGTTAACGTTAGGGTTAGGGGTTAGGTTTTAGGGTAATGTTTAGAGTTTGGACTGGATTAGGGTTAGAGGTTAGGGTTAGGTTTAGGTTTAGTGTTAGGGGTTGGGGATCGAGTTAGGGTTTAGGGTTAGGGTTAGGATTAGGCGTTTGGGTTAGGTTTAGGGTTTTGGGTTCTGGATAGTGTTAGGGGTTAGGGTTAGGGTTAGAGTTAGCCGATAGGGTTAGGTTTAGGGTTTGGGGTATTCTTTAGGGTAAGGGGTTAGGATTAGGGTTACAGTTAGGGGTTAGGGTTATGGTTAGGGTTAGGTGTTAGGGTAAGGTTTAGGGTTTGGGTTGGGATAGGGTTAGGGGTTAGGGTATGGGCTTGTTGTTAGGGTTAGGGTTAGGGGTTACAGATAGGGTTAGAGTTTAGCGTTAGGGATAGGGTTGGGGATAGGCATTAGGGTTAGTTTTCAGGTTTAGGGTTATGATTATGGGTTAGGGTTAGTGTTAGGGGTTAGGGTTAGTGTTATGTTTAGGGGTTAGGGTTAGGGTTATGTGTAAGTGTTAGTGTTAGCGTTATGGGATAGGGTTAGGGTTGGGTTTGGGGTTATGGGTTAGGGTTAGGATTTAGGGGTTAGATGTTATGGTAAGAATTAGGGTTAGGTTTGGGTTAGGGTTAGGGTTAAGGTTTAGGGTAAGGTATTAGTGTTAGGGGTTAGGGATAGCTTTAGAGTTTAGGGTTAGTTTTAGGTGTTAGTGTTAGCTTTAGGGTTCTGGGTTTAGGTTTGCGTTCGGCCTAGGGATTAGAGTTAGGGTTAGGTTTAGGTGTTAGGTTTAGGGGTAAGTGTTAGTGTTAGGAAGTAGAGTTAAGGTTATGGTTAGGGTTGGGGTTTAGAGTTAGGGTTAGGGTTAGGGATTAGGTGTTAGTGTAAGGTTAAGGGTTAGAGTTTGGTTAGGTTTAGGGGTTAGGGTTAGGGTTAGCTTTTAGGGTAAGTGTTTGGGGTTAGGGATAGTGTTAGGGTTTAGGGATAGGTTTAGGGTTCTGGTTAGGAGATAGGTTTGGGTTTAGTGTTTTGTGTTTGGGTTAGGGTTATGGGTTAGTGTTAAGGTTAGGGTTAGGGATAGGGTTAGGGTTTAGGGTTATGGTTAGGGTTAGAGTTAGTCGTTAGGGTTAGGTTTAGGGTTTTGGGTTTGGGTTAGGGTTAGGGGTTAGGTTGGGGTTAGGGTTAGGGGTTAGGGTTAGGTTTAGGGTTAAGGTTATGGGTTAGGGATTGGGTTGGGATTGGGATTTAGGGTTAGTGGTAAGGGTTAGGGTTTGCATTATAGGTTAGGTTTAGGAGTAGTGTTAGGGGTTAGTAACTACCACAAAGTTGTTTCTTCCACTTACTTGAGAAGTTGAACAACTAGTGATGTTCAGTTTTGGTCTACATCAAAATTTGGTTTTGGATGCTGTTATTCAATGGGGCATTTGAAGTGAAGCTTACTTTCAGGAGATAAGCAAATAGTTTTCAACCAAAACCGGAACTGTTTAATGGAATATTAGAAAGATCTTTGGCACAAAGACTCCATTCTTGGGGTTTCTTTTCATACATAAAGGTCTTTGTTGTAACTGCAAGGTTAGTTTCGGTCTAAAAATTTACTGCACATTACATGCAAACAAAAAGTGAAGCAAACATCTTCTAACAAAATTTTAGGAAGTAACTACCACAAAGTTGTTTGTTCCATTTATTTAGCTTTAGAAGTGGAACAACTTCTGATGTTCAGTTTCTGTACATTAAGTTTTTTGGGGGAAGCTAGGTTTATGTTAAGGGTTAGAGGTTGTGTTACAGTTTAGGGTTTAGGTTAGTGTTAGGGTTTTGGGTTAGGGTTAGGGTTAGGGTTTAGAGGTCTGGCTTAGGATTAAGGTTAGAGTTAAGAGTAAATTTTAGGGTTAGGAGTTAGGGTTGGGTTTAGAGGATAGGGTTATGGTTAGGTTTAGTGTTAGAACTAGGATAGGGTTTGGGTTAGGGGTTAGGGTTAGGATTAGCAGTTAGTGGTTATGGTTAAGGTTAGGGTTAGGGGTTAGGGTTAGGTGTAAGGGTTAGGGTAAGGGCTTAGGGATAGGACTAGAGTTTAGTGTTAAGGTTAGGGTTAGGCATTAATGTTAGGTTCAGTTTCGATACATTAAGGTTTTGTTTTGGTTTAGGTTTTGAGTTACGGTTAAGGGATTGGGTTAGTGTTATGGTTTATTGTTAGGATTAGGGTTTAGAGGTCTGGGTTAGGGTTAGAGTTAGAGTTAGGGATAAGTGTTAGGCTTAGTATTAAGGGTTAAGGTTAGGGTTAGGGTTCGTTTTAGGGTTAGGGTTAGTTGTTAGGATTAGGGTTAGGGTTAGGGGTTAGGTATAGGGTTAGTGTTAAGGTTTAGGGTGAGGGTTAGGCGTTTGAGTTAGGTTTAGGGTTTTGGGTATGGGTTATGTTTAGCGGTTAGGGTTAGGCTTACAGTTATTGGTTAGTGTTAGTGTTAGGGTTGGGGTAAAGGTTTGGGTTAGCGTTATGGGATAGTGTTAGGTTTAGGGTTAGTGGTTAGGGTTAGTGTTAGGGTTAGGGTTTAGAGTTAGGGTTAGGGGTTAGGTGTAAGGGTAAGTTTTAGGGTTAGAGTTGGGTTAGGGTTAGGGGTTAGGGATAAGGTTAGAGGTTAGGATTAGGCGTCAGGATTTGCTTTAGGGTTTTGTGTTTGGTTTAGGGTTAGGGTTGAGAGTTAGGGTTAGGTGTTAGTGTTTGGTTTATGGTTTTGGGTTTGTGTTAGGGTTATGGGTTAGGCTTAGGGTTAGGGTTTGGTGTTAGCTTTAGTTTTAGGGTTGGAGTTTGCATTAGGGTTGGGGTTTAGGGATAGGGATAGGGTTTTGTGTTAGGGTTAGGTGTTAGAGTTATGGTTAAGGTTTATGGGTTAGGGTTAGGGTTAGGGTAAGGTTTTGGGTTAGGGGTTAGGGAAAGCGTTAGTGTTTAGGGTTAGGATTAGGGTTTTGGGTTTGGTTTAGTGTTAGGGGTTATGGTTAGGGGTAGGGTTAGGCGTTAGTGTTAGGTTTAGCATTAGGGTTAGGGTTATATTTAGGCGTTAGGGTTAACGTTAGGGTTTTGGGTTTGGGTTAGGGTTAGGAGTTAGCGTTAGGGTTAGGGTCATGGTTTAGGGTTAGGGTTGGGATTGGGATTTAAGGTTAGGGTTAGGGTTTTGGGTTTGGGTTAGGGTTAGAGTTTAGGGTTAGAGTTAGTGTTAGGGTTGGTGTTTAGGGTTAGGTTTAGGGTTAGAGGTTAGTTGTTAGGATAAGGTTTAGGATTAGGGTTGGGTTAGGGTTAGGGGTTTGGGTTAAGGTCAGTTGTTAGAGTTAGTGTTAGGGATTAGGGGTTAGGGTTAGGGTTTAGGGTTATGATTAGGGTTAGCATTAGGCATTAGGGTTAGGTTTACGGTTTTGTGTTTGGGTAAGAATTAGGGGTTAGGGTTAGGGTTAGGGATAGGCTTAGGTTTTAGGGTTAGGGTTATTATTATGTGTTAGGGTTACATTAAGGGTATTGGGTTTGGTTAAGGGTTAGGAGTATTTATAGGGTTAGGGTAATTGGTTAGGGTTAGGGTTAGGATTGGGGTTAGGGGTTAGAGGTAGGTTTAGAGTCTAGGCTTAGGGGTAGAGTTAGGAGTTAGGGTTAGAATTAGGGTTAGAGGTTAGGTTTAGGGTTAGGGATTAGGGTTAGGGTTAGGGATTCTGGTTAGGGTTAGGCTTAGGTGTTAGGGTAAGGTTTAGGGTTGGCATTGGGTTAAGGTTATGGGTTAGGGATTGGGTTAAGGTTAAGGGTTCCAGTTAGAGTTAGACGTTAAAGTTGGTTTAGGGTTTTGGGTTTGGGTTAGGGTTAGTCTTAGGTTTAGGTGTTATGGTTAGGGTTAGGGTTGGGGGAAAGGGTTAGGGTTAGCATTATGTGTTAGGATTAGGGTTAGGTTTAGGGGTTAATAACTACCACAAAATTGTTAGTTCCACTTACTTAACTTGAGAAATTGAACAACTTGTGATGTTCAGGTTTGGTCCACATTAAGGTTTGGTTTGGGATGCAGTTTGACACTGTTTTTCAATGGCACATTTGAAGTGAAGCTTACTTTCTGGAGATAAGGCGGTAATTTTTCTGCCAAAACCTGAACGTTTTCTTGGAATATCAGAAAGCTCTTTGGAACAAAGACTCCACACATGGGACTTCTTTTCATACCTAAAGATCTATGTTGTAGCTGCAAGTTGAGTTTTGGTTCTAAAAATGCACTGCACATTAAATGCAAAGAAAATGTGAAGCAATCATCTAACAAAATATTAGGAAGTAACTACCACAATGTTGTTTGTTCCACATAGTTAGCTTTAGAAGTGGAACAACTTCTTCTTTTTATTTTTTTTTTTGAGAGGTTTTTCGCTATAGGACACGTGTGCTCGCCAGACAGACAGAGAAAGACATAGAGACAGAAATCATGAAATCACTCCTCATAGGGAATGGTCACGCCACAATCCCTTCTCCTACATTCTCCTCTCAGGATCTTGGGCATGCATGCACATGCGCCCGGCGTGAGTTTTAAGCCACCAGGTCTGGGACACGAAACACGGTCGACTATGTCGGAGTCCAGAGACATAGCAATTACACTAACTGCTGGTCCCAGAAGTGGAACAACTTCTGATGTTGTTTCTGTACATTAAGGTTTTGTTTTGGGTTAGGGATTACATTTAGGGTTTGTGGTTGTGTTATGGTTAAGGGTTTGAGTTAGTGTTAGATTTTATGTTCAGGGTTAGGGTTTATGGATCTGGGTTAAGGTTAGGGTTAGAATTAGGGGTTAGAGTTAGGGTTAGGGTTAGATTTGCGGTTAGGGGTTAGGGTTAGGGGTTAGGATTTGGGTTAGGAGTTAGGGTTGGGGTTAGGGGTTTAGGTTAGGTTTATGGTTATGGTTAGGGTTTAGAGTTAGTGTTAGGTTTAGGGGTTAGGATTAGGATTAGGTGTTAGGGGTCAGTGATATGGCTAGAGTTTAGGGTTCATGTTAACATTAGGGTTAGATGTTAGGGTTAGTTTTGTGGTTTGGGATTTCAGTTAGAGTTCGGGGTTAGGGTTAGGGGTTAGGGTTAGGGTTGGTGTTAGGGTTTAGTGTTACAGTTAGGGTTAGGGTTGGGGTTTAGTGTTAGGCTTACGGTTAGGGGTTTGGTGTTATGGTAAGTTTTAGGGTTAGAGTTGGGTTAGTGTTAGATGTTAGGGTTAGGGTTAGGATTAGGGGTTAGGGCAAGTGTTAGGGATTAGGAATAGTGTTAGGGTTTTGGGTTAGGGTTTGGGTTAGGCGTTAGGGTTAAGTTTGGGGTTTTGGGTTTGGGTTAGTTTTAGGGGTTAGTTTTAGGGTTAGTATTAGGGGTTAGAGTTAGGGTTAGGGATAAGTGTTAGGGGGTAGGTTTAGGGTTAGGGTTAGAGTTAGGCATTAAGCTTAGGTTTAGGCTATTGAGTTTGGTTTAGTGTTAGGGGTTAGGGCTAGGGTTATAGATAGGGTTAGGGATAAGGTTTAGGGTTAGCATTATGGGTTAGGGTTAGTGTTAGAGATAGGGGTAAGGTTTAGTTTTAGGGTTAGAGTCAGTGGTTAGATTTCATGTTGGGATTAGGGTTAGGGTTAGGGTTATGGATAGGGTTAGGAATCAGGTTTAGGGTTAGCATTATGGGTTAGGTTTAGCGTTAGGGGTTAGTAACTAACAAAAAGTTATTTGTTCCACTTACTTAACTTGAGAAGTTGAAATACTTGTGATGTTCAGTTTTGCTCTAATTCAAGGTTTTGTTATGGATACAGTTTGACACTGTTTTTCAATGGAGCATTTGAAGTGAATCTTAATTTAAGGAGATAAGCAAGTAGTTTTTCAGTCAAAACCGGAACTGTTTCATGGAATTTCAGAAAGATCTTTGGCACAAAGAATCCACTCATGGGGCTTCTTTTCATACCTAAAGATCTTTCTTGTAGCTGTAAGTTGAGTTTTGAGCCTAAAAGTGCACTACTCTTTCCTGGCAAACTAAGCATAAAGTAGCACTCTTTCAACCAAATGTAGAAATTAACTACCACAAATATGTTTGTTCCACTTACTTAACTTGAGAAGTTGAACAACTTGTGATGTTCAGTTTTGCTCTATTTCAAGCTTTGGTTTTGGTAGAAGTTTGACACTGTGTTTCAATGGAGCATTTGAAATGAAGCTTAATTTCTGGAGATAATCAAGTAGTTTTTCAGCCCAAATCTGTACTTTTCCTTGGAGTATCAGAAAGATCTTTGGCAGAAAGACTCCACTCATGGGGCTTCATTTCATACCTAAAGATCTTTGTTGTAGCTGCAAGTTCAGTTTTGGGCCTAAAAGTGCACTATTCTTTCCAGGCAAACTAATCGTAAAGCAGCACTTTTCCAACAAAATGCTAGGAAGTAACTATCACAAATGTGTTTGTTCCACTGACTTAACTTGAGAAGTTGAACTACTTACAATCTTCAGTTTTTCTCTAATTTAAGGTTTGTTTTTGGAAGCAGTTCGACACTGTTTTGCAATGGAGCATTTGAAGTGAAGCTTACTTTCAGGAGATAAGCAAGTAGTTTTTCAGCCAAAACCTGAACTTTTTTTTGCAATATCAGAAATATCTTTGCCACTGAGATTCCACTTAAGGGGCTTCGTTTCATACCAAAAGATCTTTGTTGTTGCTGTAAGTTGAATTTTGGGCCTAAAAATGCAGTGCACATTACATGAAAACAAAAAGTGAAGCAACCAACTTCTAACAAAATATTAGGAAGTAACTACCACAAAGTTGTTTGTTCCGCTTAGCTTTAGAAGTAGAACAACTTCTGATATTCAGTTTCTGTACATTAAGGTTTTGTTTTGGGTTAGTGTTATGTTTATGTTTAGGGGTTGGGTTACGGTTATGGATTAGGGTTAGTGTTATTGTTTAGGGTTAGGGTTAGGTTTTAGGGGTCTGTGTTCAAGTTAGGGTTAGAGTTAGGAGTAAGGGTAGGGGTTAGGGTTAAGGTTAGGGTTGGGGTTAGGGGTTAGGGTTAGGTTTAGAGTCTAGGCTTAGGGGTAGGGTTAGGGGTTAGGGTTAGAATTAGGGTTAGAGGTTAGGTTTAGGGTTAGGGATTAGAGTTAGGGTTAGGGAGTTAGGGTTAGGGTTAGGGATTCTGGTTAGTGTTAGGGTAATGTTTAGGGTTGGCATTGGATTAAGGTTATGGGTTAGGGATTGGGTTAAGGTTTAGGGTTCTGGTTAGGGTTTGGCGTTAGTGTTGGTTTAGGGTTTGAGGTTTGGGTTAGGGTTAGGGGTTAGGGTTAGACTTAGGTTTAGGTGTTAGGGTTAGGGTTAGGGGAAAAGATTAGGGTTAGCATTATGTGTTAGGGTTAGGGTTAGGTTTACGGATTAATAACTACCACAAAGTTGTTTGTTCCACTTACTTAACTTGAGAAGTTGAACAACTTGTGATGTTCAGTTTCCCTCTACATCAAGATTTGGTTTTGCAAGCAGTTTGACACTGTTTCTCAATGGAGAATTTGAAGAGAAGCTTACTTTAAGGAGATAAGCAAGTAATATTTCAGCTAAAAGTGGAACTGTTTCTTGGAATATCAGAAAGATCTTTGGCACAAAGACTCCACTCATGGGACTTCTTTTCATACCTAAAGATCTTTGTTCTAGCTGCATGTTAAGTTTTGGGCCTAAACGTGCACTACACTTTCCAGGCAAACTAAGCAAAATGCAGCACTCTTCCAAGAAAATGCTAATAAGTAACTTTCACAAATTTGTTTTTTCCACTTACTTAACTTGAGAAGTTGAACAACTTGTGATGTTCAGTTTTTGTCTACTTCAAGGTTTGGTTTTGGAAGCAGTTAGACACTGTTTTGCAACTGAGCATTCAACGTGGAGCTTACTTTCAGGAGATAAGCAAGTACTTTTTCAGCCCAAACCTGAACTTTTTCTTGGATTATCAGAAAGATCTTTTGCACTGAGGCTCCACTTATGGGGCTTCTTTTCATACCTAAAGATCTCTATTGTAGCTGTTAGTTGTGTTTTGGGCATAAACATATACTGCACATTACATGGAAACAAAAAGTGAAGCAACCATCTTCTAACAAATTGTTAGGAAGTAACTACCACAAAGTTGTATGTTCCACTTAGTTAGCTTTAGAAGTGGAACAACTTCTGATATTCAGTTTCTGTACATTAAAGTTTTGTTTTGGTTTAGAGTTACATTTAGGGTTATGGGTTGTCTTATGGTTAAGGGTTTGGGTTAATATTAGGGTTAGGGTTAGGGTGTAGGGGTCTGGGTTAGGATAAGAGTTAGAGTTAGGGGTAAGGGTTAGGCTTAGGTTTAGGGTTAGGTGTGGGGTTAGGAATTAGTGTTATGGTTAGGGGTTAGTGTAAGGGTTAGGGTTAGGAGTTCGGATTCTGTTTATGGTTTGGGGTAAGGTTTTGGGTAAGGGGTTATGGTTTGCATTAGGGTTAGGTGTTAGGGTTAGGTGTTAGGGTTGGGGTTAGGGGTTTGGGTTAGGGTTAGTTTTAGGACTTAGGGTTAGGGATAGAGTTAGGGTTAGGGTTGGGGTTAGGGGTTAGGGTTATGGTTAGGGATTAGCGTTAGGGTTAGGGTTTGGTGTTAAGGTTAGGTTTAGGGTTAGGGGTTAGGTTTCAGGTTAGGAATTATGGTTAGTGTTAGGACTAGGGTTTATGGTTAGGGTTAGGGGTTAGCGTTAAGGTTGGGGTAAGGGTTAGAGTTAGGGTTTAGGGTTAGGTTTAGGGTTATGGTTAGGGTTTAGGTTTAGGGTTAGGGGTAGGATTAGGGTTAGATTTCAGGATTAGGGTTAGTGTTGGGGTATATGGTTAGGAGTAGGGGTTAGAGTTAGTGTTAGTGGTTAGGTTTTAGGTTAAGGTTTAGAGTTCGGTTTTGGTTAGAGTTAGGGGTTAGGATTAGGGTTAGGGTTAGGGACAGGGTTGGTGTTTAAGGTTAGGCTTAGGGTTTGGCTTTAGTGTTTGGTTTTGGGTTTTGGGTTTTGGTTAGGATTAGTGGTTAATGTTAGGGTTAGTGTATAGGGTTAGGTTTAGGGTTAGAGTTAGGCATTATGGTTATGTTTAGTGTTTTGGGTTTGGGTTAGGGTTAAGTGTTAGAGTTAGCATTAGGGTTAGGCATTAGTGTAAAGTTTACGGCTAGGGTTAGGGTTTGAGTAAGGTGTTAGGGTTAGGTTTATGATTTTGGTTTTTGGTTAGGGTTAGGTTCGGAGTTTAGGGTTAGGGTGAGTGTTAGGGGTTAGGTGTTTGGGTAAGGTTTAGGTTTAAGGTTGGGTTAGGGTTAAGTGTTAGAGTTAGGGTTAGTTTATAGGGTTAGGGTTAGGGGTTAGGGATAGGGGTAGAGTTTATTGTTAGGATTAGGGTTAGGTGTTAGTGTGAGCTTTAATGTTTTATGTTTGTGTTTGGGTTAGGGTTAGGGTTTAGAGTTAGGGTTAGTGTTAGGGGTTAGGGTTAGGGTAAGGGGTAAGGGTTAGCATTAGGTTTTATGGTTATGGTTATGGTTAAGGTTGAGTTTTAGGGTTAAATTTAAGGGTTAGGTATTAGAGTAAGACTTAGGGTTTTGGTTTGGTTTAGGGTTACAGTTAGGGTTAGCAGTTAGGGTTAGTGTTAGTGTTAGTGTTAGGGTTTAGGGTTAGTGTTAGGGTTAGTTTATGGTTAGAGTTAGGGTTAGGCCTAAGATTTAATAACTACCACAAAGTTGTTTGTTCCACTTACTTAACTGGAGAAGTTGAATAACTTGTGATGTTCAGTTTTGCACTACATCAAGGTTTGGTTTTGGAAGCAGTTTGATACTGTTTTTAAAAGGAGCATTTGAAATGAAGCTTATTGGAGATAAGGCAGTAATTTTTCAGCCAAAACCTGAACTTTTTCTTGGAATATCAGAAAGATCTTTGGCACAGAGACTCCACTCTTGGGGCTTCATTTCATACCTAAAGATCTTTGTTGTAGGTGTAAGTTGAGTTTTGGGCCTAAAATTACACTACACATTACATGCATACAAAAAGTGAAGCAACCATCTTCTAACAAAATGTTAGGAAATAACTACCACAAAGTCGTTTGTTCTACTTAGTTAGCTTTAGAATGGAACAACTTCTGATGTTCTGTTTCTGCACATTAAGGTTTTGTTTTGGGTTAGGGTTACATTTAGGGTTAGGTGTTGGTTTATGATTAAGGGTTTGAGTCAGTGTTAGGGTTTAGGTTTAGGATTATGGTTTATGGCTCTTGGTTATGGTTAGTGTTAGTATTAGGGGTAATAGTTAGGGTTAGGGTTAGGGTTAGATTTGGGGTTAGGGATTAGGGTTTGGGTTAGGGGTTAGGTTTTGGGTTAGGAGTTAGAGTTAGGGTTAGCGGTTAGTGTTAGGGTTTGGGTTAGGTGTTATGGTTAGGTTTAGGGGTTAGGTTTCGTGTTAGGAGTTAGGGTTAAAGTTAGGGGTTAGTGTTAGTTTTAGTGTTAGGGATTAGGGTTAGGGTATAGGGTTAGGGTTTGGGTTAGGGATTAGGTTTCTGTTTAGGCGTTCAGGTTAGGGTAAGGGTTAGGGTTAGGTTTAGTGTTAGGGATTAGGGTTAGGGTTAGGGTTAATGTTAGGTGTTAGGGTTAGGGTTAGGGGTCAGTGATAGGGTTAGAGTTTAGGGTTTTGTTAGAGTTAGGGTTAGGCGTTACAGTTAGGTTTAGAGTTTGGGTTTGGGTTATGGTTTAGGATTAGGGTTAGGGTTAGGATTTACTGTTAGGGTTAGGGTTAGGAGTAAGCATTAGTGTTAGGTGTTAGGGTTAGGGCTTAGGGTTATGGTTAGGGTTTAGTGTTAGGGTTAGTATTAGGGTTAGGGTTAGGTGTGAGGGTTATATTTAGGATTTATAGTTTGGGTTAGGGTTAGGGGTCAGCATTAGTGATAGGATTAGGGGTTCGGGTTCGGGTTAAGGGTAAAGGTTAGAGTTAGGGTTTAGGGTTACTGTTCTGGTTAGTGTTGGAGTTGGGGATTAGTGTTAGGGTTAGGTGTTAGCTGTTAGAGTTAGGATTTAAGGTTAGGGTTAGGGTTAGTGTTAGGTGTTAGGGTTAGTTTTAGGGTTTTGGGTTTTGGTTATGGGTAGGGGTTAGCGTTAGGGTTAGGGTTAGGGATAGTGTTCAGGTTTAGGGATAGAGTAAAGGTTAGAGTTATGTGTTAGGATTAGGTTAAGGATTTTGTGTTTTTGTTAGAATTTGGGGTTAGTGTTAGGGTTATGGTTAGTGGTTAGGGTTAGATTTAGTGTTAAGGGTTAAGGTTAGGGTTTGGTGTTAGAGTTAGGGTTAGGGTTAGGGATAATGTTAGGGATTAGGGTTAGGGTTAGTGTTAGGTGTTAGGGTAGATTTAGGGTTTCAGTTTGGGTTAGTGTTAGGGGTATGGGTTTGGGTTAGGGGTAAAGGTTACATTTAGTATTTAGGGTTATGGTTAGGGTTAGGCTTTGGGTTTAGAGTTAGGGTTAGGGTTAGGGGTTAGGTATTAGGGTATTGTGTAGGGTTAAGGTTCGGTTAGTGTTAGGGTTTAGATTTAGGGTTAGGGGTTAGGGTTGGGGTTAGGGTTTTGGGTTACAGTTAGGGTTAGAGTTAGGCGACAGACTTAGGTTTAGGATTTTTGGTTTGGGTTAGGGATAGGGGTTAGGCTTAGGGTTAGGAGTCAGGGTTAGGGTTAAAGATTAGGGTTAGGTGTAGTGTTACGTTTAGGGTTTATGTTAAGGGTTAGGGTTAGGTATAGGGGTTAGGATTAGGGTTAGGGTTTAGAGTTAGGGTTAGGTTTAGGGTTAGGGGTTAGGGTTTCGGTTAGGGTTAGGCATATGTTTAGGGTTAGTGTGAGGGATGAGGGTTAAGTTTAGGGTTAGGGGTTCGTGTTAAGGTTAGGGTTAGGGTTTAGGGTTAGGGTAAGGGTCAGGGTTAGGGTTAGGGTTCGGGTTAGGGATAGGGTTAGGGATTATGATTATGATTAGGTTTAGGGTTTAAGTTTAGTGTTAGGGTTAGGGGTTAGGTTTTAGGGTAAGGTTTAGGGTTAAGTTTGAGTTAGGGTTAGGGGTTAG
Organism: Tupaia belangeri chinensis; assembly: GCF_000334495.1. NCBI lineage: Eukaryota > Metazoa > Chordata > Mammalia > Scandentia > Tupaiidae > Tupaia > Tupaia belangeri. The sequence goes on along the minus strand of NW_006160073.1, from coordinate 94,315 downwards.
GGTTAGGTGTTAGTGTTAGGGTTAGGGGTTAGGGATAGGGTTAGAATTTAGGTTTAGGGTTAGAGTTAGGGTTAGGTGTTAGGGTTATGATTAGGGTTTTGGGTCTGGGTTAGGGTTAGGGTTTAGGTTAGGGTTTTGGTTAGGGGTTAGATTTAGGGTTATGGTTAGGGATAAGGGTTAGGGTTAAGATTTAAGGTAAGGTATAGGGTTAAGGTTGGGTGTAGCATTAGGGTTAGGATTAGGGGTTATGTGTTAGGGTAAGTTTTAGTGTTAGGGTTGGATTATGGTTAGTTGTTAGGATAAGGGTTAGGGGTAAGTGTTTGGGTTAGGGGTTAGGGGTAGGGTTAATGTTCATGGTTAGGGTTAGGTGTTAGGGTTAGTTTTACAGTTTTGGGTTTGTGTTAGGGTTGGGGTTAGTGTTAGGGTTACGGATAGGTTTAGGGTTTAGGGTTAAGGTTAGGGTTTGAGATATATATTAGGTTTAGGTTTAGGGTTTGGGGTTTGGGTTAGGTTTAGGGTTAGTGTTATGGGTTATTGGTAGTGGTAAGGGTTAGCATTAGGATTATGGTTATGGTTAGGGTTAGTGTTGAATTTTAGGGTTAAGTTTAGGGGTTAGGTGTTAGGGTAATATTTAGGGTTTTGGGTTTGGGTTAGTGTTAGTGGTTAGGATTAGCAGTTAGGGTTAGTGTTAGGGTTAGGGTTTAGGGTTAGGGTTAGGTTTAGCATTATGGTTTAGCGTTAGGGTTAGGTCTAGGAGTTAGTAAGTACCACAAAGTTGTTTGTTCCACTTACATAATTGAGAAGTTGAACAACTTGTGTTGTTCAGTTTTGCTGTACATCAATGTTTTGTTTTGGAAGCAGTTTGACACTGTTTTTAAAAGGAGCATTTGAAATGAAACTTACTGGAGATAAGCAAGTAGTTTTAAAGCCAAAACCTGAAATTTTCTTGGAATATCAGAAAGATCTTTGGCACTAAGACTCCACTCATTGGGCTTCTTTTCATACCTAAAGATCTTTGTTGTAGCTGTGAGTTGAGTTTTGGGCCTAAAGTTACACTACACATTACATGCAAACAAAAAGTGAAGCAACCATCTTCTAACAAAATGTTAGAAATAACTACCACAAAGACGTTTGTTCCACTTAGTTAGCTTTAGAATGGAACAACTTCTGATGTTCAATTTCTGTCCATCAAGGTTTTGTTTTTGGTTAGGGTCACGTTTTGGGTTAGGAGTTAGGTTATGGTTAAGGATTTGGGTAAGTCTTATGGTTTTGGGTTAGGGTTAGGTTTTAGTGGTGCTGTTTAGAGTTAAGGGTTAGGATTAGGGTTAATTTTTGGGTTAGGGGTTATGTTTATGGTTATGGGTTAGGGTTAGCATTAGGGTTAGGGGTTAGGGTTTGGTTTAGGGGTTAGGTTTTGGCTTAGGGCTTAGGGTTAGGGTTAAGCTTAGGGTTAGGAGTTAGGGTTAGGGGTTAGGGTTAGGGTTTTGGTTTTGGGTTAAATTTAGGGGTTAGGCTTAGAGTTAGGGTTAGGGTTTAGGGTTAGGGTTAGTGGTAAGGGTTAGGGTTAGGGTATACTGTTAGTGGTTAGGGTTACGTTTAGGTGTTAGGGATGGGTTTAGGGTTAGGCGTTAGGATTAGGGTTAGTGTTAGGTTTTAGGTTTAGGGTTACTGTTAGTTTTACGGTTAATGGTTAGGGTTAGGGTTTGGGTTAGGTTTTAGGGTTAGGGTTAGGGTTGAATTTAAGGTTAGATATTAGGTGTTAGGGTAAGGATTAGGGTTAGGCTTGGTTTGGGGTTATGTGTTAGTGTTAGGGTTAGGGATAGAGGTATGGTTAGGGTTAGAGTTTAAGGATAGTGCTAGGGTTTGGGTTAGGTTTAGGGTTAGGAGTTAGGGTTTGGTTTAGGGGTTAGGGTTAGTGTTAGGGCTAAGGGTTAGGGTTAGCATTATGGCTTAGGGTTAGTGTTAGGGTTAGGGGTTGGTAACTAACACAAACTTGTTTGTTCCACTTACTTAACTTGAGAAGTTGAACAACTTGTGATGTTCAGTTTTGGTCCACATCAAGGTTTGCTTTGGGAAGCAGTTTGACAATGTTTTTCAATGGAGCATTTGAAGTGAAGCTTACTTTCAGGAGATAAGGCAGTAGTTTTTCACTAAAACCTGAACTTGTTCTTGGAGTATCAGAAAAATCTTTTGAACAAAGACTACACTCATGGGGCTACTTTCCATACCTAAAGATCTTCATTGTAGCTGCAAGTTGAGTTTTGGTTCTAAAAATGCACTGCACATTACATGCAAACAAAAAGTGAAGCAACCATCTTCTTACAAAATGTTAGGAAGTAACTACAGCAATGTTGTTTGTTCCACTAAGTTAGCGTTAGAAGTGGAACAACATCTGATGTTTAGTTTCTGTACATTAATGTTTTGTTTTGGGTTAGGTTTACATTTAGGGTTTGGAGTTAGGTTACAGTTAAGGGTTTCAGTTAGTGTTAGGGTTTAGGTTCAGGGTTAGGGTTTATAGGTCTTGGTTATGGTTAGGGTTAGAATTAGGGGTAAGAGTTAGGGTTAGGGTTAGTGATAAATTTGGGGTTAGGGGTTAGGTTTCAGGTTATGAGTAAGGGTTAGGGTTAGGGGTTAGGTTTAAGGTTAGGGTGAGAGGTTAGGGTTAGTGTTAGGTTTAGGGGTTAGGGTTAGATTTTAGGATTAGGGCTAGGGGTTAGGGATAGGGTTAGAATTTAGGTTTCGTGTTAGGTTTAGGGTTAGGCATTAGGGTTAGGTTTCAGGTTTTGGGTGTCTGTTAGGGTTTTGGGTTACGGTTAGGGTTAGGGGTTATGGTTAGGGATGGGGTTAAGATTTAGCATTAGGGTTAGTGTTAGGGTTGTGGTTTAGAGTTAAGGTTAGGGTTAGGGTTTTTGTGTTAGTGTAAGGTTTAGGGATAGGGTTGGGTTAGTGTTAGAGTATGGGTTAGGATTAGGGATTAGGATAAGTGTTAGGGATTAGGGATAGGGTTAGGGTTAGGGTTTAGATTTCGTGTTAATGTTAGAGTTAGGGGTTAACCTTAGTTTTATAGTTCTGGGTTTGGTTTTGGGTTAGTGTTAGGTGTTAGGGTTAGGGCTAGGGTTAAGGGTTAGTGTTAGGGTTAGGGATCAGGGTTAGGGTTAGCATTATGGTTTAGGATTAGGGTTAGTGTTAGGGGTTAGTAACTTCCAAAAAATTGTTTGTTCCACTTACTTAACTTGAGAAGCTGAACTACTTGTGATGTTCAGTTTTACTCTACTTCAAGGTTTGGTTTTGGATGCAGTTTGACACTCTTTTTCAATGGAGCATTTGAAGTGAAGTTTACTTTCAGGAGATAAGGAAGTAGTTTTTCAGCCAAAAACAGAACTGTTTCCTGCAATAACAGAAATATCTTTGGCAGAAAGACTCCACTCATGGGGCTTGTTTTCATACCTAAAGATCTTTGTTGTAACTGTAAGTTGCATTTTGGGCCTGCAAGTGCACTACACTTTCCTGGCAAACTAAGCGTAAATCAGCACCCTTCCAACAAAATGCTAGGAAGTAACTACCACAAAGATGTTTGTTCCACTTACTTAACTTGAGAAGTTGAACAACTTGTGATGTTCAGTTTTGCTCTATTTCAAGGTTTGGTTTTGGATGCAGTTTGACACAGTTTTCAATGGAGCATTTGAAGTGAAGCTTTCAGGAAATAAGCAAGAAGATTTTTCAGCCAAAACCTGAACTTTTTCTTTTAATATCAGAAAGATCTTTGGCACAAAGACTCCACTCATGGGGCTTCTTTTCATACCTAAAAATCTTTGTTGTAGCAGCAAGTCGAGTTTTGTGCCTAAAAGTGCACCACACTTTCCAGGCAAGCAAAGAGTGAAGCAACCATCTTCTAACAAAATGTTAGGAAGTAACTACCACAAAGTTGTTTTTTGCACTTCATTAGCTTTAGAATTGGAACAACTTCTGATGTTCAGTTTCTGTACATTAATGTTTTGTTTTGGGTTAGGATTATGTTTAGGGTTTGTGGTTGAGTTACGGTTAAGGGTTTGGGTTAGTGTTTGGGTTTAGGGTTAGGGTTAGGGTTAGGGTTTAGGTGTCTGTGTTAGAGTTAGGGTTAAGGGTTAGGTCTAGGGTTAGGGTTTGGTTTAGGGTTGGGGTAAGGGGTTAGGGTTATGTTTAGGGGTTAAAGTTATGGTTAGGGTTATGATTTAGGGTTAGGGTTTGGGTTAGGGGTTAAGTTTTTGTTAAGGGGTACAGGTTAGGATCAGGGTTAGGGGTTAGGGTTAATGCTAGGTGTTAGGGATAGGGTTAGGGTTTAGTGATAGGGGTAGAGTTTAGGGTTCATGTTAGGTTTAGGTTTAGGCGGTTCGGATTGGTTTAGGGTTTTGGGCTTGCGTTATGGTTTAGGGTTATGGTTAGGGTTAGGGTTGTGTTTAGGGTTAGGGGTTAGCGTTAGTGTTAGGTGTAAGGGTTAGGTTTAGGGGTTAGGGTTAAATTTAAGATGAACGGTTCGGGTTAGGGTTAGGGGTTAGCGTAAGCATTAGGATTAGGGATTCGGGTTAGGGGTAAAGCTTAGAGTTACGATTAAGGGTTACAGTTTGTGTTAGGGTTAGGCATTAGCTGTTTGAGCTAGGTGTTAGGGATAGGGTTAGGCTCTAGAGTTAAGGTTAGCGTTAGGCTTTAGGGTTAGGTTTAGAATTTTGGGCTTGGGTTAGGGATACTGGTTTGCGTTAGGGTTAGGGTTAGGGATAGGCTTAGGGTTTAGGGATAGAGCAAGGGTTAGAGTTATGCGTTAGGGTTAGGTTTAGGGTTTTGTGTTTAGGTTAGGATTAGGGGTTAGTGTTAGGGTTAGGTTTGTGGTTAGGGGTTAAGGTTAGGGTTAGGCGTTAGGTTTAGGATTAGGGAAAGTTAGAGATTAGTGTTAGGGTTAAGGTTAGGGTTAGGCCTTAGGGTTAGATTTAGGGCTTTCAGTTTGAGTTTGGTTTAGGGGTTAGCGTTAGCGTTAGGGTTAGGTGTTCTGGTTTGGGTTGGGGTAAAGGTTACAGTTAGGGTTTAGGGTTACTGTTAGGGTTAGGTTTGGGGTTAAGAGTTAGGATTAGGTTTAGGGTTAGGTGTTAGGGTAACCTTTAGGGTTAAAGTTCTGTTAGGGTTAGGGGTTAAGGTTAGGGTAATGTTTAGGGTTAAGTTTTTGTTAGAGTTAGGGGTTAGGATTAGGGTTAGGGATTACTGTGGGGGTTAGGGTTATGGGTTAGGTTAGGATTTATGGTTAGGGTTAGGGTTAGAGTTAGGCAATAGGTTTACATTTAGGGTTTTTGGTTTGGTTTAGGGATAGCAGTTAGGGTTAGGTGTTAGGGTTAGGGTTAGTGTTAGGGTTAAGTGTTACGGTTAGGGGTAGTGTTACGGTTAGGGTTTACATTAAGGGTTAGGGTTAGGGTTAGGGTGTAGAGGTAGGGTTAGGTTTAGGGTTAGGGGTTAGGGTTTAGGTTAGGGTTAAGCATATGTTTAGGGTTAGGGTGAGGAGTTAGGGTTAAGGTTAGAGTTAGTGTTAGGGGTTTGTGTTAGGGTTAGGGCTTGTGTTTAGTGTTAGGGTACAGGTCATGGTTAGGGTTAGCGTTTGGGATAGGGTTAGGTATTAGGATTTGGGTTAGGGTTAATGTTGAAGTTTAGTGAAAGGAGTAGGGGTTAGGTTTCAGGGTAAGATTTAGAGTTAAGTTTCGGGTAGGATAAGGGGTTATGGTGAGGGTTAGGTGTTAGTGTTAGGGATAGGTGTTAGGGATAGGGTTAGAGTATAGTGTTGGTGTTAGGGTTAGGAGTTAGGGTTTGGTTTAGTGTTTATGGTTTGGGTTAGGGTTAGGGGTTAGGTTAGGGTTTTGGTTAGGTGTTAGATTTAGGGTTAGGGTTATGGGTAAGGCTCAGGGTTAGGGTATAGGGTAAGGGTAAGGTTTAGGGTGCAGTTTAGGATTAGGGGTAGGATAAGGGGATATGTGTTAGGATAAGTTTTAGCATTAGGGTTGAGTTACTGTTAGTTGTTAGGGTTAGGGGTTAGTGTTAGGGTTAGAGGTTAGGAATAGGGTTAGGGTTTAGGGTTAGGGTTAGCCTTTAGTGTTAGTTTCAGGGTTTTGGGTTTGTTATAGCTTTAGGAGTTAGAGTTAGGGTAAAGGATAGGATTAGGGTTTAGGGTTAGGGTTAGGGTTAGACCTTAGTGTTAGTTTTAGGGTTTGGGGTTTGTTATAGGTTTAGGGGTTAGTGTTAGGTTTACGGATAGGGTTAGTGTTTAGGGTTAGTGTTAGGGTTAGTGTTATGGCTTAGGGTTACAGTTAGGGGTAGTTTTGAAATGAAGCTTACTTTTCCCAGATAAGCTTGTAGTTTTTCAGCCAAAATCTGGGTGAATCCTGGACAGGGTGGTCTGGATGGGAGTCGGTAGGCGCAGGGTCCCTTTAGTCCCAAGGTGCCTTCAGGAGTACCGGGCTGCTAGCTACTGCAGCAAAAGGCAGAGTCAGTGGAGAGTGGAAGGGGAAGAAGCGCAAGTAGTTCTTCAGCCAAAATCTGCATTTTTTTCTTAGAATATCAGAAAGATCTTTGACAGAACGACTCCATACATGGGGCTGCATTTCACACCTAAAGATCTTTGTGGTAACTGTAAGTTGAGTTTTGGGCATAAGAATGTACTAAACATTCAAAGCAAAGTAATATTAGGGAAACCCTCTTGCAAAGAAATTTTTCAATACACTCACAGAAACCAGTTCGTTTCACTAACTGAACTGTGGAAGTTGAACACCTAGTGATGTTCCATCTTGCTCTACTTGAACATTTGGTTTTGGAAGCAGTTTGACACTGTTTTGCAATGGAGGTTTTGAAATGAAGCTTACTTTACCCAGATAAGCATGTAGTTTTTCAGCTAAAATCTGTACTTTCCTTGGAGTATCAGAAAGATCTTTGGCAAAAAGACTCCACTAATGGCGCTGATTTTTATACCTAAAGATCTTTGTTGTAGCTGCAAGTTCAGTTTTGGGCCTAAGAATGCACTACACTTTCACAGCAAAGTAAGACTAGGAAAACCCGTTTCCAATGAAGTTTTACAATACAGTCACAGAAACCAGTTTGTTCTACTTACTGAACTTTGGAAGTTGAACACCTAGTGATGTTCAATGTTGCTCTACTTGAACATTTGGTTTTGGAAGCAGTTTGACACAGTTTTACAATGGACGTTTTGAAATAAAGCTTACTTTTTCCAGATAAGCCTGTAGTTTTTGAGCCAAAATCTGTACTTTTCCTTGGAGTATCTGAAAGATCTTTGACAGAAAGACTCCAGGCATGGAGCTGATTTTCACACCTAAAGATCTTTGTTGTAGCTGCAAGTTGAGTTTTGGGCCTAAGAATAAACTACACTTTCACAGCAAAGTAACACTAGGGAAACCCGCTTGCAACGAAATTTGAAAATACACTTACAGAAACCAATTTGTTCCACTGACTGAACTTTGGACGTTGGACACCTAGTGATGTTCAATGTTGCTCTACTTGAACATTTTGTATTGGAAGCAGTTTGACAGTTTTACAATGGACGTTTTGAAATGAAGCTTACTTTTCCCAGATAAGCATGTAGTTTTTCAGCCAAAATCTGTACTTTTCCTTGGAGTATCAGAAAGACCTTTGGCAGAACGACCCCACTCATGGGGTTGGTTTTTATACCTAAAGATATTTGTTGTAGCTGCAAGTTGAGCTTAGAGAATAAGAATGCAGTACACATTCCAAGCAAACTAAGCATAAAACAGGCCTCTTCCAACAAAATGCTAAGATCACTGTGGTAGGGTTAAGGTTAGGGTTAGAGTTTAGGGATAGTGTTAGGGTTAGGGTTATGTTTTAAGGATACTGCTAAGGATAGGGTTAGGGTTAGGGTTTAGGCATAGTGTTAGGGTTAGTGTTAGAGTTTAAGAATAGTGCTAGGGTTAGGTTGGGGTTAAGGGATAGTGTTAGGGTTAGGATTAAGTTTAAAGGATACTGTTAGGGTTAGGGTTAGGTTTAGGGATAGTGTTAGGGTAAGGGTTTAGGGATAGTGTAAGGGTTAGAGTGAGGGTTTAGCGATAGTGTTAAGGTTAGGGTTAGAGTATAAGGATAGTGTTAGGATTAGGGTAGGGGTTAAGTGATAGTGTTAGGGTTAGGGGTAAGGATTAAGGATAGTTTTAGGGTTATAGTTAGAGTTAGAGTTTAAGGTTAGTACTAGGGTTAGGTTTAGGATTAATGGATAGTGTTAGGGTTAGGGTTAAGGTTAAGGTTTAAGGATAGTGTTAGGGTTAGGGTTAGGGCTTAGGGATTGTGTTAGGATTAGGGTTTAAGGATAGTGTTAGGGATAGGGTTAGGTTTTAGGGAGTGTTAAGATTAGGGTTAGAGTTTAAGGATAGTGTTAGGGTTAGGGTTAGGGTTTAAGGATAGCTATAGGGTTAGGGTTTGCGTTTGCCTATGGGTCTGGGTGAATCCTGGACAGGGTGGTCTGGATGGGAGTCAGTAGGTGCAGTGTCTCCTTAGTTCCCAGGTGCCTTCAGGTGTACCGGGCTGCTAGCTACTGCAGCAAAAGGCACAGTCAGTAAAGACTGGAAGGGGAAGAAGCGCAAGTAGTTTTTCAGCCAAAACCTTTATTTTTTTTTTTAGAATATCAGAAAGATCTTTGACAAAAGACTCCATGCATGGGGCTGCATTTCACACCTAAAGATATTTGTGGTAACTGAAAATTGAGTTTGGGGCCTAATTATGCACTACACTTTCACAGCAAAGTAATACTAGGGAAACCCGCTTGCAACTAAATTTTAAAATACACTCAGAGAAACCAGTTTGTTTCACTTACTGAAGTGTGGAAGTTGAACACCTAGTGATATTCAATGTTGCTCTACTTGAACATTGGGTTTTGGAAGCAGTTTGACACAGTTTTACTATGGACGTTTTGAATTGAAGCTTACTTTTTCCAGATAAGCATGTAGTTTTTCAGCTAAAACCTGTACGTTTCCTTGGAGTATCAGAAAGATCTTTGGCAGAAAGTCTGCACTTATGGAGCTGATTTTCACACCTAAAGATCTTTGTTGTAGCTGCAAGTTCAGTTTTGGGCCTAAGAATGCACTATACTTTTACAGCAAAATAATACTAGGGAAACCCGTTTCCAATGAAATTTTACAATACACTCACAGAAGCCAGTTTGTTCCACTTACTGAACTTTGGATGGTGAACACCTAGTGATGTACAATGTTGCTCTTCTTGAACATTTGGTTTTGGAAGCAGTTTGACACAGTTTTACAATGGACATTTTGAAATGAAGCTTACTTTTCCCACATAAGCATGTAGTTTTTCATCCCAAATGTCTACTTTTCCTTGGAATATCAGAAAGACCTCTGGCAGAAAGACTCCACTCCTGGGGCTGGTTTTCATACCTAAAGGTATTTGTTGTAATTGCATGTTGAGCTTTGGGACTAAGAATGCACTACACATTCCAAGCAAGCTAAGCATAAAACAGGCCTCTTCCAACCAAATTGTAAGATCATTGTGGTAGGGTAAGGGTTAGGGTTAGGGTTAGGGTTTAGGGATAGTGTTAGCGTTAGGGTTATATTTTAAGGATAGTGCTAGTGATAGGGTTAGGGTTCGGTTTTAGGCATAGTGTTAGGGTTAGGATTAGAGTTTAAGGATAGTTCTAGGGTTTGGGTTGGGGTTAAGGGATAATGTTAGGGTTGGGATTAAGTTTAAATGATACTGTGAGGGTTAGGGTTAGGGTTAGGTTTAGGGATAGTGTTAGGGTATGTGTTTAGGGATAGTGTAAGGGTTAGAGCTAGGGTTTAGCGATAGTGTTAAGGTTAGGGTTAGTGTTTAAGGATAGTGTTAGGATTAGGGTTGTGGTTAAGAAATAGTGTTAGGGTTAGGGTTAAGGATTAAGGATAGTGTTAGGGTCAGGGTTAGGATTAAAGTTTAAGGATAGTGCTAGGGTTAGGTTTCGGATTAAGGGATAGTGTTATGGTTACGTTTAAGGTTTAAGGATAGTGTTATGTTTAGTGTAAGGGTTTAGGTATAGTGTTAGGGTTAGGGTTAGGGTGTAGGGATAGTGTTAAGATTAGGGTTAGAGTTTAAGGATAGTGTTAGGATTAGGGTTAGGGTTTAGGGATAGGTATAGGGTTAGGGTTTGGGTCTGCCTAGGGGTCTGGGTGAATCCTGGACAGTGTGGTCTGGATGGGAGGCGGTAGGTGCAGTGTCCCCTTAGTCCCCAGGTGCCTTCAGGTGTACCGGGCTGCTAGCTACTGCAGGAATAGTCGCAGTCAGTAAAGAGTAGAAGGGAAAGAAGCGCAAGTAGTTTTTCAGCGAAATCTGCATTTTTTTCTTAGAATATCATAAAGATCTTTGACAGAAAGACTCCATGCATGGGGCTGCATTTCACACCGAAAGATCTTTGTGGTAAGTGTAAGTTGAGTTTTGGGTGGAAGAATGTACTACACTTTCAAGGCAAAGTAACACTAGGGAAACCCGCTTGCAACGAAATATTTGAATACACTCACAGAAACCAGTTTGTTTCACTTACTGAACTGTGGAAGTTGAACGCCTAGTGATGTTCAATGTTGCTCTACTTGAACATATGGTTTTGGAGGCAGTTGAACACAATTTTACAATGGATGTTTTGAAATGAAGCTTTCTTTTCCCAGATAAGAATGTAGTTTTTCAGCCAAAATCTGTACTTTTCCTTGGAGTATCAGAAAGACCTTTGGCAGAAAGACTCCACTCATGGGGCTGGTTTCCTACCTAAAGATATTTGTTGTAGCTGCAAGTTGAGCTTGGGGACTAAGAATGCACTACACATTCCAAGCAAATTAAGAGTAAAACCGGCCTCTCCCAACAAAATGCTAAGATCATTGTGGTAGGGGTACGGCTAGGGGTAGGGTTTAGGGATAGTGTTAGGGTTATGGTTATGTTTTAAGGATAGTGCTAGGGATAGGGTTAGGGTTTGAGTTTAGGGATAGTGTTAGAGTAAGGGTTTTAGGATAGTCTAAGGGTTAGAGCTAGGGTTTAGCGATAGTGTTAAGGTTAAGGTTAGAGTTTAAGGATAGTGCTAGGGTTAGGGTTAGGGTTAGGTTTAGGGATAGTGTTAGAGTAAGGGTTTTAGGATAGTCTAAGGGTTAGAGCTAGGGTTTAGCGATAGTGTTAAGGTTAAGGTTAGAGTTTAAGGATAGTGTTAGGGATAGGGTTGGGGTTAAGGGATAATGTTAGGGTTAGGGTTAAGGAATAAGAATAGTGTTAGGATTAGGGTTAGGGTTAGAGTTTAAGGATAGTGCTAGGGTTAGGTTTAGGATTAATGGACAGTGGTAGGTTTAGGGTTAAGGTTTAAGAATAATGTTAGGGTTAGGGTTAGGGTTAGGGTTTAGGGATAGTGTTAGGGTTCAGTTTAGGCTATAGAGATAGTGTTAAGATTAGAGTTAGAGTTTAAGGATAGTGTTAGGATTAGGGTTATGGTATAGGGATAGGTATAGGGTTATGGTTTAGGTCTGCTTAGGGGTCTGGGTGAATCCTGGACAGGGTGGTCTGGATGAGAGTCGGTTGGGGCAGTGTCCCCTTAGTCCCCAGGTGCCTTCAGATGTACCAGACTGCTAGCTACTGCAGCAAAAGGCGCAGTCAGTAAAGAGTGGAAGGGGAAGAAGTGCAACTAGTTTTTCAGCCAAAATCTTTATTTTTTTCTTAGAATATCAGAAAGACCTTTGACAGAAAGACTCCATGCATGGGGCTGCATTTCAAACCTAAACATCTTTAGGGTAACTGTAAGTTGAGTTTTGGGCAGAAGAATGTACTACACTTTCAAGCAAAGTAATATTAGGGAAACCCGCTTGCAACGAAATTTTTCAATACACTCACAGATACCAATTTATTCCACTTACTGAACTTTGGATGTTGAACACCTTGTGATGTTCAGTGAAGCACTACTTGAACATTTGGTTTTGGAAGCAGTTAGACACAGTTTTGCAATGGAGGTTCTGAAATGAAGCTTACATTTCCCAGATAAGCA
>NW_006160073.1:52618-53434 GCF_000334495.1 Tupaia belangeri chinensis | reverse complement strand
CTGATTTTCATGCCTAAAGATGTTTATTGTAACTGCCATTTGAGTTTTGGGCCTATGAATGCTCTACACTTTCTCAGCAAAGAAATACTAGGGAAACCCGCTTCCAATGAAATTTTACTATACACTCTCAGAAACCAGTTTGTGCCACTTACTGAACTTGGGAAGTTGAACACCTAGTGATGTTCAATGTCGCTCTCCTTGAAGATTTTGTATTGGAAGCCGTTTGACACAGTTTTACAATGGACGTTTTGAAACGAAGCTTACTTTTCCAGAGAAGCATGTCGTTTTTCAGCCCAAATCTGTACTTTTCCCTGGAGTATCAGTAAGATTTTTGGCAGAAAGACTCCACTCATAGGACTGGTTTTCATACCTAAAGATATTTGTTGTAGTTGCAAGTTGAGCTTGGGGACTAAGTTGGACTCAGAATGCACTCCAGATTCCAAGCAAACCAAATATAAAACAGGCCTCTTCCAACAAAATGCTAACTTCAATGTGGTAGGGTTAGGGTGAGGGATAGGATTTAGGATAAGTGTTAGGGTTAAAGTTGTGTTTTAAGGATAGTGCTAGGGATAGGGATAGGGTTAGGTTTTAAGCCTAGTGTTAGGGTTAATGTTAGAGATAAGGATAGTGGTACGGTTAGGGTTGGGTTTAGGGGATAGTGTTAGTGTTAGGGTTAAGTATTAAGGATACTCTTAGGGTTAGGGTTAGGGTTAGGGTTTAGGGATAGTGTGTTTAGGGATAGTTTTAGGTTTAGGGCTAGGGTTTAGGGATAGTGTAGGATAGGTTTAGAGTTTAAGTGTAGTGTTAGGGTTAGGG
>NW_006160073.1:23088-23388 GCF_000334495.1 Tupaia belangeri chinensis | reverse complement strand
ACTCACAGAAACCAGTTTGTTACACTTACTGGTATTTGGAAATTGAACACCTAGTGATGTTCAATGTTGCTCTACTTGAACATATGGTTTTGGAAGCAGTTTGATGCAGTTTTACAATGGACATTTTGAAATGAAGCTTACTTTTCCCAGATAAGAATGTAGTTTTTCAGCCAAAATCTGTACTTTTCCGTGGAGTTTCAGAAAGGTCTTTGATAGAAAAACTCCACTCCTAGAGCTGATTTTCATTCCTAAAGGTCTTTGTTGTAGCTGCCCGTTGAGTTTTGGGCCTAAGAATGCACT
>NW_006160073.1:17814-22630 GCF_000334495.1 Tupaia belangeri chinensis | reverse complement strand
GTTGTGTTTTAAGGATAGTGCTAGGGATAGGGTTAGGGTTAGGATTTTGGCCTAGGGTTAGGGTTAATGTTAGCATAAAGGATAGTGGTAGGGTTAGGGTTGGGGTCAAGGGATAGTGTTAGACTAAGGGTTTAGGGATAGTTTTAGGTTTAAGGCTAGGGTTTAGGGATAGTGTTAAGGTTAGGGTTAGAGTTTAAGGATAGTGTTAGGGTTAGGTTTGGTGTGAAAGGATAGTGTTAGGCTTAAGGTAAAGGTTTAAGCCTAGTGTTAGGGTTAGACTTTAGGGATAGCTATAGGGTTAGGGTTTGGGTCTGGGTGAATCCTGGACAGGGTGGTCTCGATGGGAGTCAGTTGGTGCAGTGTCCCCTTAGTTCCCAGGTTCTTTCAGGGGTACCAGACTGCTTGCTACTGCAGCAAAAGGCTCAGTCAGTGGAATATGGAAGGGGAAGAAGCACAAGTAGTTTTTCAGCCAAAATCTGGGGGTTAAGGGATAGTGTTAGACTAAATGTTTAGGGATAGTTTTAGGTTTAGGGCTAGGGTTTAGGGATAATGTTAAGGTTAGGGTTAGAGTTTAAGGATAGTGTTAGGGTTAGGGTTGGTGTTAAGGGATAGTGTTAGGGGTAGGGTAAAGGTTAAAGGCTAGTGTTAGGGTTAGGGTTTAGAGATAGCTACAGGGTTAGGGTTTGGGTCCAGGTGAACCCTCGACAGGATGGTCTGGATTGGAGTCAGTTCGTGCAGTGTCCCCTTAGTTCCCAGCTTCTTTCAGGTGTACAGGACTGCTTACTACTGCAGCAAAAGGCGCAGTCAGTGGAGGATGGACGGGAAGAAGCGCAAGTAGTTTTTCAGACAAAATCTGCACTTTTTCCTTAGAATAACAGAAAGATCTTTGACAGAACCACTCCACGCATGGGGCTGCATTTCACACCGAAAGATCTTTGTGGCAACTGCAAGTTGAGTTTTGGGCCTAAGAACGCACTACACTTTCAAAGCAAAGTCATACTAGGGGAACACGCTTCCAACGAAAGTGTACAATACACTCACAGAAACCAGGTTGTTCCATTTACTGAACTTTGGAAGTTGAACATCTAGTGACGTTCAATGTTGCTCTACTTCAAAATTTGGTTTAGGAAGCTCTTTAGCACAGTTTTACAATGGACGTTTTGAAAGGAAGCTTACTTTTCCCAAAGAAGCATGTAGTTCTTCAGCCAAAATCTGTCCTTCTCCGTGGAGTTTCAGAAAGATCTTTGGCAGAAAGACTCCACTCATGGAGCTGATTTTCATACCTAAAGATCTTTATTGTAGCTGCAAGTTGAGTTTTGGACCTAAGAATGCACTACACTTTCACAGCAAAAAAATACTAGAGAAACCCGCTTCCAACGAAATTTTACAGTACACTCACACAAACCAGTTTGTCCCACTAACTGAACTTTGGAAGTTGAACACCTAGTGATGTTCAATGTTGTTCTACTTGAACATATGGTTTTTGGAAGCAGTTTGACACAGTTTTACAATGGACGTTTTGAAATCAAGCTTACTTTTACCAGATAACCATGTAGTTTTTCAGCAAAAATCTGTATTTTCCTTGGAGTATCAGAAAGACCTTGGCAGAAAGACTCCACTCATGGAGCTGATTTTCATGCCTAAAGATGTTTGTTGTAGCTGCCAGTTGAGTTTTGGGCCTAAGAATGCTCCACACTTTCTCAGCAAAGAAATACTAGGGAAACCCGCTTCCAATGAAATTTTACTATACACTCTCAGAAACCAGTTTGTGCCACTTACTGAACTTTGGAAGTTGAACACCTAGTGATGTTCAATGTTGCTTTTCTTGAAGATTTGGTTTTGGAAGCAGTTTGACACAGTTTTTTATTGGACGTTTTAAATGAAGCTTACTTTTCCCAGAGAAGCATGTCGTTTTTCAGCCCAAATCTGTACTTTTCCTTGGAGTATCAGAAAGATCTTTGGCCAAAAGACTCCACTCATGGGGCTGGTTTTCGTACCGAAAGATATTTGTTGTAGTTGCAAGTTGAGCTTGGGGACTAAGTATGCACTACACATTCCAAGCAATCTAAGCATAAAACAGGCCTCTTCCAACAAAATGCTAAGATTAATGTGGTAGGGTTACGGTTAGTGTTAGAGTTTAGGAGTAGTGTTAGGGTTACGGTTATGTTTTAAGGATAGTGTTAGGGATAGGGTTAGGGTTTGGATTTATGCATAGTGTTAGGGTTAGTGTTAGAGTTAAGGACAATGCTAGGGTAAGGATTGTGGTTAAGGAATAGTGTTAGTGGTAGGGTTAAGTTGTAAGGATACTCGTAGGGTTAGGGTTAGGGTTTTTGGATAGTGTTAGGGTAAGTGTTTATGTATAGTTTTAGGGTTAGGGCTAAGGTTTAGGGATAGTGTTAGGATTAGGATAAAGGTTTAAGTATAGTGTTAGGGTTTGGGTTAGGGTTAGAGTTTAACGATAGTGCTAGGGTTAGGGTTAGAATTAAGGGATAGTGTGAGGGTTAGGGTTAAGGTTTAAGGATAGTGTTAGGGTTAGTGTTAGCATTTAGGGTTAGTGTTAGGGTTAGGGTTTATGGATAATGGTAGGGTTAGGGTTAGGATTTAGAGATAGTGTTAAGATTAGGGTTAGAGTTTAAGGATAGTGTTAGGGTTAGGGTTAGGTTTTATCGATAGGTATTGGGTTAGGGTTTGGGTCAGCCTAGGGGTCTGGGTGAATCCTGGACAGGGTGGTCTGGATGGGTGTTGGTTTGTGCAGTGTCCCCTTAGTCCCCAGTTGCCTTCAGGTGCACCAGACAGCTTGCTACTGCAGCAAAAGTGGCAGTCATTGGAGAGTGGAAGGGGAAGAAGTGCAAGTTCTTTTTAGCCAAAAATCTGCATTTTTATCTTAGAATATCAGAAAGATCTTTGACAGAAGGACTCCACGCATGGGGCTGCATTTCACACCTAAAGATCTTTGTGGTAACTGCAAGTTCAGTTTCGGGCCAAATAATGAAATACACTTTCAAAGCAAAATAATAATTGAGAAATCCTCTTCCAAAGAAAGTTTACAATACACTCACAGAAACCAGTTTGTTCTACTTACTGAACTTTGAAAGTTGAACATCTAGTGACGTTCAGTATTGCGCTACTTGAAAATTTTGATTTTGGAAGCACTTTGACACAGTTTTACAATGGACTTTTTGAAATCAAGCTTATTTTTCCCAGAGAAGCATGTAGTTTTTCAGTCCAAAGCTATACTTTTCCTTGGAGTATCAGAAAGATCTTTTGCAGAAAGACTCCACTCATGGAGCTGATTTTCATACCTAAAGGTCTTTGTTGTAGCTGCAAGTTGAGTTTTGGACCTAAGAATGCTCTACACTTTCTCAGCAAAGAAATACTAGGGAAAACCAATTCCAACGAAATTTTACTATACACTCACAGAAACCAGTTTGTTTCACTTACTGAACTTTGGAATTTGAACACCTAGTGATGTTCAATGTTGCTCTACTTGAACATTTGGTTTTGTAAGCAGTTTGGCACAGTTTTATATTGGACGTTTTAAATGAAGCTTACTTTTCTTAGATAATCATGTAGTTTTTCAGCCCAAATCTGTACTTTTCCGTGGAGTATCAGAAAAATTTTTGGCAGAAAGACTGCACTCATGGGGCTGGTTTTCATACCTTAAGATTTTTGTTGTAGTTGCAAGTTGAGCTTGGAGACTAAGAATGCAGTACACATTCCAAGCAAACTAAGCATAGAAAAGGCCTCTTTGAACAAAATGCTAAGCTCAATGTGGTAGGGTTAGTGTTAGAGATAGGGTTTAGGGATAATGTTAGGGCTAGGTTTGTGTTTTAAGTATAGTGTTAGGGATAGTGTTAGGGTTAGGATTTAGGCATTTTGTTAGGGTTAGGGTTAGAGTTAAGGATAGTGGTAGCGTTAGGGTTGGGTTTAGGGGATAGTGTTAGGGTTAGGGCTATGTTTTAAGGATACTGTTAGGGTTAGTGTTAGGTTTAGGGTTTAGGGATAGTGTTAGAGTAAGGGTTTAGGGATAGTTTTAGGTTTAGGGCTAGGGTTTATTGATAGTGTAAAGGTAAGGGTTAGAGTTTAAGGATTGTGTTAGGGTTAGGGCTGGTGTTAAGGGATAGTGTTAGGGTTACGGTAAAGGTTTAAGGATAGTGTTAGTGTTAGAATTCTAATAAAAATATTAGGAACATTCTCCCCAGATCTCGAAAAGACAATCACAGAATTTGTCCGGAATTATAAAAGACCCTGTATTGACAAAGTAATCCTGTGCACAAAGAGTAGAGCGGGGGCATCTCACTCTCTGACCCCAAAATATACTATAAAGCTGTAATAATCAAAAGAGTATGGTATAGGCACAAAGACTGAGAGGTGGACAAATGGAATAGAATAGAAACCCCAGAAATAAACCCCAAAGCTTACAGACAACTGATTTTTTGTAAAGGATACCAGTCAACCCATTGAGAAAAGGAAAGCCTCTTTAGCAAATAGTGCTGGAAAAACTGGGTATCCACCTGCAGAAAGATGAAACTTAATTCCCCTCTTTCATCAATAAAAAAAATCAACTCAAAATGGATCGATTATCCAAACCCAAGATCTCAGACTATAAAACTGCAGCTGAAAAACACTGGGGAAACTTGGGGAGACACTGGGATAGACAAAAACATCTTAAATAAGACTCTCATGGGCAATAATGCCTAAAATGGACAAGTGGGACTATATCAGATTAAGAAGTTTCTGCACAGCAAAGGACACAGTAATTAGTGTGAATCGATAACCCTCAGAATGGGAGAATATTTTTGTCAAATATGTGTCA
>NW_006160073.1:15488-16930 GCF_000334495.1 Tupaia belangeri chinensis | reverse complement strand
GCTCTTTTTGTTCTCCCTTTTTCTCTCTCTCTCTCTCTCTCTCTCTCTCTCTCTCTCTCCCCTTCTCTGTCACATTTAAATAAATAAATAAAGATAAATAAAGTAATTATTTAAAAAGTGATAAAAAATGAATAATCTGAAAAATAAATGAAAAGCTATTTGGTTACGTAGCTAGTAATATCTTTGTCTTGATTGATGTGCATGGTAATTGTGCTGGAAAAAGAAATGTTATACACTGTAAAGGTCTATGTCATTAAATGTAATATAAAAACTATAATAATAAATTTTTAAAAAAGAAATCTAGAGTACCGGAACCAGCACATGGCACAGCATTTCCATCTCTGCACTTCCACATGGCTGACTGCAATCTGAGTCCCAATCTGGTGGCTTGAGAATCGTGGCAGAGACCTATGTGTGCATGCCCAAGATCCCAAGAGGAGAATAGAGGAGAAAGGATTGCAGTGTAGCCATTTCTCTGGAGGCAGATTTCTCACTTTCCCTGTCACCATCTCTCTGTCTCTGTCTCTCTCTCTGGTGAATGCACACAGCCTATGGCCAAAACTTCTTTAAAAGAAAAGCCATCTGAACTGAAAGCTGTGCATGCCCAGCGATATGCCACTTCCTGCTCTGGTGAGGACTTGCCTGATATCACTTGGTACAGGACTGAGTAATCAGAACCATTAGGTCTTGTTAGTTCACCTAAAGAATATAAACATTGCTAGTGTAGCTGTGTGGGTTTTTAATACATTTATCTCCATTTTCTGAGGTAGTTCTAACTGGTTCAGTGCTAGAGTCCTTCCTGGAATTTCTGCTTCAGCTTCCTCCTTAAGATATGTGTTCTTTTCTCCACCAGTAAATGACTGGTAGTTCTTCTATGGGTGTTTTTATACAGAAGTAACCAGCAATTTATTTCTTGTGGTATTTGAGAAATACTTTACTTGGTAAAAAGATTAAGGTCTTTAAGAGGCATTGTATTTAGCAAAGTATATCTCATTTTGTTCAGTGAATACCATCCCATGTTAACCTGGAGGGCTTTTTTTTTCTTTCTATAATGTTCCACAAATTATTCTTTCTTTTAATACACAGACTCTATGGGGGAATTTTGTTAATTTTTACTTTTATGTAGGTTTTTTCATGGTCAGCAGGTGATGTGGTGGTTAAGGCATTGGACTGCCACATGTGACCACATTTCGAGTGTCAGATCCAGTACTTTGCAAATTATGCTGGATGCGTGTGCATATGTGCCCAAAATCCCAGGATAAGAATGGAGAAGGAGGGATTGCTGTATGGCCATCTCCCTGGGGAGTGCTTTCTTATTTCCTACTCTGTTTTTCTACCTTATGGCCAAAAACTTAAAAAAATAAAATAAAAAAATAAAAAGTTTTCCAAATACTTAGTGTCACAGTTTGGAGTAAGACTCAAGAGGCAATGGGACCAGCAGT
>NW_006160073.1:13395-15186 GCF_000334495.1 Tupaia belangeri chinensis | reverse complement strand
AATTATCTTGAGAGAAAAAGGAAAGCTTATTGATCAAGAGTGGTCCAAGGGTCTGAAGCCAGACGTGCTTCAGCCTACCCACCAGAAAAGAGGAGGGTTCTATAGGACAACTGACTAAGAAAGATCTTTTGGGAGATACTATGTCATATTGTGCACGTATTAAATGTTTTATGGGTTTTATTTTTAAATGGGGGCCATTAGATCCTGTACCCCCTTTGCGTTGTTATGTAATAGTTTGGGTGTCAGCATGCCTTTAAACTTAGTGAGTTTTTGTAAACTCTAAAATTCCATGTTCATATTAAAATACATTTATTGAATTATATTATACTGTTGAAATATAATTCCCTTATTATATTTACCAGCTACATAGACACTTTAAGTTTGGGGCTTAAGTTCCATAGATTTCAAACTATCTCTAATCCTTCCAAGAGATTTTACTTAGTTCTTTTTATTTAAACTTTAGGTTTGTGCTCATTTGTTCATTTTTTAGGTTTTTGCCATACAGAATACTTTAGCCTTTTTACTCTGTTACCTGCCACCTAAGCCTATCTGCTTCTTATAGCTAATAAAATGAGAGGAAGGGATTGGAGAAGGGGGTTTACTCTGTAACCAGTAACAGTCAGCAGGTACCATCAAACTATCTGGAAACACTCAACATGTTCTTGGTACATATAGATAATACAAGCACATGCAAGTCATTCCTCATTACATATAACCAATCACTTTTCCCTAAGTAATTTTACTGATTCATTCAAATACCCATTCCTGGCTTCTCATCCCAGGCATTCCTCAAACTGATTTCCTAGGTCAGATTGTTCTCATTAGAGACGTCCTTTAATTTCAAAATAGCTTCAGTCCAGCTAAACCTTAACTGGCTTGCCTCAACTCTGTTATGTCCCTACAGGTCTTGAGCTGACTCCCCAGGCCATTTATTCCTTGGAACACACCACCCTGTGGGGGGTGCCTTCAGTAGGTGAGGCTGCTTAGTCAGCCTGTGGCCCCTCTAGGACCTACTTCCTCCAATAACTGATGCAGCCTGGGCCCATCACTTCAGGCTCCATGACTATCCAAAGTGTGGGATCACCCCCTCCACCAAAGCTGGCTATCTGCTGTGTGCATCAGAGAAGTACATCTGCCAGAGAAGTAAATCCTAGAAATACTGTTTCCAACAATTATTGAGAGCTTCGGACTTCCTGGAAACAGCAGAGAACCAGATTTTTCTGTTAGTCGTGGTTCTAGAACGCAAAGGTACTGGGAAAGAGGGTAAAGACTAGGGCACTTCCCAAGGTGCTGGCTGTACCATGGTCTCTCACTATGAAGAAAGTCTGCTGTCCACCTGTGAGCATGCACACCAACAGCTGTCTGCCCTACTTCAAATTATAGTCTAAATAAAATCTTTGCATGAGTTTGTGGAGTAAAATATGAATATTTTTTCTATAAGTATTAAAATATTTTATTGAACTTAAAGAAAATAGAACTACAAATACATTACTACTTCCAAAAGGCCACTTTGTGAAAAAGTATATACACATAATGTTCATGATTTCTTTGAAGTTGTTGTGGCTTGAGAATCATCTATAGTTTTAAAATGTCCTTCAACATAACTCCAGCACTGTTGTCAGGTGACACATGCCAAGGTGTTAATGTGGGCAAAACAACTGACATGGGTTTCAAAAGAAGATGTCCGGGCCCACCAGGTCCATGCCCGGGTGGGTTAATAAGAGGCACAGCTGTAGAGCAAGGCACCAAGAAGGGGTTCGCGTCTGTTCTACCAGTCCTGGATTCGGGTAC
>NW_006160073.1:10086-13137 GCF_000334495.1 Tupaia belangeri chinensis | reverse complement strand
CTCCATTTCCTCCCTCTCGATACCCAGGATGCTCCCCATTAACCGTAACACTTCATGACGCTGATGTTTAGGTGTGTGGAAATGTCCAATGAAGAGGTTTCTCATGAGAACCTTGTCCACTTTTCCTTCTGTGCTCTTTACTAAGTCCATCCATTTCTTCTGTGAGTCATCCAGCATTTCTTGTCGGAGCTCAATTTGCTTTTTAAGCTCTTCAACTTGTTCTTCCTTTAGATCTAACTGTTCTGTGAGTCTGGATGCTGAGTCCAATGTAGCATATGCTTCGTCCAAGTGTTCTTGTAAGGATGCCTCTTTTTCTTGCAGTTTTTCTGCCTCCTCCTTCCACTCAGCTACAAGCTGCTTTTGCTTTTCCAATTCAGCAGAATACATCACTTTTTTCCTCTTGCTGGAAATGCCGCAGGGCCATCTGCAGGTTGGCTAGTGACAGAGCGTACTGCTCTGCTTGTTCCTGAGAGAGAGATAGCTGCAGTGCTGTTGCATCCCTTTGCTTGGAGACCACACTGAGCTGTTCCTGCAGTGACTCCACCTGCTCACGGGCTTGATGGCTTGCATTTTCCATTGCCTTGGAAGAGGAAACTAGCTTTTCCTCCAAAATTATGATTTTACCCCTTAATTTAGCCTCTCTATGTTCTGCAGCCAAAGCCTCATGCGTGTAGGAATCTTCCAATTCTAAAAGGTGGTCACGCAACCTTTTTAGTTCCTGGTGTAACCGTAATTCTTCCTCACGTAAACGTTGAACCTCATTCTGCATGGCATTGTTTTCCAGCTGCTTCTGTTTCAAGGCCAGCGTGACTTAGTCTCTTTCTTGTTCATATAGAACTGTCTTCTCTTGCATTAACTTAACTGCATTCAAAAGCTGATTCAACTCGCAAGTCTTGTCCTGCTCTTTTTCCTTCAACAACTGCTCAAAAGCAAGAGCCTTTTCCTTCATGGAATGGCACTCAAACTCTTTTTCTCTCAGCATTGTAGAAAACTTCTCATTAGTCTCTTGCAATGCTTGATACTCTGCTTCCTTTTCCCTGGATGTTTCTATTATTTTTTTATTTTCCTCTTTCAGATTAAAAATGTCCCTTTCTAAAGTTAATATTCTCTCCTTCAGGTTTATTACTGCCTGCCTCAAAACTTCATTTTCCTTTATTTTGTTAGCAAAATTTTCATTTGAAGAAAGTAATTCATCTCTTTTGGCTTTGATCAAGAGGTCTTTCCCCTTAAGTAACTTTTGTAAAACACCTTGTTGCTCCTTTAGCTGCCTAATTTCTGAATCCATTTGTTCATGTTCTTTTCTTTCTTGCTCTGAAGTGGCAGCAACGGAATAGGACAATCTGTCGTTATTTTCCTGGAGAGTTCTGGTTGTTGCATCATCTTCCTGTAGTGATTTTCTTAGTTGCTCCATGTCTTGTTGAAACAACGGATTAGACTCACTGAGTCCATCAGATTGGCTAGCTTTAAGAGACTCTGAAAGCAATGATCCTGAAGAGGCTTGGGGTGAAATGACACAGAGTTTTCCTAGAAGATCATCCTTGGTGTTGCAAAGTTGCCCTATGCTGAGCTGAATTTCTGCTAATTCCTGAGCAAAATGCTTAAGTTTGGTTTCCTTCTGCTCATAACTTTGGATCAGGCTGGTATAATCCACTTGTAATTTAGAATTACTATCACTGTCAACCAAGACTTGTGCCTGAAGTCGCTGAAGTTCCTCCTGAACATGGGCTGATTCATGTTGCATGTATTGAACGGTGGTCATCACCTGCTGTTTCCACTCACCCATCTTCTTCACTTGTTGTTTTAATCTATCGCGCTCCTGTAGGAGCTCCTCAAGCTGATTACTACTGACACCTCCAGCCTCAGGACCAGTGCCAGATGTCTGCAAAACTGCCAATAGAGTCTGACATTTCTGACTTAAGGCATCTATTTCAATGTCTTTTTCTCGAACCATACATGATAAATTCTGAATAGTTTCTTTAACCATGTCTTGGCTACTACTTTCAAATCTAGCAGACAACTTTTTATTTTCTTCTTGCAGCTTGACCAGGGCAGCTTCTTTGGCAGAAACTGTATCTATCATTTGGTGATAGTCTCTTTTCAGACGGCTGTTTTCCCAAGTCTTCTCATTCAAAACAGCTAAAATGTTTTCTTTCTCCATAGCATAGGCCTGCATTTGCTGCTGAAGGTAAACAACATCTTGAGTATAGGAAGCTGAAGAGCTTCTAGCATGCAGGGTTTGAATCTCTAAATCTTTCTGCTGGATAATCTGAGTGAGTTTACCAACCTCATCTTTAGACAACTGATCAATCTTTTTAGTTAAGGAAATGTTCTTTTCCTTTAGATGTTTAATCTCTAGTTCTCGTTCTTTTATCCCTTTCACGAATCTTTCACTTTCAGCTGTAGATAAATCATGCTTTTCACTTCCATCTTCTATATTAAGACTCTGAACTTTTGTTTCGTGGAAAATATCAGAATTCTCTGTCTGAACATTGTGTCTTTCCTCATGCAACTGTGTCTTAATGTGTTCAATCGTTTTTGGCAAATTCTTGGTTTCCTCATCTTTCTCTAAAAAGAGCTGGGTGTGTGTGACATTCATTAGCTCATGTTGGTATCTGACCTCATGTAGTTCCTTCTTCTGCTCCGGTAAAGACTGAAGTAGTTGCAGCTCACTTCGGTTTTGATCTTCCATTGTCTTTTGATGATGTTTAATGTCTTGTACAAGATGGTCCTTGATTGTGCTCAGCTGTGACCCCTCAGATTCTAGTTCTGTAATACTATCTAGCCAGGCTACCCTGACTTTACCCAGAGACTGGCTCAAGCCTGAGCCCAGGCGCCCAAACCAGGACGACATCGCTGTGGGTTGAGAAGACAACCTAGTCTGCTCAGAGAGTTCAGCGCTGCCAGCTGATCGAGCCAAATGTCCTGGAACACTCGCCTTGGCAACGCTATGACAAAACACAACACTCGGGATTCCATAACTCAGCATGCCAGCCAATCAAGGGCCAGATTCTGTCTAGGAACCCAGAGGCCCTGCCTGGGACTGTCCAGGGG
>NW_006160073.1:2505-10032 GCF_000334495.1 Tupaia belangeri chinensis | reverse complement strand
TGTCTGGATGGGACCATGTTTTTCTCTGCTTCAGCAACTTTCCCCAGCTCTGTGGAAAACTCCTGACAGCAGGACGCCAGCTACCAGGACACCCACTCTAAAAGCAGCAGCCTACAATATGATTTTTAAAAATAATGCATAAAAATCAAATCAAGCATATGAACACATTCACCATCTTCAATATTGACCATCATGTTGTCATATTCAAAATTAATTCTATTGTTTTTTGACAGTATGTCATAACTAGACCTACTTTCTTCTGTCTGACATCTTACTTTGGCCCACATAATAACTTCCTGTGAACTAGCAATGTCCGATGACTGACCATCTACCCTTACATTCACCTATGGTGAAGAAAACACAGCTCTGCATGACTGGGCACTTCGATCCTTAATGCTTGCCAATAATGAGAAAGACAGAAAGGCTGGGGAAATTGTGCTCTACTTCTCTGACAAGTTTTGGTATTGGAAGCTCACTTTGTATTCTTCCCATGTTTCTAATTGTCACTCTTCTGTTTTGTAAAGGATCATTTTACCATCCTCCACTAAGTACACATTCTTTCTCTTTAATTTACTCCCTGTACTCCTCGCCTTAGTGTGTGGACAGTTACTATGTGTTCAGTGGAGACATACAGAGTCTCTCTTTCATAGCCTGGCTTGCTTCACTCAGCAAGAAATCTTTGGTATTTTTCCAATTGCCTTCAAAAACCAGGTTTTTTGTTTTGTTTTGTTTTGTTTTATACTGCTTAGTAGTATTCTACAGTATGCAGCTTTATCCCAATTAAGAAATCACTTCAGGGACCAGCAGGTGGTGTGGTAGTTAAGTTGCTGGACACTCCCACATGGCAGACCATGGTTCGAGTCCCGGACTTGGCAGCTTGTTGTCTCACTCTTTTTCTCTCTAGTCTAATTAAATTAATGAATAAATAATATAAAATAAATAATTATAAAAAAATTCATTGTCCTCCTTTAAAAAAAATCACTTCAGAAAAGTATAGCGAGTTTTAAACAAGAAGGGAAGAGTAAGACCTTTTACTTATTAAGCACCTAAAACAAGCCACACACTCATTTGCACATTTTCTTTTCTATATATAATAACAAAGAAAATTATTATGGTGATGGGTAACCCACTTCCTGCTCCCTGGTACAGTTCTCTCTGTCCAGTAAATCCTCGTCCTAGATTTTACATAGCTGGCTCACTCAGATCGTTTTTGACTAGAGAATTCCACTCCCATTCCTATTTCCATCATAATTATAAACTCTTTCCACATCATCTAACCTAACATTTTCTTTTTTAAAAAACTATGACACACTAATTGTTTCCTTTAAGTGTTTGCTACTATTTTTCTCTCTATACCTGTATATCGTAAGCCTTCATCTTTTTTTTTTTTTTTTGGAGAGATTTTCACTATAGGGCACATGCGCTCACCAGATAGACAGAGAGAGACATAGAGAAAGAAAGCGAGAAATCACCCCCCAGGGGGGGATGGTCATGCCATAATCCCTTCTTCTCCATTCTCTACTCAGGATCTTGGGCACACACGCACACGTGCCCGGCATGAGTTTTTAGCCACTGGTGCCAGGTCCCAAACCACGGTCAACTACATGGGAGTCCAGCAACATAGCCATTACACTAACTGCTGGTTCCCATAAGCTTTCATCTTGTACATTCAGTATCTAATTGTCTAGGCACACACTTAGCATTCAATAACAGAAATGTACTCAAGGCCAAACCATTTAAAATCTCCTTCAGAGGGGCCAGCAGTTGAAATGGTGGTTAAGGCATTGGAATCCTACATGGCTGACTACAGTTTGAATCCTGGACCCAGCATCTTAAAATTCATGCTGGGTACATGTGCATGTATGCCCAAAACCTCTAGAGGAGAATAGAGGAGGAAGAACTGTGGTAAGGCCTTGGGGTGATAGGGAGATTTCTCACTTTCCCTGTGTATGTCTCTCTCCAGCAAGCTCATGTGCCCTACGGCAAAAACTTAGAACAAAAGAAAACTCAGTATGGAGGTCTCAAGTGCCAAATCACTGTATTCCTACAGGACACGCCAGTAACTATCTACTGAAACTTAACATATGCCAAATAAGACATTCACATGACTACTCTAACAGCACTAGTTATTAGGACTTTCATACATCCATATATACCATAGATTCATAATCTGGCCATATATTGAATAATTCTTTAGGTTCTAGACAAACTTTAGAAATTACACTGATTTCTTATGACTTCTAAGTACTAGTTTTCTGCACACTACTCTACTGACTTCATTAAATGAATCTTTCAAATTAAGACAACTGTACTATGTAGCAGTAATATTAGCACATCACTACATTATTAATTATGAGTCAAAAATGTAAAGAAATAATTTGTTGTGGACATAAAAACAGAAGTGAAAAAGAAAAACAAAAACATCCTCTTTCACTTTTTAACATCACTCAATGCTTGTATTTAAAAACAAGAACAACATAGACAGTACCTCAGACTCCCAATGTGATTCTGTATCCTCATCATCTCCTATTCCGAATTTGGATCTCGCAGCTCTAAAATGTAGTCACAGGTATGCTACATCAGAACATTTATTACTATAATTTAAAAATACATATACACGTTTACGTCCATTCATAAAAATTTCAATAAAATAAAAGTAATAGCAAAAACTTCTTCCAGAATATTGGAGTGGATTCAAGAGGTTGATAATATAAAGAAAGGTTGCAGGGACCAGCAGTTAGCATAATGGCTATGTTGTTGGACTCCCATGTAGTCGACCATGGTTTGAGTCCCGGGCCCGGTGGCTTAAAACTCACGCTGGGTGCGTGTGCAAGTGTGCCCAAGATCCCAAGAGGAGAATGGAGGAGAAGGGATTGTGGTGTGGCCAATCTCCCTGGGGGTGATTTCCAAGTGCACATGCCTGTAGGAAAAACCTCTCCAAAAAGAAAATAAGTAAAGAAAGGTTGCAAAAAAATTTTTTTTAATGTTATATATAGATATGGATACTTCTGATTTTTACAATGGCATTTAAGCACAGAAATTTTTTTCAGGTATTCACTAACTTACGTCGTCTTCATATTTTGTGCTCTCTATCACAAGTTAAGTCGTATTTCTTTCTTTGCTCTTGTTCAATAACATCGATACCATTTTCTTTTTCTCCAATTGTTGGTATTCTTGTTCCTGCCTATAAAAGAAAAAAGGCAAAAAAAAAAATCAGAAAACATTACAAGCAGTTGTGACATAAAAACATGTCAGTTAACAGCAAACTCTATGTACAATAGTGGTTTGATAAGGAGCAGAGTCTCTGTCATGTCTAGGTGTGTAGTGGGCTGTGCCATGGAGGGTTGTGTAAGTATACTCTATGATATTCACACAATGAAGGACCTGTCTAACAACCCACTTCTCACAACACATCTCCATCATTAAGCAATGTATGTATGACTATTTGTTCACACACTGACCTACTCGCTCAGTCTATTACTCAGGAAAATCACACACACTCACTGTATCGAACAAGTCATAGGTACTATCCCAGTAGGAGCTGGAAATGGAAACTCGAGGCAAATTCTACCCTGTATTCAAATGGGGGCAGAAATTCATGAAAACAAGTAAGAAGAGGAAGGTATGATTCATCAGTTCTACAACTGAAGGGAACAAAGTACAGTAAGGGCACAAAGAGAGGACAGCTAGTTCTGTGAAAGCTCAGGAAACGCTGCAGAGACAGCGCCTTATTTTGAAAGACGGATGAAGTGTGGAGGGGCACGGAGGGCATCCTAGACAGAGTAGCGTACAGAGTAGTGTGAGCAAATGGACAAGGCACGAAACTACACAGCAAACAAGGGACGCCAAAGTCATGTGGTAAAGCTGGGACACAGTCACTGGGAATGGAATGGAGAGAGAGACAGGGACAAGCCACAGAAGACATGCCACACTAGCGCAGGAACTTTCATGTAATAGGTATCTACAGAATAAGCAGATGAGTTACATCATTACCAATATGAAGGAAGGGGGTCTCCAAACTCTTTAAAAATGTGTATTACACACACACAAAAAGGCATGGATTTCAAAGTACTTTATCACCAAAATAAACCCATACTTCAATTTCATTTCCCATGACCCGGGGAAAGGTTTATGAGAGATGATACATACATCCCCAAAAATATTACTCCTGGGGTCAGCGAGTGGTGGTTAAGGCATTGGATTCTCAAGTTAGCTGACTATGTAGTTCCAGTCTTGACCTAGTGGCTTAAAAATCATGCAGGGTACATGTATGGTGTCTGGCCAAAATCCTGACAGAAGGGATTGCTGTCCTCCCCCGAGGGATGTTTTCTCTTATTCTCACTTTCTGTCTTCAGCAAGTATACATGGCCTTTCTAGAAAAAGGATCCTTGTTTCTCGAACAGTTTATTTTGTGTAAAACAAGCTTTCTTCAATTAAATGAAGAGTTGTTTGTGTTTTTTTTATAGATTTTTGCCATAGTGCATGTGTTATGTGTTCTCACAAGAGAGAGAGTAAAACAATGAAAAATCACCACTTCCCCCAGTGGAGATGACCACGCTACAGTCCATTCTCCTCCATTTTCCTCTTGGGATTGTGGGCGTGCACGTATATTGCTGGGTGATTTTCTAAGCCACTGGGTCTAGGACTCAAAGCTTAGAGTTGATGTGGGATCCAGCACCTTAACTAGCATGCCATCTGCTGGCCCTCAATGAAGAGTTTTAAATACACTTTTAATGGAATGACCTAGAAAACACAATAGAATGCCTTTATGATACCAGTTTTGTGAAAGAGATTTAAATTTCTATATTTCCATAATTTCAAATATTACTTTAGTTTAATACAAAACAAAGTATAGAAATATAGAAAATGTGCCCTCTTAAACTATGTGGTACCCGGAAGAGCAGGTTAATGCACTGGACCCCTATATTCAACCACGGATCAAATCCGAGAACTGGTGACTTGAAAATCATGCCAGATACATGTGCATGTGTGCCTGAACTAAGAAGACAATGGGGAGAAGGGACTGTGGCATGGCCACTCCCCATCGAGAGTGATTTTTCACTTCCCTTTCACTATTTCTTTTGGCCTCTCTAGCAAGCATGTGCCTCTATGGCAAAAACCTTCAAAAAAATGTGTGTATGTGTGTGTGTGTGTGTGTGTGTGTGTGTGTGTGTGTGTGCACTATTCTCTGCACAGTTTTGAAACTGAAAGGTACAAGGACGATTCCATGATTATTATGATAAGTGAGTACTGAATCTATTAAAGATTTGGAGATGCCTGCAAGGATTCTGTCCTAGATGAGGGAGGAAGAGACAGATTAGCAAGGGAATGGCACAAAGGGACAGAGACCTGTTTTTTAAGAGAAAAAAAAGTTAGAAGTGACAGAAAAGAACGAGAGGGAGAGAGAGACTTTGATTACCTGACTAGCACTGGGATCTGGAAGGGAGGCCCTGGCTGGGGGGCTGGGCAGCCATGAAGCTGAACCCTGAAAGGGCAGCAGAGGCAGAGATGGAGATGCCTACAAGGATTCAGGCCTGAGTACTATAGTAGTCAAATAGTACTATTTAAAAGTAAGAATATTTATCCAAGTGATCATTGACCAAGTTGTATATGTCCTCTATCGTGTGAAAGCTCCCAATATAATTTTTCCTTTTCTATATATTTTCCATCACATTCACTTTTTTCAGCCCTGACTGCCTCAAAGTATTTATAATCATACAGTATTTACCAAAGTAAGAGAAAAAAAAGTCAAATAGTCTACTTCCTATAAAATATTTAATATTTTACTCTGACCAATTTTAAATTACAAATATAAAATAATAATAGACCACTGACAGATTTTAAGGGTAAATACTATTCAAAACCAAATCCAGACTTCAATGAAAGAAACGTAATTTGATGAGACAGCACATTCCCTTGGTACCAAGACCTGAGACGTCATCACCTGATGTAGGCCGTGAATCATCACTCTTAAGTTTCTTGAAAATGCTATCAAGAAAAAATACACAGCAAGAAGTGAGTTCATTTCATTACCAAAAAAGCTAGTGAAAGGTCAGCTATATGCATACTAAATGTGCTTCTTGATATAATTAATACTTGACTTCTGTGATTTGTATAAATGTTCATCACCCAAACATTCCTGATCTGGAAGTTTGGTCACCAGTAACTTTGGGACGTGATGAGACCTTTCACAGGCAGAGCCTAATGGGGGGGCACCGTCCAGTCATCTAGGAGCATGGGGGAAACAGAGGAAGTAGAAGAGCCTGTTCCTTCTTCCTTTTTCTCTCTCTCTTGGTCTCTGTTCCTCTTATTTTCCGCAGGTAGCTACTGACCTGACTGCCCCTCTGGGAAACATTGTGACTACAGTCGGAGGTCAGGTAGATGCCAGGCCATGCTTTTAAACTTTTTAGTCACCATAATCATAAGCCAAATAACCCACTTATTCTTTTTTTGGAGAGGTGTTTTGTTGCTATAGGGCACGTGTGCTCACTAGACAGACACAGAGAGACAGAGACAGAAAGCGAGAAATCACCCCCTGGAGGGGATGGCCACGAGGCAATTCCTTCTCCTCCAGTCTCCTCTCGAGATCTTGGGTACGCACACACATGTGCCTGGCGTGAGTTTTAAGCCACCGGGTCCGGGACGTGAACCTCGGTCGACTTCGTGGGAGTCCAGCGACATAGCCATTACGCCAACTGCTGGTCCCTATTCTAGAGGACAAACTATCCAGGTTCAAGTATTCCTCTTCAGCAATGCAGTAACAAACTATGGGAAACTGGCATAAAGGCTGTGTTGTCATACAGATATCTAGAAATGTGGACACACCTTTGGAACAGGGTGACAGGCAGAGGTTCTTAAGAATCTGGAGAATCCGTTTAATAAAAGCCTAGCTATAGTGAAGGCTTGGAAGAAGAGTGGTTTAGAAGTGAAAGGAAACTTGTTAAAGATTAGTTAAGGGTCTGTGACCAGAACACTGATAGAAATATAGACTGTGAAGGCTGGTTTCAGAAACAAAGGAGATGAGGAAAGATCACCCTTGAAGTAGAACTTGGCTACATTGTGACCATGCCCTAAGGTGTTGTGTGGTTAAGATTAAGAATGGTGATCTGGGACAGCCGGTGGCCTAATGGTTAAAGCAGCTGGATCTCACATGACTGACTGTGCAATTTGAACCCTAGTCCCAGCAGCTTGAAAAACATTAGGCTCATGAGTGTGCCCAAAATCCCAAGAGAAGGATGGAAGAAAAGGGACTGTGGCATGGCTATCCTCCCTGTGTGGGCATTTCTCACTCCCTGCCCCTCTCTGTCTGTCTCACTCTGTTGAATGTATACAGAACATAGACGGCACAACTGGCCATGCAGAATTCAGTCCCCTTAACCAACACAGCATCTGCTAGCCCAGAAGAAATTTCTAAACAACCAATTGTTCAGTCTGCTGCTTTGCTGCTCCCAGCTGTTTTTGCTGAAATTCAGAGGAAAAAGGGAAACAGAGTAGAAAGATTTGGAAAATTCCCAGTCCAATCATGCA
>NW_006160073.1:1608-2269 GCF_000334495.1 Tupaia belangeri chinensis | reverse complement strand
TATCTCTCTGTCTCTCTCTGTCTGTCTGGTGAGCATACGCACCCTATAGCAAAAAACTAACAAACAAACAAAAAACAAACCTCTCCAAAAAAAGAAAAAAAATTGTCTGTCATTAATACTGAACTGAAAATCCAGTTAATGGCTGGTATAACCTTTTTTTTTTACCTGAATTGGAACGAATATGATAACCTAAAACAAGATATAAAAATATACTCCAGGGAGGACCCGGTTGCCTCCTATGAAGGGAGCAGAATCCCACCTTGCCAATGGCTGTTCAAATCTTGGCCCTGGGAAATTGAAAAAACAAACCAGGCACATGTGCATGTGTATCCAAAATCCTGACAGGATGCAGAAATGGAGAAGGAGTTACAGTGTGACCACACCCCTTGAGGAGTGCTTCCTCCCTCTCTCTCTGTGTCTCTCTCTGACAAGTGCATGTGTTAACTGGCAACCGAAAAGAAAAATACAATGTCTTTTCTCTATTTCCTATGTCTCTCTGAGGACTGATATGTGTAACTCAATAATGGCAGTGTCAGTTCCAAGGCCCCACTGCTTTCCCTCAGCTTAAAACTGTGCAGGGAGTGCCCTGTTACATTTGAAATGTTTGAAAACTAAATGTACAAAAGCCAAAGAATAAATGTATATGTTCTTGTCAGAAATA
>NW_006160073.1:0-1232 GCF_000334495.1 Tupaia belangeri chinensis | reverse complement strand
GGACCTAAATGAGTCATAAATCAAATAGGCTTGACAGACATCTATAGAATGTTCCACCCTAAGACCACAAAATATACATTTTTCTCCCTCTGACACTGAACTGTTTCAAAGATCGACCATTTGATAGGACACAAACCAAGCCTTTACAGATTCAAAGGCATAGAAACTATATCTAGCATCTTCTCTGACCATGATGGATTAAACTCAATAATTTCAAGAACATCCTTGAAAATACACACACATGGAAACTATAAACAACCAACTTCTGAATGACTGCTTAACTACTGAAGAAATTAAGTCTGAAGCACAAAGGTTTATGGAAACAAATGATAATGAGTACACGAGTTTTCATCATCTATGGGACACAGCAAAAACAGTCGTAAGAGGGAAGTTCATAGCAATTAGGGCTCATAAGAAAAAGATGGAAAGGTGGCAAATAGACAACATAACATCATGCCTCAGAGAATTTGATAAAACAACAACAAATGACCCCCCAAAAAATGCCAGGTGAAAAGAAATAAAAAAGATTCAAGCAGAAGTAAATGAAATAGAAAATGAACTATATAGAAAATATATGAAAGCAAAAAGCTGATTCTTTGAAAAGATTAACAAGATTGACATACCATTAGCTAGACTGATAAGAAAAAGAAAGAAAGAAACGTATAAATCAAATACGTAATGAAACAAGCAATATTACAACAGACACAATAGAGATACTAAACATCATTAGAGGATACTATGAACAGCTATATGCCAACAAGAGAACATGGAGGAGGGGGACAAATTCCTCGATGCATATAATCTACCAAGATTAAATCAGGAGAAGATAGAAAACAGGAATAGATCCATAAAAGCCATGAGCTTGAATCAGTAATAAGTAACCTCCTGGCAAAGAAAAGCCCAGGTCCTTTTGCCTTCACTTCTAAATTGCACAAAACTTCTAAGGAAGAGTTAACCTCTATCCTACTCAAATTATTTCTAAAGATCCAAAAAGAAGGAAACCTCCCAAATTCATTTTATGAAGCCTTCATCATCTTCATTCTCAAAACAGATAAAAACATGACATAAAAGGAAAACTACAGACCAATATCTCTGATGAATAAAGATGCAAAAATTCTCAACAAGATACTAGCAAATCATATCCAACAACATGTAAAAAAGATTATTCATCATAAGCAGGAAGGCTTTATTCCAGGGAAGGAAAGGTGGTTCAACATATGCAAGACCATAAA
>NW_006160072.1:0-3564 GCF_000334495.1 Tupaia belangeri chinensis | reverse complement strand
AATGTAATTGAATGTATTAAAAAAAGTAAATTAAAAAAAATAAAAAATAAAAAAAATATATAAAAGAATTCATGCTTCCATTTTTCCAATATATAAGGAATAAATATGGTTGGATTGTTTCATAAATATTATGCAATTCCAGGCATTCTTTTTTTTTCTTAATAGCTCAGTGAAACTAGAGAATAATTACTTTTTCAGTTAATGTTAAACTGATGGCATTTTTAAACAAGAAGCTGGCAGCAAATACTATGTCAAGTTACCGTGCAGTGAGGAGTGGTTTGGCCACTTTGCAAGTCACCTTTGAAACATCAGACTTCCTTGTGGTGCCAAGTACAGCATTAAGGACTAGCACAGTGGAGACAGAGGGGGCTGCTGGGATCCATTGCTCTCGACACAGAGTTCTGTACCTTCACACGCTGCTACACAGGCTGGGCTTCCCAATCCTTTTTTTATCACCAGGCAGTACTTTTGCAAAGACCCAAAGTTTCCATTTTTCACTGTCTAACAAAGGTGTAGATATAGTAGGCTAACATTAATAAACCATTTGATGCTTTAACGTTTCTCTGGTTTGTTTAAAACTTGGGACAAACGCAGTCTTTTGACATGTCTTTTGAAATGCCTTATGAAGACAGAAAAGTAATATTTTCCAGCAGTGACTCAAACATCTGCATATACGATGTTGATAACTGAAATGAACTACAATACAGCGAAGCCTTTCCTATCATCTTAACAGATTTTTCAATCGACTGGTACATTTCTGAAATTGTACTTTTTTTTTTTTTAATAAGTGCAGTTCTGTGTTATATATTGAGGGAGTTCAGTAAAAATGGAACAGCTGGATTTATGACTACACAAATAATTGTATTTAATACACAGTGGAGAGTTTTAAATTTACTATGATCTATAGAAATGGATAGAGAGGGAGAAATACGTGCAGAGCCTGCCCTGGGTCAGAGTTGGGAGTGATGGAACCAGGGCTGTGGATTTCTATCAGAGACAGACAGGCAAAGGACAAAGAATTCAAAGCAAGACAGAGATCAATTCTAAGGCATAAGTCTGGGATCAGGAATCAAGATTGGGGTCACAGAAAACCAGCAGTTAGCGTAATGGCTATGTCGCTGGACTCCCACATAGTTGACCGGGGTTCGCGTCCCAGACCCGGTGGCTTAAAACTCACGCCAGACGCGTGTGCGTGCGTGCCCAAGATCCCAAGAGGAGAATGGAGGAGAAGGGATTGCGGCATGGCCATCACCCCTAGGGGATGATTTCTCGCTTTCTGTCTGTAATGTCTCTGTCTGTCTGGCGAGTGCACGTGCCCTATAGACACTGCTGGTGGGAATGTAAATTGGTCCAACCAGTTTGGAGAACAATTTGGAGATTCCTCAAAAAATTCCAGGCATTCTAACAGTAGAAATAATGTACTAGTAAAACTAAATATTTATGTTCAGGTTAGAATATGCCAAGAAAAAAATACTTATTTTTGTAAAGGAATTAAAAAACTAAATAAGTGTGCAAAACAAGAAATAAAAGTAGAGGTATGGAGACAGCCCATGGTTGAATCCCACATGATCTAAATTGTGACTTGAGTACCAAACCAGATGACGTGGAAAATACACTAGGAGTTTGTATGTTGTGGAAAATAATGAGAAGAGGAAAAATTGGTGCAGAAGGGATTATGGCATGATCATCCTACAGAGGTGGTGCTGTCTCAAGTTCTTTCTCTCTCTGGGTATCTCTCTCTAGTGAGTGAATGTGACTCCTGGAAAACTTTTTTTTTAGAAAAATGAATAATATGGGCCACTAGGTGGCATCATTTGTAAAGCGTTGGACTCCCACGTGACTGATTCGACTCTCAGACCTGACCAGTTGCTTTCCCGCTTTCCTTCAATCTCTTTCTCTCTCTCTTATAAATACACATGCCCTAGAGCCTGGCACACTGCTCACCGAGAAGGCTGCTCTGTGCCCACAGAGGTCCTGCCTGACCTTTCTGGTCCTTGAGGCCCTGCAGGCCTGGAAGCCAGGTGGACCCTCCTTTCTGCTTCTGCCCGAGCAGCCTCTACATGTTATCATCAACAAGTAATAATCATTTCTATGTCCAATAAATGTTTTGCCTTTCTGTTTTTCTCCTTAATATCTTTCCTGAAATTCTCCTTCTCCCATTATCTTTCCAAACTAGGATCTTAACTGTCATGGCAGTTAAGATCTGCTGGCCCCCATTATAAATCTTTGAGAAGATATCAGGTTGTTGAAAATGTCATGATGTATTTTTTTTTCTATTTTTGGAAAAATATGCCATGACTTTGCCAACAGCCCAACGCTATTGCCTCAGTATTGCCAAAAATAAATAAATACTTGAGAAAGTATCAGTCACACCACCTATTTTTCTTTTTCTTTTTCTTTTCTTTTTTCTTTTTGGAGAGGTTTTTGCTATAGGGTGTGTGCGCTTGTCAGACAGACAGAGAGAGCAGAGAGAGACAGAGAGAGAAATCACCCACTAGGGGGGGATGGCCACACCATAATACCTTCTCCTCCATCCTCCTCTCAGGATCTTGGGCACACATGCACATGTGCCCAGCATGAGTTTTAAGCCACCAGGTCCAGGACACAAACCACGGTCAACTACATGGGAGTCCAGCAACATAGCCATTATGCTAACTGCTGGTTCCCCATCAGCACCTATTTTTCTAAAAAAAATAATAATTGAAGTGATTGAAGTGCAGACATGCTGAATAGTATTCCACAGAATATACGTGCCACCATTTTTCAATCCATTCATCTGGTAGTGGTGTTATCTGTTGAAAATATTTTGATCAACTGGACTGGGGAGAAATGTTCACATATTGAAATGTTCACTTTGTAAGCTAAATAATATGATTGAATGTATATTTATAAAAGAAATGCAGACATGCTTATTTCCATAATCTCTGTTGCTAATTTCCTGCTACATAACAATAGAAGTGAGTATATGCAACAGAAACCACATAATGTATAAAGGCAAAAAGCTTCTCAAAAAAAAAAGTTTATAAATTGTCAGATGTATATAAATAGATACCTCAAAAAGAACATTCTATCCTTCTATCATATAATGGTAATACAAATTTCTCAAATAATAGCTATATAGGAGCAATCAAATTCCATTCAATATTTAAGTATTTTAAGTAAAAGTTTTCTGGGACCAGTCATTTTCATAGCAGTTTATTGCTGGACTCCCACATGACCAAATGCAGTTCAAGTTCCAGAAAAGGTGCTTTGAAATTTATGCCAGGCAGGTGTGTTTGCATGCCCAAAATCCTGTGAAGAGAATAGAGAAAAAGAATTGTAACACGGCTATCCTCCCTGAGGGTGATTTCTCACTTTTTCTCTGTCTCTGTCTCTCTGTATTTCTGTCTCTCTCTCTGGTAAGCACACGTGTCTTCACATACAAACTTATACAAAAAAATTAATTAAACCTGTTTTCAACATTTACATATGACTGTTTATGATATGTTTTCTATCATATTGATAGAAAAATTAAAATGTACAATGAGAAAAGTAGGTACACAAAGTGACATGTTATATAAAAGA
>NW_006160071.1:568426-569976 GCF_000334495.1 Tupaia belangeri chinensis | reverse complement strand
CTCCATTCTCCTCTCAGGATCTTGGGCATACATGCACATGTGCCCAGCGTGAGTTTTAAGCCACTGGGTCCAGGACATGAACCATGGTAAACTTCATGGGAGTCCAGCAACATAGCCATAATGCTAACTGCTGGTTCCCCATCAGCACCTATTTTTCTAAAAAAAAAACCACGTAATTGAAGTGCAGACATGCTGAATAGTATTCCACAGAATATACGTGCCACAGTTTTTCAATCCATTCATCTGGTAGTGGTGTTATCTGTTGAAGATATTTTGGTCAACTGGACTGGGGAGAAATGTTCACATATTGAAATGTTCACTTAGTAAGTTAAATAATATGATTGAATGTATATATATAAAAGAAATGCAGACATGCTTATTTCCATAATCTCTGTTGCTAATTTCCTGCTACATAACAATAGAAGTGAGTATATGCAACAGAAACCACATAATGTATAAAGGCAAAAAGCTTCTCAAAAAAAAAAGTTTATAAATTGTCAGATGTATATAAATAGATACCTCAAAAAGAACATTCTATCCTTCTATCATATAATGGTAATACAAATTTCTCAAATAATAGCTATATAGGAGCAATCAAATTCCATTCAATATTTAAGTATTTTAAGTAAAAGTTTTCTGGGACCAGTCATTTTCATAGCAGTTTATTGCTGGACTCCCACATGACCAAATGCAGCTCAAGTTCCAGAAAAGGTGCTTTGAAATTTATGCCAGGCAGGTGTGCTTGCATGCCCAAAATCCTGCAAAGAGAATAGAGAAAAAGAATTGCAACACAGTAACACGGCTATCCTCCCTGAGGGTGATTTCTCACTTTTTCTCTGTCTCTGTCTCTCTGTATTTCTGTCTCTCTCTCTGGTAAGCACACGTGTCTTCACATACAAACTTATACAAAAAAATTAATTAAACCTGTTTTCAACATTTACATATGACTGTTTATGATATGTTTTCTATCATATTGATAGAAAAATTAAAATGTACAATGAGAAAAGTAGGTACACAAAGTGACATGTTATATAAAAGAGAAAATAAATAGAAAATTAGGATAAAGATATGTAAATATTCCAGGAGAAAATACAAAGTTATATTTCTTAGAATACTGGGACCAGCAGTTGGCATAATGGCTATGTCACTGGACTCCCATGTAGTCAACCATGGTTCAAGTCCCTAACCGAGTGGCTTAAAGTCACGCCAGGCACATGAGCGTGCATGCTCAAGATCCCAAGAGGAGAATGGAGGAGAAGGGATTGTGGCATGGTCATCTTCCTGGGGAGGGGTAATATCTCACTTTCTGTCTCTGTCTCTGTCTTTATGGTGAATGCACACACCCTGTAGCAAAAAACTTCTCAAAAAAAAATAAGAACATTAATAAGAAAACTATTCATTTCCGTTGTGATGAACAAATATGATAAACCATAATATAAGGAAATATAAGGTTTATCATAAGAAAAAGTTAGTAGAGAGTAGAGATCTGGAATAAATATTCTCATCACCGATAGCATCATTCAGAGCTACAACATGAGCCAACCAAAATC
>NW_006160071.1:557422-560490 GCF_000334495.1 Tupaia belangeri chinensis | reverse complement strand
GGTTAAAGTCTCCGTGAGCAGCTATGTCTCTGTAATCATGTTTCATTACAATTTGCACACAAGGATTTGATACTTTGTGAGTCTATGTGGGTGAGAAACCAACAAAATACCAACTCAGGGTTGCCTACATAGAGGCACAAGGTTATATGTTCAATATCGAAGTAATATTCAGTATCTAAATAAGTAAGGGCAGGGCTGACAGGTGGCATTGTGGTTGAGGGTGCTTGACTCCCACCTGGCTTACTGCAGTTTGAGTCCTGGACCTGGAGGCTTGCTCTCTCACTTTCCCTCTCATTCACTCTATCCCTCTCTGATCAAATTTTAAAAAGTAAATAAATAAATAAAATAATTTTTTAAAAATAGTAAGAGTAAGTAAAGAAACAAGAGTTTGAATGGTACAATAAGAGAAGATGACGTCCACAGTAGTCTAAGAGCGAAGGACTGTCATATAGCCGAGCACCTAGTAGCTCGCTTTCTCACTTTCCCTCTCACCCTGTTCCTCTCCAGTCAAGTGGAAGTAAATGAATAAATAAATAAAGTTAAAGAATTGTTCAGAAAAAAAAAAAAGACACAATTGAAAAACCATGATGGAGTCACCAATCCCAATGTGCAAAGCATTGAGCACCTCTCCTGTGGTAAGTGTTATTCCACATCCTTGAATGTCCTAACCAGTGTAAAAACACAATAGCCGAAGAGTGAAAGATCTACCCCATCTTATGGAGGAGACAATGGGGTCACGGAC
Organism: Tupaia belangeri chinensis; assembly: GCF_000334495.1. NCBI lineage: Eukaryota > Metazoa > Chordata > Mammalia > Scandentia > Tupaiidae > Tupaia > Tupaia belangeri. The sequence goes on along the minus strand of NW_006160071.1, from coordinate 559,748 downwards.
AGTGTAAGACACAGCCCTGAGGTAAATGATCTAAAATGTCTGAGCTATCACTTAAACCCTGGTGTGTGGGAATAACAGTGAACGTCAGTGGGATGAGCAGATGGTGACGTGGTTACGTTACTGCACTCCGACGTAGTCTGGACCCCCACCTTAAAACTCATGCTGGGACATAAAACACTCTCTTTATAAGAAAAATTGTAAAAACCATATAAAACAAGCAATATTTGGAGATTTACTGCCTAGAAAGTCCTGCTTTCTTACACTACGTCGTTCTCTCGTATGCCTGTTAGTAACTTTCTAGTGTGAATCCACTAATCCAGACCTCGGAGGAGAAGACAGGGAATACAAGAGGAATATACAGAAGTGCCGGTGGTGCCCCACACGCAGTGCGTTCCCTAGGGTTCTCTTTTTATCCCAACTACAGAGAGTTTGATTTCAACGTCGTATTTGCATAATACTTGTCTTAAAAATAAAGCTTTTATGATTGACACTATCTCCCTAATCAGACCTATTATTGAGAATCCGAGTGGATGCATTTTTTGATGTTGAACTCTGCGATCAGCGAAGCAGCAGTAGAGAGCAAGGCAGGCTTGGACCAGAAACGAAGTGTGTTAGAGCCAACATGTGCTTCCAGTCTGTTCACTATCCTCAATGTAAAGGACTAGAAAGAACGTTTCCCCCACCATAACAGGATTCTAACAGTATTCTGTACACAGTCAAAAGGATAACCCACACAAATTATACTATGTATTCCTGGTATCATTTTAAAACATAGCTGTTTTGTTTGTTTGTTTTTTGGAGAGGTTTTTGCTATAGGGCATGTGCACTTGCCAGAAAGACAGAGAGAGACAGAGAGACAGAAAGCGAGAAGTCACCCCCCAGGGGGAATGGCCACGCCACAATCCCATCGTCTCCATTCTCCTCTCAGCATCTTTGGCACGCACACACACGCACCTAGCATGAATTTAAGCCGCCAGGTCTGGGACTTGAACCACAGTTGACTAGATGGCAGTTCAGTGACACAACCATTACACTAACTGCTGGCCCCTTAAAACACAGTTTTAAAAAAAAATTTATATTTAAAAAAGTATATGTGTGATATTAATACATCTACTGATTAAAACTATAGCAATTAAAAAAAACCATGCTGTGCACATCTGCCTGTGTGCCCTATATCTGAGTGGAGGCGAGGGATTATGGCAGCATAACGAGGAATTATTGTGCGCTTTCTGTCTATTTCTCTCTAGCAAGCACAAGTGCCCTACAGCAAAATCTAAAAAAAAACGGGGACGGCAGGTGGTGTGGTGGTTAAAGGTGCTGGACTCCCACATGGCTGACCACAGTTCAAATCCTGGACCCAGTGGCTTCGTTTCTCACTTTCTCTCTCTCTCAAGTCAAATAAATTAAATAAATAAAGCTAAATTTAAAAAAAAAAATCTTTAAAAAAAAAAAAAAAAAAAAAAAACACCAAAAAAAAAAAAAAAAAAAAAAAAAAAAAAAAACTAAACCTAAAAACAAACTGAACCTAAGGACCAGCAGGTGGCGTGGTGGTTGAGGTGTTGGACTCCCTCACTGCTGACCACAGTTAAACTGCTAGACCTGGTGCTTTCTCACTCTCCCTCTCTCTCCTTCTCTGTCTGTCTCTGGCCAAATGGAAGACTAAGAGTAAACGAGTAAAAAAACAACTACAGTAAGAAATATAGAGCAAACAAATTGATGGAGGATTACCTCATTGAGAAAAAAAGAAGTTCAAAGACAACATGAAGCTACACACAAACGACACTGTACATGCACACATACACTAACGGCTGGTCCCTTAAAACACAGCTTTTAAAAATATTTATATTAAAAAAGGCATACATGTTATATTAATATGTCTACTGATTAAAACTATAGCAATTAAAAAAAACCATGCTGTGCACATCTGCCTGTGTGCCCTATATCTGAGTGGAGGCGAGGGATTATGGCAGCATAACGAGGAATTATTGTGCGCTTTCTGTCTATTTCTCTCTAGCAAGCACAAGTGCCCTACAGCAAAATCTAAAAAAAAACGGGGACGGCAGGTGGTGTGGTGGTTAAAGGTGCTGGACTCCCACATGGCTGACCACAGTTCAAATCCTGGACCCGGTGGCTTCGTTTCTCACTTTCTCTCTCTCTCAAGTCAAATAAATTAAATAAATAAAGCTAAATTTAAAAAAAAAAATCTTTAAAAAAAAAAAACACCAAACAAAAAAAACAAAAAGAGAAACAAACAAACTGAACCTAAGGACCAGCAGGTGGCGTGGTGGTTGAGGTGTTGGACTCCCTCACTGCTGACCACAGTTAA
>NW_006160071.1:549411-557300 GCF_000334495.1 Tupaia belangeri chinensis | reverse complement strand
AGCTACACACAAACGACACTGTACATGCACACGTATGTCCACAGCATGTTACTGTCCTTCCTACTATCACCCATTCACGTGACAGGACAGAGCACACTGTAAGGCCATGGGCAAATACAGAAGATACCGTTCAATGGAGGAAGAGCATTAAACTGACTTAAAGTAATGGCTGTCTTTAAAATCCACACTATACACATATACGCACATATCACACACATACGCACATCACACACACACACACACACACACACACACTGAACTCAACCCAGGAAGGCGTCATCTCTTGACACTTTCTTTTTTTTTAAGAATTATTTTATGTAACTTTAGTTATTTATTCGCTTAATTTAATTTGACTAGAGAGTGACAGAGTGAGAGAGGGAAAGTAATAAAGAAAGCTGCCAGGTCCAGGACTCGAGCCGTGGTCGGTGATGTGAGTCCAGCACCCCTAACCACCATGCCACCGGCTAGCCCTAATGACAGTTTCTAAGTTGTATCTATACTTGTTATTCTAGTTAATGTGCACTTCACAATGGGACACAAAAACATACAAAACTTTACATACGAAATACAAATTATTGAGACCAGCAGATGGTGGGATGGTTACATCGCTGGATTCACATAGTTGACTGTGTTTCACATTCCTGCCCGTCTTCAGGGGCAGCTTCTCCAGCCCTGCCCGACAGCTGGCAGTGAGTGCAGACGTGCCCACGCACTCCCGGCTGCCAACAGCACTCACACCGTGGAGGCCATCCCCGGCTCCAAGCCAGGTCTGGGTGACCCTCCCCAGGGTGTGCCCACAGAGCCTTCACAGGGTCCCCTCCACTGGTCACAGAGGGATGGAATCTAAGAGATGAGAGGGACTGAAGGAGTCCGGGGTGAGCGTCAGCATACCTAGCAGGAGGGCCCTTCAGTCAGAGAAGGTGAGCAGCTCCAATGGCCGCATTTCAGGAAGGAGACAAGATGATCCACCAGGAATATCCATTTACCTGAGGAGGAGCCATGCCTGAGTCCTCTGAGGTCCTCCTGTTCTTCCTTCTCCTCCTCTTCCTGGGCTTCATCTCCAGTACAGGAACTGTGAGTCTTCAGGAGTCAACCCTGAACATTAAAACACACTGTTTGGGGCCGGCAGGTGACGGGGTGTTGAGCTGGACTCCCACATGGCCAACCATGGCTATAGTCCTGGACCTGGTGGCTTGCTTTCTCACTTTCCCTCACTCTCTCTCTCTCTGTCCCTCTTTAGTCACATTAAAATAAATAAACTTAAATAAAACCATTCTTTGGGAAAAAAATATGCTGTTCAAGTTCGGATTCAACACGCCCCTTCCTGTGTCACAGTCACAGAGAAAAGCCCTCCCCACAGGACAGAGGTCCTCTGCTGCCTACACAGCAAGGGAATGCAACAACCACCTCCTACACCAAGGCCAGCCCGGGCATCCTGCCTCAGCTCCTCAGAGCTCGCTCCTGCAGGGTGAGGTCCTCCCTACATGGCAGCAGTAGGGAGGTGGGCTGCACCAAGCTCCCTTCAGGACACACAGTGGCGCTGCCTGACCTGATGCAGGGTCCAGCCTCTCTCATCCCTTCATGGGTCACAGATGGACCTGGGCCTTCAGAGACAGAGGGCACAGGGCTGGTGTCCATGCCGGATGCAGAACAGAATGAACCGAGTCCCCACCCGACCATGGGAAGGGGTCCTGGGTAAGGGCACAGGAGTTGGGTCCGCGAAGGCCTCAGCACCCACCGTGAGCCAGAGCTCAGGAGCACTCAGGGGGGCCAGTCCAGGATGTCCACCTCTGGTACTGCTCCACCCTTGGGGACCTGCTGTCACCAGTACCCAGATAGCGAACTAGCAAAAGGACCCTGAGAGCAAGGGAGGTGTGGGGCCAGGAGTAGGGTGTGGAGATGAGGGCGGGGGCTAGAATGTTATGAGGGAGGAAGGAGAGAGTCTCCACGAGAAGGTGAGATCAAAACTAAGTCCTGGGGAAAGATGGTGCTTGGGGCCTGCAGTTGAGGCCTGAGGGCCTGAGGCAGGGCCAGCCCTCATAGAGGCCCTGAGGCAGGAGCAACAGTGGCCCATGTTGTCTAGGCTGGAACAGATTCCAAGCATGTACTGCTACTACAAAAATTTAATTTTCCTAGACTAGCAGATGGTGTGGTGGTAGAGGTGTTGGACACTCCCATATGGCCAACAACGGGTTCAAGCCCTGGACTTGGCGGCTTGCTTTCTCACTTTCTCTCTTCCCCTCTGTCTCTCTCTGGTCAAATTAAAATAAATGAATAAGTAAATAAAATTAAATGAATAGTTAAAAAAAAAGAAAAAGAATTTCTTTTTCTTCTTTTTTTGGAGAGGTTTTTTGCTATAGGGCTCTTCTCCGGTCAAATTAAAATCAATCCATCAATCAATCAATCAGTAAATTATTAAAATAATAATAACAAAAGAATTCTTTTTAAAAATATATCTTGAAAATTTCTTTTCCTTTTTATAGAGATTTTTGCTATAGGACACATACACTCACCAGAGAGAGACAGAGAAACAGAAAGTAAGAAATCCACCCAGGAGGATGGCCATCCTCCTCTTAGAACTTTTGGGCACACGCTCCCCGCCAAGTCCAGGACTCAAACCGTGGTCAGCCAAATGTGAGTCCCAGCGCCTTAACCACCAGGACACCTGCTGGCACTAGCAAATCCATTTCAACAATCCTGTAACGCAGTCACTATGGGTCCGATTTATCCCATCTCTCAGGCATGTTCCCTGGGAGATGCATTCTACTAACGTGACCCGGTTTAAGCTCAGAGTGTGACTCTAGGGGAAACAAGTTCCCTTGTATGAAACTAAACACTGTGGGGGGCTGCAGGAGGGGTCGCAGTAGGGCGCTAGCACTGTAATTCCTTCTGAGCGTGGGACAAGAACCCGTGTCTCACTGCAAGTGCTGGACTTGATCACCCTGCGTCCCTGTCACTCTGACGTGTGAGCAGGGCGGTGCCGTTACACATTCCAGCAGAGCTGAGGAGATCGCTGGACACAGAATCTGAGAGCTCAAGGTAGGGGTGTCCGGGAAACGGAGACTTGGAGGTGGGACTCGAAGTCATGAGATGTGACAGGAAGGAAAGCAGTGCGTGTGGCCAGCGCTGAAACACTCCGGGAAGAAGCCCTAGGCCACAGCACAGTGAGAACAGGGCTCAGGGGACTAAACAGAGGGAGCTGGTGAGAGATCAACAGGAGACTGGAAAAAGAGACAGGGATGTTCCGAGGTTCGCGGGAGACACAATGAAACAGGAAGTGACCCTCTGGGCAAGGATCCACTTTGACGGAAAAAAAAAAAAAATGAGAGAGGCCAGCAGGTGGTGTGGTGGATAAGGTGCTGGAATTCCTACATGGTCGATCTCAGTTCGAGTCCCGAACCTGGCAGCTTGCTTGTTTTCTCTGGTAAACCTCATGTGAAAAAAATTAAATAAATAAATAACCACGAGGACAAGGAATTAAATATTGGCTTTAAGAATGGTGCGGTTGGGACGGCATAGTGCTTACGTCCCTGGACTCTCACATGGCTGACCACAGTTCAAGTTCTGAACTCAGCTTTAAACTCATGAACGGTGCGTGTGCACGCCCAAAATCACATAGGAGACTGGAGATGGTTGCGGTGTGTCCATCCTCCCACAGGGCGATTTCTTACTTTACGTCTCTGTCTGTCTCTCTGTGGTGAGTGCACAAGCACTATAGCAAAAATCTTTAAAAAAAAAAATCTTGTGGCGGGAACCAGCAGTTAGCGTAATGTCTATGTCACTGGACTCCCACGTAGTCGACCGCGGTTCGCGTCCCGGACCTGGTGGCTTAAAACTCACAACGGGCGCGTGTGCGTACGTGCCCAAGATCCCGAGAGGAAAATGGAGAAGGGATTGTGGCGTGACCATCCTCCTGGGGGGTGATTTCTCTCTTTCTGTCTCTCTGTCTCTCTCTCTCTGTCTGGCGAGCGCACGCGCCCTATAGCGAAAACCTCTCCAAAAAAAAAAAATCTTGTGGGGACCAGTAGGTGGCGTGGTGGTTGGGACACTAGAATTCTCACATGGCCAACCATAGTTCAAGACCTGTACCTGCTGGCTTACTTTCTAACTTTCCCTCTTTGTCTCTGTTTCTCTCTCTGGTAAATTTTTTAAAAAATGAATGAATGAATAAATAAAATTAAGTAAATAATTTTTAAAAATATCTGAAGGCCAGCAGGTGGCATGGTGGTTAAAGATGCTGGAATCCCCCATGGCCACTGCAGTTTGAGTCCTAGACCTGTCGTTTTGGTTTCTCACTTTCCCTTTCTCTCTCTCTGTCCCTGTGGGAGCAAATTAAAAAATAGTAATAATGACAAATGAAATTAAATATATAAATCAATATACAAAAAGAAAAAACCACCCCAGGGCAGGCAGGTGGCAAGGTAGTTAGGGGCACTTGATTCCGTCTCACTTTCTCCCTCACTGGTCAAATTAAAAATAAATAAATAAAGTTAAATAAAACAATCCTTTAAAAAAAAATCTCTCTTAAAACAAAACATAAACGGGGAGGTCATTAGTGACTCTGAAGAAGAAATTACCCATGGATAATGGATGTTAGAGCCCATCTTGATAAGTTCAAGCAAGATTTTGAGGCTGGAATTGAAGACAGAGCACACCATGTTTTCTCTGTCTTCTACTCTTCTTTTTTTGTGAGAGATTTTTTGAATAGGGAGCATGTGCTCTCCTGAGACAGAGAGATATGAGAATAGAAAATGAAAGCCCCTATCTCCGCAGGGATAGCCAGGTCGCAATCTCTACTCCTCTGTTCTCCTCTTGAGACCTTGGGTATGCACACACATGCACCCAGAATGAGTTTTAAGCCGCCATGTCCAGGTCTCAATCCGCAGTCGACTACATGGGAGTCCAGTGACATAACCGTTATGGATCTGGTGGTCTAATTTTGTTTTAGTATTTGTTATTTTGGGGTGGGCAGGTGACCTGGTGGTTAAAGTGGCTGGACTCCCACACGGTGGACCATATTTGAATTCCGGAACCAGCACTTGGTTTCTCACTTGCCTTCTCTCTCTGGTCAACTTTGAAAAAAGAAAAAAGAACAAAGAAAGAAAATAATGACAATGAATAAAATTAAGTAATATAATTCTTTTTAAAAAAATATTTATTTTCTTTATTATTATTATTACTTTTGAATTTAACAAGACAGAGAGAAAGAGAAAGTGAGAGAGCAAGCCACCAGGTCTGGAATTCGAACTGTGGTTGCCCATGTGGAAGTCCAACCGCTTAACCAACCATGTGGCGTGACAGGCACTTTTTTAAAATAAGAATTATTTATTTTATTTATTCATTTATTTTAATTTGACCAGAGAGAGTTACAGAGAGACAGAGGAAGTGAGAAAGCAAGCCACCTTATCCAGGACTTCAACCATGGTGGACCATGTGGGAGTGTCCAGTACCTTAACCACCGTGTCACTGTTAGGCCAAGTTAGCTTAATCACCGCCATGTTAGGGAATGCTGGGCCAAGTTAGCTTAATTGCTACTCTGTTAAATCTTCAAGGACGGAGCCCACTTTGTTAGGGCCTCAAGGATGGAAACCAGGAGTCTGGGAACTCAGGTATGGGGAAAACGGGAGGGTCCAGCACCTCAGAGGCAAGGTCATCCTGACCCTTAGCTGAGAGCCCTTATCTAGACCTGAGCAGGTGGTGACAGCTGGACCCTTGTTTCTCATACCCCCTCCTTTATATGTGTTACATTCTATGGCAAATCCTGAACTTTTAATAAAAGATCTCTTTCTCTTAGGTACGAGGTCCTTGTTAAGGCCCGCTGCGATGGGCAGAAACTCGGACCCCAGCTAGCTGGGAAAAGAATAAAATCCTCTTTTGCAGTTGCATTGTCGTTGTCTTTTTCTGTGTCTCCATCACTTAGACCAATCTCTGGACCCTTACAGCCACGTGCTGGTTCCCAAATATTTTTCTTGCTCATTTCTTTTTTTTTTTTTCCCCGAGAGGCTTTTTTCTTTTTTGGAAAGATTTTTGCTACAGGGTGCGTGGGCTCGCCAGAACGACAGAGAGAGACAGAGAGACAGAGAGTGAGAAATCACCCCCTAGGGGGGATGGCCATTCTGCAAACCCCTTTCCTCCATTCTCCTCGAGATCTTGGGCACGCATGAACACTCGCCCGCTGTGAGTTTAAGCCACCATGTCCAGGACTCGAAACGTGGTCAACCACATGGAAGTTCAGCGACATAGCCATTACGCTAACTGCAGGTCCCTGGAGAGATTTTTTTCTATAGGGCCTGCGCACTCACCAGAAAGACAGAGAGAGACAGAGAGAGAAAATGAGAAATCACTCCCCAGGGTGGATGGCCATGCCACAATCCCTTCTCCATTCTCCTCTCAGGATCTTGGGCATGCATGCACACGTGCCCCACAGGAGTCTAAGCTACTGGGTCAGGGACTTGAACTGCGGCCGACTATGTGGGAGTTCAGTGACATAGCCATTACGCCCACTGCTGGTCCCCTTGATGGTTCATTTTCTTCTAACACAGGTTAGCAATTCTCACTGTCATCCATACAATCAAAGCTAAAATCTGATGTGACAGAGAGAAAGCCTTACACCCTAACATAACGAACCAGATCCACTCAGCCCTCAGCCCATCTGGACCAGGTCCCGCTGTCATTACTGTTCCCCTCCCGTACGCTGCACGTTTCTCAGTCTCTCCCATTTCTTCTTGGCCGTCTCACCCTTGGGTTTCTCTCCTCTGCTGCCGTTCTCCCCACCCCTTCCTCTCCCCTTTCCTCTGCTCCTTCTCTCACACCTGGTGTGCCCCATTCTGACCACCTGTCTGACCTCTGGTCTCTCCTCCCGGATTAGTGACTGCCCAATCTACGGGAATATCTGTCTCTTCCCCTTTTCTACTCCGCCCATGGATGAGGGAATGTGGGGGTGCAGGGGTGATTGGTCCAGCACCTGCAGCAGGACATGCATTCTGTATTATGCGCATGAAAAGTCAGAGACCCAGACATACAAGGAGAATATCACAAGTCGGGGAGTTCATTAAAGGAGAGAAGGAAAACCAGAGCTCCCAAGAGGAAAGGGGTCCTGGAAAATGGATTGCCCAGGAGGAACTGGGGTGAGCGGTTTTCACCTGGGGAGACTTTCACCTGGGGAGACAGCCTTGTTCACACCTGGTCTCAGGGAACTCAGGCCTGCATTCCCCTCAAGGTGGTGGGGCCATGCTGATGGGCCCAGTTATTCTCCTAATCTTGGAGTAGCAGGAAGGTCAGGAGATTCTTTGTCTAGAAGCTTTGGGTCCTGAATTCCTAAATGATATTTACATGCCTGAGGCCAAATGAATGCGGTGACAGGACTAACTCAGTCCCATTGTAAAGGGCCATGAACTCTTTAAGACCAAGAGCCACAGGACTAAGGGCCAAGGAAAATGACGACTGGGAGAGAAACTGTCGGGAGCCACAGGGGACAGGGCTCTCCTGGGGTGGGGGCTGTCCTACTACCTGAACATGGGGTGGAACTCCTGTCTCACCATTACAGTCCCTTGTCCCAGCTCTCTGGAACCCCCTCTGCTCTCATGCCACCTGCTGTCCCTCTTGCTATCCCCACACCCCCTGCTCGGCCTCCCGGGGCTCATCATCTTCCTCCCCACCCCCTCTGGGCCCATCTCCCTGAGCTGCCTCCTCCTCCCTGTTTGCTGTCCTCGTCGCTCGGGAGACCGAGTTTTCTCTGGAATTTTAGCTCCTTTTCTATTACCCTCTTGACTTCTTTTTTTCACGGGAAATGTCTCTTTGCAAACGTTCCATTTTGCCATTTGTTTATGGTGTTCCCCGTCCTTTTCTTACCAGCGTTTCCAACTCCCCGCTCTACCCCTGGTCACTAC
>NW_006160071.1:542013-549134 GCF_000334495.1 Tupaia belangeri chinensis | reverse complement strand
GCCGTGACGTGCGTGGCGAGCGTGAATGACAGGTCAGAGCTCGGATCCAGGAAGGGCGGAGGGCGGGGCCCGCGGAGAGCGACCTGTGCGGCCCGGACCGGAGAAGCCAGACCCAGGCCGGTGCCCCGAGGGCCGGACCTGCGCTGCGCTCTGCCTGCACCCTGCTGCGTCTCTTTTTCCGTGGTTTTAGAGGGAAGTCTCTGGAATCCGGATGAGACATAGAAGTGAGTGCTTCTGGTCAGCGAATAGTGCAGTGATTCTCGCAGGGCTACAATTGGATCGAGTCCTGACCTGGGGCTTCAAACTCTTGCAGGTTTTGCGAGTTGGAGAAGGAACCCCCATCCCTCTAGGGGGTAATTTCTTGCTTTCTACCTCTCTCTTTGGGGTGCACAGGCACTCTATAGCAAAAACCTCTTTAAAAAAACCTTTGAAAAAAAATGAGAATGCGATGTGTAGGTGTGTATGAAGGGTGTCACTTTTAGGAACTGATTGAATCTTAAGAAAGTACATGTAATTGATGTTAATTTAAGGAATTTATTTTTTCTTTTTAGAGATTTCTGTTATAGGGTGTGTGCGCATGCCAGAGAGACAGAAGAGACACTGTGTAACAGGCCACATAAAATTCCCCCTCATTGAAAAGAGCAAACCGGGGCTGGCAAGTGGCATGGTGGATAGGGGCGCTGGATTCCCACACTGTCGACCACGGTTTGAGTCTCAGACCTGGTGGCTTGCTTTCTCACTTTCCCTCTCTCTCTCTGTGTCTTTCTGGTCAAATTAAAATAAATAAATAAAACGAATGAATAAATAAAATTAAATAAATAATTCTTTAAAAAAAAAAAGAAAGAAAGAAAAGAGCAAACCACCTGGAAAATCCCTCCAGATGAATAGGGAAAGTCTTGATATTTACATAGAATTAAACTCTCACTTTAACCTATCACTATTTCAACAGAAACTGCCATTTTGCTTCTGTAAAAACTGCCATTTTTCGAGACCAGCAGTTAGTGAAGCAAAAACTGCCATTTTTCGAGACCAGCAGTTAGCATAACAGCTCTGTTGCTGGACTCCCACGGAGTTGACGGCGGTTCGCGTCCCGCACCCGGTGGCTTGAGACACACTGGGCGCGTGTGTGTGTGCGTGTGCCCAAGATCCCAAGAGGAGAATGGAGGAGAAGGGATTGCGGTGTGACTATCCCCCTGGGGGGTGTTTGCTCACTTTCTATCTCTCTGTCTCTGTCTGGCGAGCGCACGCACCCTATAGCAAAAACGTCTCCAAAAAAAAAAAACCTGCCATTTTGCTTCTGTAAATAAGCTTGTCAGCAAAAAAAACTCCTTTTGCTCCTCATCTGTCACCTCAAGCCCTAAAGCTTCCTTGACGGATAGTCCCTTGGACCCCCCTCCCCAGAAGACAAACTCCTTTTATAAGAATCTGTTTAAAGACCCTGTGAAAACTGCAGCAGGTCAGGGCTGCCACCTCTGACACTGCCTGTGTGCAGTGTGGGGTGTCAGTCCTTGGCCAGGAATAAAGGCTCATTAAATTCTAAATGTGAGTGATTGCAATACTTGACAATCTCCCACCACAACAACGGAAAGCCAGAAATCACCCCTAAAGAGGGATGGCCACGCCACAATCCCTTCTGTTCCATTCTCCTGGGATTTTGACACACATACCTGCCAGGACCAGGACTGGAATTCTGGTCCATCACGTGGAGTCCAATGCCTTAACAGGCCAGAATTTAAGGAATCTAACTAAAGCTCTTAACAGCCAATAGTGTGGAGGGAAGGGGGGAGGGGTGCTGCCAGGCTCTATTTCCTGACTCTGGGGAGGATGACACAGGAAGATCACTTGAGTCCAGGAATTCTAGGCCAGCGTGGGCAATATCCATGCCTTTCTGCATTTCCCTCTTTTGGGGAGTTGGGTCTGGTGTGTTTCTGAAGCCACTGGGTGTGGGACTCTCCACATGCACAGCAACTGGGATTCAGCCACCTTAACCAGAGGCCACAGGCTGGCCCCAGGAATGACAGGATTGGGATAAACTTCAGCATGATCACCACATAAAGATCAAACAGGGCCAGCAGGTGGCACGGTGGTTACTGCCCCGATCCCACATGGCAGACTCTGCGATTTGAGTCCTTGACACAGTAACCTTAAAGCCATGCCTGGCGTCTGTATGAGCTTGCCTAAAATACTAAGAGAATAGAGGACAAGGGATTGTGGTGTGGCCATCTCCCTAGGGCGGAGCTTTTTCACTTTCCCTCTCTTTCTCTGTCTCTCTCCAGTGAGTGCACACAGGCTATGGCAAAAATAAATAAATAAATAAATACATAAAATTCAAAAAATCAAACAAAATACAGTAAACATACATTTGGAAAATGAATCATGATAATAACAAACTAGCCTCATAACTGAGCCTTACAACTCAATTCAAGGGCTCTACACGTTCATTTAGGATGAATGATGTCTGTTCCTGTCACACACAAGAGAGATCAATAGTTGTTGAAAGATGTGCCTATAATCTCCAAACTCAGGGGTCTGTGTAACTGTCTCATTCACCAAAAACCCAGTCATGTTAAGAAAAATAGTTGGTGGGGGCGGCAGGGGCCTTTTGTTTAAAGCACAGGACTTCCACATGGCCAACCGCAGTTCTAGTGTTGAACCTGTAGCTTGAAACTCATACCAGGCAGGCAAGTGTGCATGTGTGCCCAAAATTCTGAGAGGAGAAGGGACTGCGGCTTAGCCACCCCCCACCTCAGAGGTAATTTCTTGCTTTCTTTCCAGTGAGCACACATCCCCTACAACAAAAAATTCTCTCCAAAGAAAAAAGATAGAAAAATAGCTTTCTCCTTTCTATTTCTTATGGAAAAGTATACAAGGAACAACACAAATCCTTTAGGAGCGATTAAAAAATACAGGTGGAGGGGCCAGTAGGTGTCGTGGTGGTTAAAGGCACTGGACTCCCACGTGGTCAACTGTGGTTCAAGTCCTGGACTTGGTGGCTTGCTTCCTCACTTCCCTCTCTCTGTCTGTCTCTCTCTGGCCAAAGTGGAAAATAATAATAATAATAAAGTTAAAATAATTCTTTAAAAAAAATACAGGTGGAGGGCCAGCAGGTGGTGTGGTGGTTAAGGGTGCTGGACTCCCACATGGTCAACCAGGATTTGAGTCCCAGACCTGGTGGTTTGCTCTCACTCCACACCCCACCCCTCTCTCACTCTGTCCCTCTCTGGTCAAAATTAATTAATTAATTAATAAAAAATAGGTGCCAGCAGGTAGTATGGTGGTTGGGCTGACCTTAGTTCAAGTCCCAAACCTGGTGGCTTGCTATCTCACTCTGTCCCTGTCTGGTCACATTAAAACAAATTTTAAAAGTTAAATAAAATAAATTGTTGGTTTTTAAAAGAATTATTTATAGGGCTGGCAGATGGTGTGGTGGTTAAGGGCGCTGGCCTCCCACATGGCCAATGACTGTTCGAGTCCTGGACCTGGTGACTTGCTTTCTCACTTTCTCTCGTGCTATCTCTCTGTCTCACTCTATCCTTCTCTGGTTATATTAAAATAAATAGACAAATGAATAAAGTTAAATAAAATAATTTTTAAAGAATTATTTTAATTTTATTTATTCATTCCCAGACCAGGTGGCTTGTAATTCATACCAGGTACATATGCTTGCATGCCTAAAACCATGAGAAGAGAATGGAGAAGGGATTACAGTGTGGCCATCCCCTTTGGGGTGGTGGTGGTCATTTCTTACTTTCTGAATCTCTGTCTCTCCAGTGAGCACACATACTCTACAGAAAAATATCTCTCAAAAAAAAATTTTGCTCTGAGTGAGGAGACACCACAATTTTACTCAATTAAGAAAAACATTTTATAGTCCAGAATTTATTTTTGTGCCAGGAATTCATAGGGAATAGTAGCTTCCAGAAGCTTGGATTCCTTTCCATTGGTTCTGAAACAGTGGCATCTCTGGGTGGAACAGGCTGGCACTTCAGTTGAACCCACGTATCTTTCTCTTTGGCTTTTTTCTTTTTCTGGTCATTTTCTTTCATACATTTTAGGGAGCTATCTCTGCTCTTAGAATCCTTAATCTGCTCAATACCCACATTAATTCTCTTGGCAAGAATCTTGCCTTTGCTTGTTCACAACAATGCCAACAGCATGCTGGGTAACAATGTAGACTCTTCCAGTACTGCCATGGTAACATTTATGGAGCATTCCTTTTTGAACAGTACCCATTCCCTTGATGTCTATAATATCAATATCACCTTTCTTTTATATTCACATGTATGTTGCCAAAGGAACCACTCCATGATTCCTAAAAGGCCCAGAGAACATGAGTTGGGTGCTGCTCCTATTTCCCTTTGTGTTTGTCATTTTGGTGAATTACTGGAAGATGGTGGTTCTAGGCAAAAGTCAGTGCTTTATTTTTAAATGGGGAAATGACTCCCAAAAAATGGAATTAAAGTTTAAATGTGAACCTGGAACCAAAACTTGCCACACAGCAGCTACTGCCACATAAGATAGAAGGCTTCCTGCATTTCCCCTGCACCATTTTTACTAACCAGTCTCTAGTAACATATATTCCTGTAGTAAAAATCCCAGTTCCGGAGCCAGCAGGTAATGTGGCGGTTAATGGTGCTAGACTCCCACATGGTCGACTATGGTTTGAGTCCCGGACCTGGCAACTTGCTTTCTCACTTTCTCTCTCTCTCTCTCTCTCTCTCTGCCCCTCTCTGGTTAAATTAAAATAAATAAATATATAAATAAATAAAGCTAAATTAAAAAAAAATTTTTTGGAGAGGTTTTTGTGATAGGGCATGTGCGCTTGCCAGAAAGACAGAGAGACAGAAAGCAAGAAACTACCCCCCAGGGGGTATGGGTGTGCCACAATCTCTTCTCCTATATTCTCCTCCTGGGATCTTGGGCATACACGCACACGCGCCCAGAGTGAGTTTAAGTCACTGGGTCTGGGACTCAAACCGTGTCGACTACATGGGAGTCCAGTGACGTAGCCATTATGCCAACTGCTGGTCCCTAAAATAATTCTTTAAAAAAAAAAAAAAATCCAGTCTCCTAAAGTCTCAGACTAAGGTTCTTCATGGACAGTTACTACAATATAACAGAGCTTCCTTCCTTTTCCATAACCCACACTGACAATGCAATCAGCACAATGACTCACACCATAATTAACATTATTCTTGGTCCTTTACAAGTGAACTCTAAGTCAGACAATATTTTATGATAGTATCTGGGTTCTCCAAGAACAAGGATTGAAATAATCCTCACCATAGGAAGCAGGAAATTTCCTTCTGTTGGTTCTTCCCATCAAAAAGGTACATCTATGGGGCCAGCAGGTGGTGTGGTGGCTAGAGCGCTGGACTCCCACATGGCTGATTGAGGTTTAAGTCCTGGACATGGTGGCTTGCTTTCTCACTTTCCCTCTCTGTCTCTCTCTAGTGAGCACATATGCTCTGTAGTAAATTTTTTAAAATAACAACAAGTTTTCAAAAGTTTTTCAAAAGATGCATCAATAGTTTCCAAACATCAACTTGAAAGTCTTAAATTACAAAGAAGCCTTTCAAAGAAACCTCAAGTAATGGAATAAAACAGTTTCAACCAGAAGATGATTGACCAATTCTTTTTTTTTTAATGAATTTTTTTTATAATTATTTTATTTATTTATTTATTTTAATTTGACCAGAGAGGGACAGAGAAAGAGAGAGTGAGAAAGCAAGCTGCCAAGTCAAGACTTGAACCATGGTCAGTCATGTGGGATTCCAGTGCTCTCAACCACCATGCCACCTGCCAGCCCCATGTTTGGCCAATTCTGAACCTCCTCTGAACTTTAATAAATTGATAAATGTTATACATGTTATCTATAACTATACTACAGTATTTAATGTCTAGGTTCAACCTTAAAAAAAAAATCTGACTTTGGGCCAAGAAGTGGTGTGGAAGCTGAGGCACTATCCCAAAAAGCCGACTTTGTTGTTTGAGTCCCAGACCTGGCAGCTTGGTGATCATGCTGGGTGATGCTGTCACCACCTGTCCCCTCTCGTAGTCCCAGCACCAGTTGCTCTGTCTGCCACGGTTCTCAATCACTATTCTCTCCTCTATATGAAGAGATCCCCCTCCTTGCCATCCATTTGTGGTCAAAGTCCTAAGGAGACTGGGGAGAAGGGACTGTGGTATGGCCATCCCCCTGGGGGGGTGATTTTTCACTCCCCTCCCACCCCTCCTACCCCGTGAGATGTTTGAGCTCACTTGCCAGGAAAGAGGAGCGTACTTTTACAGGGTGACTGATTAAACTATGCTGGGAGACTCTGTGCCTATCAGATATGGAGGGGAGTCAGACACAGTGGGATGAGCACATTCTGAACACCTGAAAAATTTCGTGGGTTTTGTCTTATCTTGGGTTGTCAGACCTGCCAACACTTATCTTGTGGCATTGTGAATTGTTATTTTAAGACTTAATTTATTAATGTTATTATTTAAATTTTTAAAAATTTTTAATTTGACCAGAGAGAGAGAAAGACAAAGTGTAAGGCAAGCTGCAAGGTCCAGGACTTGAACCGTGGTTGACATGTGGGAGTCCAGGGTCTTAACCATCATGCTGTCTGCCAGCCCTCAGGCATTGTGTATTATTGATCTTTTCTGGTCAGTGTTACCTCAGGTAGCAGTACTTGGAAGCAGGCCCCAGCCAAGGCCTGATCTGCAAATGTCATACCTTGTCCCTTGTCAGGCCTGGTGTAACAGGTGGTGCTCAGGAGTACTTTCACTGAATGTGACCTTACAGAAAATGAGAAGAAATGGAGGCCAGCAGGTGGTGTGGTGGTTAAGGATGCTGGACTCCCACATAGTGGATCAGGATTCAAGTGCCAGACCTGGTGGTTTGCTTTCTTACTTTTTTTCTTGCTCTCTCTCACTTCTGCTCTCTCTCACTCTGTCCCTCTCTGGTCAAATTAAAATGAATAAAGTTAAAAAAATTTAAAAATAAATAAAATGAATAAAGTTAAGTATAATAATTCTTTTTTAAAAATATCATTTTAACTTTATTTGTTTATTTATTTTAATTTGGTCAGGGAGGGAGGGGAGAAAGAGAGAGAAAGTGAGAAACCAAGCCG
>NW_006160071.1:541726-541937 GCF_000334495.1 Tupaia belangeri chinensis | reverse complement strand
GCCAGTACAATAAAATAATTCTTTAAAGAAAAGGAAAGAAAGAAACTGAGAAGAAATGGAACTGAGAAAACAAAACAAAACAAAACAAAAACAAAAACAAACAAAGACTCGTGAACAGATGGGCAAGCAGAGGACAGATAAGGGCTTTGGAAAGATACAGGAGGAGTGAAAGAAGCCAAGAAAGTAGCTGGAGGACAGAGTAAGCTAGGGA
>NW_006160071.1:538953-541550 GCF_000334495.1 Tupaia belangeri chinensis | reverse complement strand
AGCACCACCAGGGGGGGGGGGGGCTCTTCATATTGAGGAGAGAATAGTGATTGAGAGCCATGGCAGACAGAGCAACTGGTGCTGGGACTAAAAGGTGGTGACAGCAGGAGGAGGACAGCAGGGATGAAGCCTACGGGCCTGGGGGGACCAGAGGGCCACTAAGGGGTATAACAGGGAAGTGGGACTGTTAACAGGGAACACAGGGATGGGGAAGAGAGAGAACTATGTGGACTTGGGGAAAACTCAAAGCCTGGGGAGAAAGAAACAAGAGGTGGAACGAGTGACCAAAATGGGGATGGGGCAGAGCAGGTGTGAGAAGGAACAGAGGAGGGGAAAACTTGGGAGAGGAGAGGGGCACACAATGAGGACCAGAAACCTGGGGGGTGGGGGGAGGACAGCAAGGAAGACAAAAACTGAGAGAATATGTGTGTGTGTGTGTGTGTGTGTGTGTGTAAGAGAGAGAGAGAGAGGCAAATGAGGGAGAGAAACAGGTAGTGATGAAGATGGGGGACCTGGGTCCAGGTGGGTGGTGGGCTGATTGCACACAGAAGATTAAGTTGTGATTTACTGATTTCCGCCTTTATACTTTAACAAATTGAAAATACACTTGTTTAAATTATACGGATGAGAACGAGAATCGCAAAACTCTTTTGTGGAAGGCCTGCATATTTTACGACTCTTGGCCTCAGAGACCAGCTTCCTTTTTTTTTTTTTGGAGAGATTTTCACTGTAGGGCGCATGCGCTCGCCAGACAGACAGAGAGAGACATAGAGACAGAAAGCGAGAAATCACCCCCCAGGGGGGATGGTCATGCTGCAATCCCTTCTCCTCCATTCTCCTCTAGGGATCTTGGGCACGCACACGCGCCCGGCGTGAGTTTTAAGCCACCGGGTCCGGGACACGAACCGCGGTTGACTACGTGGGAGTCCAGCAATATAGCCATTACGCTAACTGCTGGTTCCCAAGACCAGCTTCCTTTTGAAATGCCTATTTGGCCAGAAGGCAGTGAGTTGACACACTCACAACACACTCATTTGTGGATTACCCTCTTCCTTTTTCCTGGAACGGGATAGTGTTGGGAAGTCTATTTCCTACCCTAACATTCAGAGCAAAACAACACTGAACACAGGTCATTTCACCTGTGGTCACACAATGTGGGGATCTCGCTCCACCTGCTAACTTTTCGTCACGGACTCTCTCTCCCTGTTTTGCTGACCACATCTCTCTGGAGATGAGGCTTTTCTCTGAATTTCCCTAGCTGCTTTTGTCCTCCCGCTAGTTTCCTGAGTTACCAGCTGGGTGTCCTGCAGCTATCACTCAGTTCTAACATTGTCCACCTGCATTTGCACCAGATCCACAGGTTGAAGGTTTAGTTCAGGACTGCGCCATTAGAATGCCAGTCTCTGGTCCCACATTGGGACCTGAACGTCTGAATTTCCTGCTATAAATCAAGGCTTCCCAGGGCCTGTTTCTCGGGGTCTGTTAACTTGTCAGAGGGGTTCACAGAATGGAGGGAATTGGTATTCTTATAAACAATATTACAAAGCGTACAGATGAACAAGTCAGGTGGAAAGTCTACCCTGTCAAATTAGTCTAACCAGAGGAGGTTTGTTTTCCTTTTTGGTAGAGGTTTTTGCCTTAGGGCATATACACATGTCAGAGACAGAGAGGGCAAGTGAGAAATCACCCCCCAGGGGGGATGGCCACACCTGCAATTCTCCTCTCTGGACCTTGGGCACACACATTTATGCACCTGGCCTAAATTTAAAGCCAGCGGATCCAGGACTCGAAACCAAGGTCTGCCATGTAGGAGTACAACAATGCAACTGCTATGCGATCTGCTGGTCCCTTTAAAATTTTATTTAGGTTTCTTTTGCCGTAGGGTACATATACTTGCTAGAAAGACACAGGGTTCAGGGGGTGTGGGGAGCCGCCCACATCAAAATGGCTATCATGACCTTCACTGCTTAAGAATGGCCGGTGCGACCTTGACACAGACACCAGGAATGCAGACCCCCTGGTTCACACAGAACTGGCAGGTCCTCAATAAGGTCCGCGTAAACCCCGCCTACCTCCCTCTACCTTGTGTATATAAGAAAGCGCTCTAGCCCTCAATAAATGAGCGAAACCTTTACATCAAGAGCTGTGACACTGTGAGCTGTGATACTTCTTTCGCTCCCGTGCTGAGACGCTGCGCCGGTTCCAGACCTCCGCCCCCTCGCTCGAGTTTCCCTGCCCGATTCGTCCCGCGGGTTCGGGACATTCTGGCGCCCGGACAGGCACTCGAGTTGAAGGGATCGCGACAGGTTCCCGAAGATTCCGAAGGGAAATAAGGAGCACGTTCCGGCAAGGAACAAGCCTTTGGAATAAGAAGTTCGTTCCTAACAGAGGAACAAGACAGAAGTCCGCGGCATTTTTTGGAGACGTATCAGAAGACGTCTCGGTGAGTAACTACTCACATTTGAATTCCGGGTTATAGCTAGACTATAATGGGGCAAGAGCTCAGCCAGCACGAATTGTTTGTTCAGGGATTAAAGGAAGCCCTTAGAACTAGAGAAGTAGAAGTAAAAGTTAAACAACTGCTCACATTTTTAGAT
>NW_006160071.1:533891-538144 GCF_000334495.1 Tupaia belangeri chinensis | reverse complement strand
GTCATCACAATCTCCAACATATATTTTGTCTAAGTTTTATTAATCAAACATCATGTTTATCTTAATATGGTTGGTTTAACGAAACAGCTAGTATCTATGTGTTGTATGTTACATTTTACATAGTAAATATCTAACAAAAAAATTATGACTAGCTTTTTCTGGCTTCAGCTTCAATGCTAACAGAGGATCTTTAACCTCAAAGTAACTTTTGGATGTTTACAGAGGGCCCCTGTAACATCCAAAAGGGAGTTATTAAATCAATCAGGCTTATTGTTTATTGTTAAATAAAAATAAAAACCATTGTCAAATTAAATAATTCTTATTTTCTTATATTGTGTTCCAAAATAATTTAAAATTCCCAAGAGTTAATAGTAGACTATTATGTTAAATTGACATATATAGCCAAATTCCTCAGTTATAAATTTTTGTCAGAACATTAACTATGGCTCTAATGCTAATTTTATGTAAAAAAAAAAGAGCCCCTCCAACTAGTCCAGATGGGGCCTCACATTGTTATAAAGTTAGCCTGCGAGTCTGTCACACCAGAGCCAAGTAGAGTGGCCTCTGGTACCAGTAGGCTCCTTGGTCCTTGCTCCCGTTTTAAGTGCTATATTCACCGTGCTTCTAATTTTGTTTTTTGCTCTTATTTACTCAGTTTTCTTACCCAATATGTCTCCCACAGAATGAAGGCCTTTAATATTACATGTTAATTGCCTCTAGACCTAAAGCCCAAGTATACCAAAAAACGACCCCATCATAGAGAAGCACCTCCAAGAAAATCAGAAAATGAAACAAGAACGACTCCATCTTAAAGAAGCACCTCCATTGTAAACTCCTACATTCCTGTGACTAGAAACTTCACTCTGTGACTAAGTGTAAACAGTAATTACATTCCTATTGTCTTCATGTTACTTAGTGATATGGTCATCAGCCAGACCCCTTGCCTTGAGCTATAAAAACCATAAACAGGTCACAGAAGGATTGATCTCTGATGTCCAGCAGCTTGCATCCACTATCTCCCTCATCCAGGATTAGCTAGATTCCCTCACAGAGGTGTTTCTACAAAATCGCAGCGGTTTGGACCTCTTACTTGCAGACCAGGGAGATCTTTGTCTTACTTTGCAGGAATGGTGCTGCTTTTATGCCAACAAGTCTGGCATTGTCCGCGATAAGATCCATGACCTCCAAGAAGCCCTAAGGAACCACAGACGACAACTGGCTGACAACTCCCTTCTAACTGTTTGGAATGGGATCCTACCTTTTATACTCCCCCTTCTCGGACCAATTGTTGGCCTGTTGGTTGTCTGTTCGCTAGGCCCAGGTTGGCCTGTTGGTTGTCTGTTCGCTAGGCCCAGACATCTTTAACAAATTGAAGTCGTTCATCAGCCAACAGATAACATCCCTCCTTTCTCGACCTATCCAGGTCTATTACACCAGACTGGAGATGGAGGATCTCAAAAATTATCCATCCACTAACCAGAGGTGCTGAGCTGGCTAGCCAATGACGGGTACGAGAGTTTTGGCCACCCTTGCCTGTTCCTCCACCTAAGACAGGACACCCATCTCTGCTATGGGCTGCTCCAATGACGGGTAATCGAGGATGCATTTGGCCTTAACAACTCCAACCTAAGACAGGCACAGCTCCCCCTGGTTCCCAGTCTTTAATAAAACAAGGAAGGGGGATATGTGGGGAGCCGCCCACATCAAAATGGCTGGCATGACCTTCACTGCTTAAGAATGGCCGGTGCGACCTTGACACAGACACCAGGAATGCAGACCCCCTGGTTCACACAGAACTGGCAGGTCCTCAATAAGGTCCGCTGTAAACCCCACCTACCTCCCTCTACCTTAAGTGAGAAAGCACCCGTGGGGGAAATGGCCATGCTGCAATCCTTTCTCTATTCTCTTGTGATTTTGGTCATGCACTCACACCTGGGATGTTGTTCTGGCTGTTGGGTCTGGGACTGGAACTGCGGAGTTGGACATGTGTGATCCAGCGCTTTTACTAAGCCACCTGTTGGTCCAGGATCATGATTTCAATGTGGTTACTCAGAACTGAGGTGACAGCTGGGTAGAGCATCAGAAGGGAGGGGCAGTTCTCTGAGCCCTTACCTGTATGATCTGACTCTGTCTCCTGGTAGACAGTGTCAGGATTCAGGTACGTCGAAGGACATCCACTGGGAGTCCACGGAGGTATGGTCAGGATGGGGAAACCATGCACACATTCTACCAAACACAGATGAGGTAGTCAGTGTTAGTCTGTGAGCGAAAACGGTGGTTTTGGGACCAGTGGATGGAATAATGATTCCGTCACTGGACTCCCATGTAGTCAATGGTTTGAGTCCCAGACCCTGGGGCTTAAAATTCACACTGGGTACATGTGTATGCATGCCCAAATCCCAAGATGAGAATGGAGACGAAGAGATTTAAGTGTGTCCATCCCCCCTGGGGAGGGATTTTTCACTTTCTGTCTCTGAATTTCTCTAGCTGCTTTTGTCCTCCCACTAGTTTCCTAAGTTACCAGCTGGGTGTCCTGCAGCTATCACTCAGTTCTAACATTGAACACCTGCATTTGTCCATCTCCCTGGCCAGTGCACACGCCCTATAGCAAAAATTTCTCTTAAAAAATAAAAACAGGTGATTTTTTTCCCATCTCAGATAGTAAAAGGAAAAGCTCTTCTCTGACCAGCCCACCCCATCTGGAGGCCTGTTTTCTACTCCGTGTTGCTTAGAAGCAGTTCAGCCCTGATCCTGCCTATGCTGACCCGAGATTTCTGACACATGTCGGCACCATGCAGTCTTAGGGCTGCGTGGCTCCTTCCTGCATTGTGTGATCACTTTTCACTTCAAGAGTTAGTCAGAGTGGCCATGTTGTGGCCTGAGATACTGTGAAGACTGAGATCACTGACAACCTGGCCAGGGACTGTCACCCTCCCACAGCACACAGGCAGCAGTTGGAATGACAGCCCTGACCCACAGCTACAGCTATGTGGCATGTAAAGGCAAAAGCCCCAAGGGGATTGGGCTTTTCAGGGCTTTCCAAAGGGGATTTCTGAATTTGGGGGAAGGGTCTGCAAAGGGTGCTGCAAGCGGGGGTTTTCAGAGAAGGAAGAAAATAAGGGTTAGTGTGAGGGTTGGAGTCCTAGGTGTGGTAAGGGAGTTGCAGGGGAGGAAAGGCTGCAAGGACTTCTGGGAAGGGGGCTGCAAGGGTTGTAAAACTGCAAGAGTATGAGGGGCATATTTCTTATCAACTTTTTAAAGTCATTTACAGAAGCAGACAGTAGTAGTTATTTTTGTTTTTACAATATTCTTAACCACATTTGGTCGGGGCTCATGGGGTGTTTTAGCTTAACAAACTGCATTTTGTGCCTAGCCTTTTCTCTATACCGCCGTCTGTCATATCCAGAGTGTGACTAGCCACTAATGCATGTGCACATTTACACACACACATACACACATCCCATTAGCCTTTACTCCCAATTCTATCATTTTAAAAAATTTATTATTATTTTTTTTAAACTTGCTGTAGTCATCACAGAAAAACAAAGAGGGGAAAGTGAGGCAGCAAGTCACCAGGAATGGGGTTCAGCTATACGGGAGCCTGATGCCCTAACCACTATGCCCCTTGCTGATTTCCCATTCATTCATTTTTTTTTTTGGAGAGGTTTTTGCTATAGGGCTTGTGTGCTCACCAAAAAGACAGAGGCAGAGACAGAAAGTGAGAAATCATCCCAAACAGGGGAGATGGCCATGTTGCAATCCCTTCTCCTCCCGGGATCTTGGGCGCACATGCACATGCACCCAGTGTGAGTTTAAGTCACTGGGTCCGAGACTCGTACTGCAGTTAACTACATGGGAGTCCAGCGACACAGCCATTATGTCAACTGCTGGTCCCAATGGGTATTTTTCTTTTTTTTTTTTTTTGAGAGGTTTTCGCTATAGGGCGTGTGCGTTTGCCAGGCAGACAGAGACAGAGAGACAGAAAGCGAGAAATCACCCCCCAGGGAGGATGGTCACACCGCAACCCCTTCTCCATTCTCCTTTCGGGATCTTGGGCACGCACGCACACGCGCCTGGCGTGAGTTCTAAGCCACCGGGTCCGGGACGCGAACAGCAGTCGACTACGTGGAAATCCAGCGACATAGCCATTACGCTAACTGCTGGTTCCCACCAATGGGTATTTTTTAATATGTTTTTTAATTTCAAGAAAGGCAGTTTTATCTTTTTTTTTTTTTTTTTTTTTGGGAGTTTTT
>NW_006160071.1:526695-533774 GCF_000334495.1 Tupaia belangeri chinensis | reverse complement strand
CCGCGGTCGACTACATGGGAGTCCAGCAACATAGCCATTACGCCAACTGCTGGTCCAGCAGTTTTATCTTTAATAAATCAAAATATAAAAAAGGTGAAGAGAATTTTGCTTAAGAGTTAAAGCCAGGAAACAGGTTAGGATCCTGTTCAAAGAGTAGTTACCTGGATTTGTCGACAATTCAAGAGAAGAAAAAAATTCTTATCTCTGGATTACACAGCATAGAAAAAGATCAGTACTGTTTTAGTCAAAAGCCATAAAATTCTATTTCATCAGCTCAGTCTCATGTACTTAATCTAACTTCCAAGCTTTCTGTTTAAATTCTGGAAGATAATATTCAAATCTGGACTTGTCCCTACCATTAAGCTGTCCCCCCCTCTAAGAAAAGATGCTTTTTTACTCTTATTTCTGTGTATCTGACTTTAGATTTCCTGATATAACACTCCCTTCAGAACTTCTTGGAGAACTGGTTTGGTGTCGGTTAAATCTTTCAGAGTTTGTTTATCTGAGAATGTTCTTGTCTTCTGTTCCCACATGAAGGATAATCTTGTCGGTATAGTATTCTTGGTTGAGATTGTTTTCACTCACACTTAGAATATATTTTCCCATTCTTTTTTTTTTAGAGGTTTTTGCTATAGGAAATATGCACTCGCCAGAAAGACAGAGAGAGACAGAGAGATAGAAAGCGAGAAGCCACCCCCCAGGGGAGATGGCCATGCCACAATCCCTTCTCCTCCATTCTCCTCTTGGGATCTTGAGCACGCACACACACGTGCCCAGCATGAGTTTAAGCCACCGAGTCTGGGATTCAAACCATGGTCAACTACATGGGAGTTCAGCAACATAGCCATTACACTAACTGCTGGTCCTTATATTTTCCCATTCTTTCCTTGCTCACATGGTTTCTGATGAGAGGTCTGCTGTTAGCCTGATGGGATATCCTTTGTAGATAATTTGTCATTTCTCTCTTGCCAGTCTGAGTACCTTTGTCTCTGTCTGTGGTTTTGGTCAATCTGGCTATAATGTGTCTTGGAGAAGATCTTCTCGGGTTGATTCTATTTGGGGTCTTATATATTTCTTGGGTCTGGGTATTTGAATGCCTCTCTGGGTTTGAAAAGTTTTCTTCTGGGATTTCATGGAATAGATTATCAATGTCCT
The DNA here is from genome assembly GCF_000334495.1 of Tupaia belangeri chinensis. Lineage (NCBI taxonomy): Eukaryota > Metazoa > Chordata > Mammalia > Scandentia > Tupaiidae > Tupaia > Tupaia belangeri. Next base: position 532,619 of record NW_006160071.1, on the reverse strand, counting down.
TATTAGTCTCTTAACCTTCTGGGATACCAATTATCTGGATGTTTGGATGTTTGATGGTATCTAGTATTTCTTGTATACTATTCTCATTTTGTAGGACTATTTTTTGAGTCTTTGTGGTGGATTTTTTAGGCCAGTGATTCTGTTTTTTACATCTGAGATTTGATTTTCTGTATGATCTAGTCTGCTTTTATTAATTTCAAGATTTTGATTTCCTGTATTACAGCCTTCGTCTCTAATAGATCTGTTTGATTCTTTTTTATGGTGTGTATTTCCTCTTTCAGATCATGCAAGAACTTCCTTACCTCCTGGAACTCCAGCTGTATTCCCAGGCCTCTTCTGGAGTTTACTGTCTCTCTTCTCTTGCATCTCTGTTAACTTTGTCACTATGAATATTCTAAATTCTTTATCAGACATTTCCATTATTTCCATTGAACTGTCTGGATGAAGAGAGGAGTTATTCTCTTCCCTTGGAGGACAGGTATTTTCTTGCTTTCCCATATTTATTGTGACCCTGTGGTGATTTCTAGTCATCTGATAGATGGTGCGTTTCTTCCTAATTCTTGAAGTTCAGTCTGAGCATTCAGGAGTGTGTAAGAGGAGGTGATCTGCAATCTCTTTGGTGTTCTGTTTTTATCCCTTTGTGTAGCAGATTCAGTGGATATTGAGGAATATGTTAACCCTAATAGTATATGGATGTTTGGCTATGGTTCCCTTAGATCTGTCTAGACACTCAGTGAATGGAGGTTGAGCAGCAAAGTGATGAGGTAAAACAAAAACAATAAGAAAACAAGAGAGAGGAAGAAAGAGAAAAAGAAAAAAAAAGTTATTTTTTTTAAAAAGCAAAAAATAAAAACTGTACGAAATGACTAGTTCTCAGTAGCAATGGAGGAGTCTTTTTCTGAAGGCCTGCCCCTTGCCTCTCCTAGAGGGGAGGAGGGAAGGGGATTATTAGCAAGATAAAGGAGGATTTCAAGGCCAAGAGAATACTGCATAATGGCTAGGTCACTGGACTCCCACATAGTCGACCGCGGTTCATGTCCCGGTGGCTTAAAACTCACGCTGGGCGTGTGTGCCCAAGATCCCGAGAGGAGAATGGAGGAGAAGGGATTGCAGTGTGGCCATACCCCCGAGGGGGGGAGGATTTCTCGCTTTCTGTCTGTTTCTCTCTGTCTGTCTGGCGAGCTCATGTGCCCTATAGCAAAAACCTCTCAAAAAAAAAACTTTTAAGAGGAAAAATTACAAAAAATGAGAAGACAGAGAGAAGGATAGAGGGTTGCCCTATTACTTGAGACTGGGGGCTGGAGGGTGAATTCTCGGTAGAAAATCTTCATTTCTCTTATTTCCCTTTTTTTTCTTTTCCTTTCCCTTCTTTTGTTTTTCAAAACACTCTTTTGTAATTGAAATTTATTGGTTGTGTCAAGGATCAGTACAGACATTTCAATTTGTACCCAATTCTTAACATACATACCAAAAATTTTAAAAGCCAAGTATAGTGGTTCTTTTTAAGTTATTCCAGTGACATTCCAGCTTCAAATTTGTAGGCAAATTTTCCTTAAGAGGATATCAAGAACCACTGTCTTCAAATGTTGAAAGCTGTTATACCAAATCACAATTTAGTATCATACACACTACATACTTCAAATTTCAAATCTCTCACAGCACATTAACAAAATTATTAGGAAAACTGGACTACCATGATCAAAGATGTTACAGAGTGCACACAATTCTGACAGGGAGAGCAACAATCAAAGAGTGGTTTTCTTTAGGAAACAATACTACTAAAAAACATAATAGAAGTAATTTAAAATGTTAAAGATACATTAAATGCATGACTGTGACTCTAAACTGCCATTTAGTATGCTTTGTATTTAGGATATAAAAACTACCCACCCGCGCCCACCTATGGAATAAGCTGACATGCAAGAGAGTCAAAGCCTCCTATAAGTCAATATCCCACTATTTTCTGGTTGTAGTGAAAAATAAACAACCAGTAAATGATTTCACCTATTAAAAAAAGCATTTACTCTTAAAAAATGGGATGAGGTGGGATTCTCTCCTTCTTAAAAATGTTTCTAGAGCTACTAAAAAAACTTGCATTTACAAAATAGTTGATAAAAACATTCCTATGGATTGCATATGAAGGAAGACAGGGACCATTGATAAAACATGGTATATGGTATTACTCAGACTTGACTTATTTCTCGCCTGCTTCATCAATGGGCAGACTCCCATTTTTAGTTTCTCCATTTTCTAGAGGTAAATCTTTAGTGTTTCAGTTAGCTACTTCAGCCTGTTTGCCCTTTGCTCCCCTTTTCCCTTTTGTTTGCACTCTCCTGTCTGAAGATTTATCCTCCCCTGCCACCTTTTTTGGCTTCATCTCCACTTTAGCAGGAGCAGGTTTAGCTGACAACCTCGCTGATCTTCTCTTGGGCTCTTCCTTGGCTGCCCCCTGGGCTGAGCTGACCTTCCTTTTGGGCATCTTGGCTGCGGACAGGGTGCAGTGTTGTGTGCCTGATGAGGCCATGGCATGCCTCGAGCCTTTGCAGAGTTGAGCGGATAAACCCTACTGCTCCTCCCACCACTGGAGCTGCTTTATTTATTTATTTATTTAATGCTATAGGGCACACTGTGCTCCCCAAAGAGGCAGAGAGAGACAAAGAGAAATCACTCCCCAGGGGTATAGCCACAGTGCAATTCCTTCCTTCTCCTCCATTCTCCTCTTGGAATTTTGGGTATGCATGCACACATGCCCAGTATGAGTTTTAAGACAGCAGGTCTGGGTGTCAAACCACATCAGCTATGTGGGAGTCCAGAAACATAACCATTACACCATATTCTGGTCCCCATTTGTTGCATCTTAATTTTGATGGATGACACTTGTAGTCCAGCTTGTGTGAACTCTTTGCTTCCTTCACTCTGGGCAGCCCTGGAGAGAGACATATCAAAGTGGTCTGGTTCCCACCCCATTTCTTTATTTTTTTTAAGAATGATTTTATTTAACTTTATTCATTTATTTGTTTGTTTTACCAGAGAGGGACAGAGCAAGTAAGAGAGAGAGAGAGAGAGAGAGAGAAAGTGAGAAAGCAAACCGCCAGGTCCAGTACTTGAACCGTGGTCGGTCATGTGGGAGTCCAGCACCCTTAACCACCAGAACACCTGCTGACTTTCCCCACCCCATTTCTTATAATGGGAAGACCTAACCAGGAGACAGGATGTGTGCACTCCTTTTGTATCTGGACCCAGAATCTGCATGGAGTTGTCTCAAGCCCTCTCTGCCTATCCATGTCTGTCAGAGATATGAAAAACCAAGGTGTTCTTCCTGCTCTCGCATCACTTAGCACACAGAGCTTCCCTTATGGTCACCAATATAAGTGAGGTTTTCTCCCTGCCAAGAGCCAATTCTCTGGTGTTCACCAGCTGTCTGCGTACTGATTCATTTCAGTTCTGACACTTTCTTTGTGGAGTCAGAGTCAGATCCCGGAGGTTAAGAGTTGTGTCCCAAGACTGTTCCCGACTTCAGATGGCAGTCAGAAGGATCAGGTTGTCATGCTTTCTTCTGACCAACCTTCTAGAACAGATTTCCCTTGGCACTATTGTTTGGTTTGACTAATTTGTTAGGACAGCTCCTAACACTCAGAGAAACACTTATTGTTTCCTGGTTTATTGTAGAGTATAGCTCAACAAGAGCTAACCTAATACCTACAAATTCAAGAACTTTTTAAATTTCATTTTAAAAAATTTAAGAATATTTAAAATTAATTTTAATTAATTTATTTATTTACTTATTTCATCAGAGAGGGACAGAGAAAGAGAGAAAGCAAGCCACCAGGTCCAGGACTTGAACCACAGTTGGCCAGATGGGAGTCCTGCACCTTTAACAACCACACCACCACCCAGCCCCTTAAATTTCATTTTTAGTATTCTGTTTATTTTTTTTATCACCTGATTTCATACCCGCTTTTAAAGTATACTTTTGTGGTTAGCCTCTTAGTACACTGGTTAAGCAGGGTGCACCGAAAGCCATGCCACATGACTCAACACAGTTCAAATCCTATGTTTGGTTTTCTTTTTGGAGAGCTTTTTGTTATAGGGTGTGTGCGCTCTCCAGAGAAACAGCGAGAAATCACCCCCCAGGAGGGATGACCACGCCTCAATCCCTTCTCCTCCATTCTCCTCTCGGGATCTTAGGCACGCACGCACACGTGCCCGGCTTGAGTTTTAAGCCACCGGGTCCGGGACTTGAACAGCGGTCAACTACATGGGAGTCCAGCAATATAACCATTACACTAACTGCTGGTCCCACATCTGGTTTCTTGAAAACATGTGTATATGCTCAAATGGCTGAAATATGTGATGGTTCTTTTTTTTTTCTTTTCTTTCTTTGGAGAGGTTTTTGCTTTAGGGCACGTGCGCTCGCCAGACAGACAGAGAGAGACAGAGAGACAGAAAGTGAGAAATCACCCCCCAGGAGGGATGACCACGCCTCAATCCCTTCTCCTCCATTCTCCTCTCGGGATCTTGGGCATGCATGCACACGTGCCCGGTGTGAGTTTTAAGCCACCGGGTCCGAGACGCAAACCGTGGTCGACTACGTGGGAGCCCAGCAACATAGCCATTATGCTAACTGCTGGTTCCCGGGGTGATTTCTCTCTTCATCCCAGTCTCTGGCAAGTGCACAGACCCTGTGGCAGACTTGATGTCAACAAGGACCCACATCTATGTCACGATGACAAAAAAAGCAAAAAAAAAAAAAAAAATCCAAACCAAAATCAAATAGAGCGATGTTTTAGTCCATTTTTCAGTTTTTAAAATCACTAGAAACAGAACACCATAGACTAATTTACATGGAAGACTATGTGAGAGTCCAGCAACATAGCCATTACACTAACTGTTGGTCCCACATCTGGTTTCTTCAAAACGTGTGTGTATGCCCAAATGGCTGAAATGTGTGATCTTTCTCTTTTTGTGTCTGCTTTATTTCACTTAACCAAATGTCATCTCAACTCACATGTGTTGCCTCAAAATACCAGATATTTTTTGTTGTTGTTTTTTGTGAGAGAGATGTTTACTATAGGGCATGTGTGCTCACTGGAAAGAGAGAGACAGATAGATGGAAAGCGAGAAACCCCCCCCCAGGGGGATGGCCATGCTACAATCCCTTCTCTTGTTTCCTCTTGGGATCCTTTCTTTAAAAAAAAAATATTTTGGGAACCAGCAGTTAGCATAATGGCTATGTCGCTGGACTCCCACGTAGTCGACCGCGGTTCGCGTCCCGGACTCAGTGGCTTAAAACTCACGCCGGGCGTGTGTGCGTGCATGCCCAAGATCCCGAGAGGAGAATGGAGAAGGGATTGCGGTATGACCATCTCCCCTGGGGGGTGATTTCTTGCTTTCTGTCTCTATGTCTCTGTCTGTCTGGCGAGCGCACGCGCCCTATAGTGAAAAAAACCTCTCCAAAAAAAAAATGTTTTTTATTAAGTTTATTTATCATTATCATTTTCAATTTTACTAGAGAGAGAGAGAGAGAGAGAGAGGGAGAGAGAAAAGGGAAAGTGAGAAAACAAGCCGCCAGGTATGGACTCAAACCACGGTCAGCCATGTGGAAGTCGAGCGCCCTTAATCACCACACCACCTGCCAGCCCCTCTTCTCAGGATCTTGGGCATGCCACACCTGCACCAGGTGTGAATTTAAGCCACCTGGTCCAGGACTGAAACTGTAGTCAACTACACAGAAGTCCAGTGATGTAACCATTACACAGTCTACTGGTCCCAGTATTGTTTTTTGGGTTTTGTTTTGTTTTGTTTTTATAATTATTTATTTTTTATTTATTCATTCATTTATTTTTTTAATTTGACCAGAGAGAGACAGAGGGTGAGAGTGAGAGAGAGAGGAAGTGAGAAAGCAAGCCATCAAAATCAGAACT
>NW_006160071.1:525992-526617 GCF_000334495.1 Tupaia belangeri chinensis | reverse complement strand
TTATTTTTTTTTTTTTTTATTCTTTTTTTTTTTTCATTTTAACAGCTAACAGGTTGACTCTGTATCTTGGCTATTTTTATTTAGTGCCTCACCACACACTGCATTGCAGATATCTCTATGGCCTGATTTCCTTTTCTAGTCAGTGAGATTGCGGAAGTATGTGGCAGGTTGTTTTTTTTTTTTTTTAATCATTATTATTATTATTTTTTAGTATGCTACAGGGTATGTGTGCTCACAAGAAAGAAAGGGTAAGTGAGAAAGCAGCCCACTAGTTCAGGGACCCAAACCTCAGTCTGACTTACAACACAGCCGGCCATGTCGCAACCCAGTACTTTAACCACCACAAGACCTGATGGCCCCTTTTTCTCATTGTTTAAGGAGGGGCTGGCTGGTGTTGTGGTGGTTAAGGGTGCTGGACTCCCACATGGCTGACTGCAGTTTTGAGTCCTGAACCTGGCAGCTTGCTCACTTTTCCCTTTCTCTTTCTCACTCTGTCCCTCTCTGGTCAAATCAAAATAAATAAAATATAGTTAAATAAAAAATAATTCTTAAAAAAATGTTTAAAGAGTTTCTATACTTATTTCCATCATGGCTGTTCTAATTTACATTCCTACCAGCAGTGGGA
>NW_006160071.1:516352-525537 GCF_000334495.1 Tupaia belangeri chinensis | reverse complement strand
GGAAAGAGTTACCCTTTTCCCCACATCCTACCAGCATGTTTCAGTTTTCATCTTTGGCATAATAGGCATTTTGACTGGGGTGAGACGATAGATACTGTATTGTCGTGTTGATTTGCTTTTTCTGATGATGTTTTCAATTAGTGATACTAATTAATAGTGATTTTTTCATGTAGTTTTTCAACATTGTATGTGTTATTTTGAGAGATATCAGTTCAGAATGTTTACCCATTTTACTATTTTTTTAAAAGAATTACTGGGGTCAGCAAGTGGCGTGGTGGTTAAGGGCGCTGGATTCCCACATGCTGACTGCAGTTTAAGTCCTGTACCTGGTGGCTTGCTTTTTTACTTTCTCTCTGCCCTTCTCTGGTCAAATAAAAAATAAATAAATGAAAGGTAAATAATTCTTTTTAAAAATATGTTAGGCAAATGGGAACCAGCAGTTAGCGTAATGGCTATGTCGCTGGACTTCCACGTAGTCGACCGCGGTTCATGTCCCGGACCCCGTGGGTTAAAACTCACGCCGGGCGCGTGTGCGTGCGTGCCCAAGATCCCGAGAGGAGGATGGAGGAGAAGGGATTGCAGTGTGACCATCCCCCCTGGGGGGTGATTTCTCGCTTTCTGTCTCTATGTCTCTCTCTGTCTGTCTGGTGAGCACACGCGCCCTATAGTGAAAAACCTCTCAAAGGAAAAAAAAAAAATGTTAGGCAATTTAACTAATCAGTATTTCTTTTTCTTTAAGAGAGTTTTTTGCTGTAGGATGCATGTGCTTGCCGGAGGAACAGAGAGACAGGAAACAAGAAATCGCCCCCGAGGAGCGATGGCCACATCGCCTGCAATTCCTTCTCTTCCTTCCTCCTCTTGTGATCTTGGACATGAATACATACATGGCCAACATGCATTTTTAAGTCACTGGGTCCAGAACTCGAACCACAGTCAACTACATGCGAGTCCAGCAACATAACCATTTCGCCATACACTGGTCCCACTAATCAGTATTTCTAGCACATTTCATCAACTAGATTATATAGTAAAACCAATGTGTGCAGCAAGTAAAGGAACATACTGTATTAAGCTATTACCATGACAAAAACTGGATTCTTTCGTATCAAACAAGTCAGTATGTTCAAGAATAGACATTCAGGGTTGTACTAAAAATTCTGACTCCACTTTGTGGTGTTTAATGATATCTTTTTTACTATATATATATATTTATTTATTTATTTATTTGTAAAACCAATGTGTGCAGCAAGTAAAGGAACATACTGTATTAAGCTATTACCATGACAAAAACTGGATTCTTTCGTATCAAACAAGTCAGTATGTTCAAGAATAGACATTCAGGGTTGTACTAAAAATTCTGACTCCACTTTGTGGTGTTTAATGATATCTTTTTTACTATATATATATATTTATTTATTTATTTATTTATTTATTTATGAGAGGTTTTTGCTATAGGGTGTGTGCACTCGCCAGAAAGACAGAGAGAGACAGAGAGAGACAGAAAGCAAAAATTATCCCCCAGGGGGATGGCCGTGCTACAATCCCTTCTTCTCTATTCTCCTCTCGGAATCTTGGGCATGCATGCAACACATGCCTGGCTTGAGCTTAAGCCGCTGGGTCCAGGACTCAAATCACAGTGAACTACATGGGAGTCCAGCGACATACCCATTACACCAACTGCTGGTCCCAGGAAGTTCTTGCACGATCTGAAAGAAGAGATACACATCCTAAAAAAGAATCAGACAGAATTGTTAGAGAGGAAGGCTGTAATACAGGAAATCAAAACTTTCCTTGAAAATATCAAAAGCAGATTAGATCATGCAGAAGATTCAATCTCAGATATAGAAAATAGAACCTCAGAGCTAGAAAATTCACCAAAAAGTCTGAGAAAAATAACCTCCCCAAAATGAGAATAACATATGAATAATACTAGATACCATTAAATGCCCAAACATCTGGATCATTGGTATTCCAGAAGATGAAGAAACTAATAAGGGCATTGATAATCTATTCCATGACATCCTGGAAGAAAACTTTCCAAATCTAGAGAAGCATTCAAATATCCAGACCCAGGAAATACAAAGGACCCCTAACAGAATCAACCCAAGAAGATCTTTCCTGAGGCACATCATAGCCAGACTGACCAAAACCAAAACAGTATGGGAGTAATTTGGCCAGAAAGAAATGTCAAGTTACTTTTAAAGGAAATACCATAATGCTAAAAAGGACCTCTCATTGGAAACAATGTGAGCAAGGAAAGAATGGGAAAATATATTCAAAGGGTTAAGGGAAAAACCAGACCAGCTCTCCAAGAAGTGCTGAAGGGAGTGGTATACCAGGAAAACTAATGTCGGACAAACAGAAATAAGTGTACAAAAAATAACCAAAAGAATGGCCAGCCTAATGGTAGGGACAAGTCTGGAGTTGAATGTTAACTTCCAGAGTTTAAATGGAAAGATCAGACCACAGAAACACTGTAAATTCAATAGAAGAGAGATGAATTACATGAGTCTGAACTAGTGAAATAGAATTTTTTTTTTTACTTTAGACTAAAACATTACTGATTTTCTTTGATGCTTTGATTCCCATATTTAAGGATTTTTGTCTTCTCTTGAAAGGTTGATAGGTTCATCTACCTACTATTTAAACAAAATCCTAACCTTTTTCCTTGCTTTAAGTTTTAAGCAAATTTCTCTTAATATTTTAAAATTTTGATTTATTAAAACTAAAATAGTTTCTCTCGAAATAAAAAAATGCATTAAAAATACCTATTAGTACCTATTTAATGACTGCAGTAAGCTATATAGCCCCAGCAAGGTGCCACTATACAGTATGTTCACTTTACTCACTGAAGTTTATGTCTAAAGTCAGACATGCATTCATAGATATGTATATATCAGCTGTGCTTGCTATTGAAAGTTTTAAAATTAATTAAGATCTTTAGTTAATCAATAAAGTGTAAAAAAAAGGGGAGGGGCATGGAAAACAACTGTACATACCAGAGACAGTGTGTATGTGTGCATGGGGGAATTGGCAGAGTGAGAGGTAGGGATCAAGAGAGGGAAGCACTATGTACAAGACACAAGAAAATTATTTGTTGATGAGAACATATATGGTTATAATATCCTTGACTGAGCCAATATACAATATATTCTGGATGGAAAATCTCATTTTGTATATTGTATTGATGTATAGTGAGTGACGTAAACAAATAAATAAATAAATGAAAAAAAAGAATAAAGTCCCAACATTGTTCACAAGTCCAAACTACCAAAAATGTTAAGGCTGAAATTTTCTTTTATTTTTTTAAAGAATTATTTTTCACTTATTCATTCATCTTTTTTATTTTTATTTTTTGAGAGGTTTTTGCTATAGGGCACGTGTGCTCACCAGAAAGACAGAGAGTGACTGAGAGACAGAAAGCAAGAAATCACCCCCCAGGGGGACGGTCACACCGCAGTCCCTTCTCGTCCTTTCTCCTTTCAGGCGGGATCTTGGGCACATATGCACACGCGCCCGGCTTGAGTTTAAGCCACCAGGTCTGGGACTCTAACCACAGTTGACTACATGGGAATCCAGTGACAAAGCCATTACGCCAACTGCTAGTCCCTTCATTCATTTATCTTAACTTGACCAGAGAAAGACAGACACACATAGAGAAGGAAAGTGTGAAAGGAAGCCACCAGTTTCAGGACTTGAACTGTGGTTGGCTATATGGGAATGTCTAGCACCCCAACTACCACACCACCTGCAGGCCCCAAATTTTTCTTTTTCTTTTCTTTTTTTTTTTTTTTTTTAAGAGATTTTTGCTAAAGGACACGTGTGTTTGCCAGAGAGACAGAAAGCAAGAAATTTCCCCCGATCCCATGGGAGATGGCCACATCGTAATCCCTTTTCCTCCTATCTCTTTTTGGGATTTTGGGCCTGCATGCACACATGCCCTCAGCATTTTAAGCTTCTAGGTCTGGAACTCGAACTGTGGTTGACTATGTGGGAGTCCAGTGACATAACCATTATACCATTTGCTGGTCCCATAAGGTTGAATTTGTAGTTTCTTGTTTATCTGCCAAAACTAAATTCCTATTCTGCATGTTTATTTTTCAGAAGAAATTGATATTTTTTTGAATTATATCAGCGATCACTTCAAAAGAGATGGTACTGTTTTTATTGTTATTTGCCACACTTCAATTTCATAGCACACTCTTATATTGTAATTCTATTTGTACTTTCCTTTCGTGCCATGGGTCTTATTAAGCACACAAGATAGAGCCACATAGAAATATAATTGTAGGGGCCGGGGCACCCCTCTGCCTGACTGGGAGCCATGCTGGTCAGAAGCCGAGCTTGGCCCACCTCCCTCTCAGCATCCATCTGTCCAGAATCCAGCCAGTGGTCATGACCAACCCACCAGGGGTGCAGCCACTGGTGGTTCCAGGCTGCAGGTAAAGAAAATCTGCACAGGCTCAGCCTAGAGCAAGGAGGTGGCTTGGAGTTGGAGCAATGAGGTGGCTCAGAGCAAGGAGTTTCCTTGGGGTGAAAAAATGGTTCAGGCCGGGTTCAGCCTGACCATCACCCATAGCAATGAGAAACAGGACCTTCATGTTATTCCAAAGCAGGGCAACAGTGGACCAGTTGTCCAAGACCTGGCCTAGGTTGTTGAAGAAGCCACAAGAATTTCACTATCTTTTCAGAAACTCCTATTTACAGGAAAATCAGTAGACTGAAAAGGAAGGGATTGGTGAAAAAGGTTCAGGCATTCCTCGCTGAGTACGACACAGTGGAGCAGAACATCTGTCAGGAGACCAAGTGGCTGTGATCTACGAACTTGGCCCTGGTCAAGTGAGATACAACAGTGTTGTTCAGGTGAACAGCACCTCAGCTCTGTCGTCTGGAATGGAAGTTACCTGGTTTCTTCAGCACTGCCAGGGGCAACTGGCCATTACCAGCTTTCCTGCCCCTACACCGATTGTCAATGGGAAAGTATTGTCTTTGCAACCTTAAGTAGAATGTCTCCTTTCTTGTTCTGCCTCTTTGTGGCTGTGCTGTCCAGCACCCCACCTTTTCTGGAGAGGGCCTTCCTTGTCTAAACTTTCCTGGCTCCTTCAATTTTCAGGTACTTCCTTTTGGCTGGTGAGAGCTTTGGTCTGTACTGGGTTAGGTCCAGGTTTATATGCCATCTTGAGCTTCAGATACCAGGACTTTTTTGTCCTAGTGATCCCATAGTCCCATAGGTATAAAGCCAGAATCATGAGGTGGCTTGTGTCTAGTCAGGAATGTGGAGAATGGGTGTTTGACACATAGATAACCCAAGTAGCCCTCATTGTAAGCCAACTCCAGAACATCTAGCTATGTTGCTGGTTTATAGACCCTGTCTTCACCTACCAGTAACCCTACTCAACCACAGGCTTGAGATATCAGGAGTCCAGTCCTGGGATGGAACCTGTGGTTGATGCATAGATTTCCTTATCCCCCAAGTCATTCTTCAAGCTAGTACCCAGTGTTGACTGAGTCTCTGCTTAAAACCAGGACAGAACCATGACTCAGGAAGGGTGAAGGGAGAGCTAGAATTACTAAAGTAGGCAGACAGTGAAGCCAACCATAATCTTCTCAGGAGTGATATGTGCTTCCTTCAAAGACATTTTAGTTAACCATACTCTTCTTAGGTCTGTTTTCCTTCAAGACTGTTTCTGTCTGTTCTGTGGACTCGCCTCACCCATTGCTATTAAAAAAGTTTGTATGCCCATAAGCAAAATATATATATATATATTTCATATATATACAAATAAATAAATACAATTGTAGGGGCTGGAAGGTGGTATGGTGGTTAAGGAGCGGGATTCCCGCATGGCCAACTGTTCAAGTCGTGGACCTGGCAGCTTGCTTTCTCACTTTCCTTCTCTCTTTTATCTCTAGTCAAATTTTTAAAAAATAATAACAAAATTAAATAATTTGTTTAAAAAAGAAATATAATTGTAAAGTGCATATTCATCAACAACAATGGAAGTTTTAGGGTGTACCAGTCTGAAGTTGTAGTTTTATGAGATTTTCAATATTTCATTATGCATATTATCACAGACTTTGCTAGAGCAGAGTGTGGAGACAATGACTCAAGTGAAAAGTGTAATTATATGTTTTCGAAATTGTGTGTTGTTTGATTTCACCAAGAAAAATTTGTGTTAGAGACTTTAACCTTTGGAGCCTAATAATACATTGTTATACTACTTTATGAAGTTGGGACCAGCAGTTAGCGTAATGGCTATGTCGCTGGACTTCCATGTAGTCGACCGCGGTTCGCGTCCTGGACCCGGTGGCTTAAAACTCACGCTGGGTGTGTGTGCGTGCGTGGCCAAGATCCGAGAGGAGAATGGAAGAGAAAGGATTGCGGCATGGCCATCCCCACTAGGGGGTGATTTCTTGCTTTCTGTCTCTCTGTCTCTCTGTCTGTCTGTCTGGCGAGCACATGCACACTATCACAAAAACCTCTCAAAAAACAAAAACAAAACAAAAAAAATACTTTATGAAGTATGCAACTAAGTTATAAAACTATACATCATGTGAGGGTTCAAATAAAGGAAACATAATATTTAATAAATAAGTGGGATCAGAGTATGGGTCCATGCTCCCTAATGACAACTACTGTGATGTCTAAGCAAAATTATAGTATTTTTTACTTGGGGGCTGGCAGGTGGCATGGTGGTTAAGGGTACTGGACTCCCACATGGCCGACCATGGTTTGAGTCCTGGACTTGGCAGCTTGCTTTCTCACTTTCTCTCTCTTTCTCTCACTCTGTCCCTCTCTGGTCAAATTTTAAAATAAGTAAGTAAATAAATAAAGTTAAATAAAATAATTCTTTTTTTTTTCTGGAGAAGTTTTTGCATGTGCGCTCGCCAGAAAGACAGAAGAGAAACAGAAAGTGAGAAATCAACCCCCAGGGAGATGGCCACGCCGCTATCCTTTCTCCTCCATTCTTCTCTCGGGACCTTCGGCACACACGCACAAGCAAACATTACCAAACATTTCTATACCTTCCTAGCTATGTACCTTCCAGTGCCAGCTTCTCCAGGCCTGCTCTCCAGGGAGTTGGCAGCACATTTGGCTGGGCCCACACACTAGTTGCTGTTTAAAAGGACTGACACTGGGGCCAACTTGTGGCACAGTGGCTGGACTCCCACATTGCTGACTGCAGGACCGATCAGCTTGAAACTCATACCAGGCACATTTGCATGTATTCCCAAAATTTCAGGAGGAGAAAGGAGGAGAAGGAATTGTAGCATGGCCATCTCCCCTGGGGCGGGGGAGGGGGGGGATGATTTCTCACTTTCCTTTTGTGTCTTTCTGTCTTTCTCTCCTGCAATCCCACATGCCCTATGACAAAAACCTAAAACAACAAAAAACACTGACACCGGGGCCCAAACCTGGCTCCAATCCAGCGACTACGCCCCATGGCGCCTCCCTGTCACTGGGTTAAGGTGATATGGAGGTGGAGGGGCAATGAGAGGGACTGAGAAAGGCATGAGTGAGTGCCAGCAAACCTGGTAGAAGGGTCCTCAGAGATGAGCAACTCCAATGGCTACATTTAAGAAGGGACAATCCAGAAAGGAGGGGAACAATGCTTTCATCTTCTCCCCTCCCTCAGTCTCAAGTGCCTCACCTCCCTTGCTCCTCTTTCTATTTTGCTCAGTTTTCTTCCCTGGAAAGCCTGCTTTTCTCTACATTTCTTTGCCCATTTCTGGGCCTACTCTTCTGTCCTTACGGTCTTCCTGCAAATCCCTTGGCCACCTCTATGCTGCTTTGTGATGGGCTAGATTGCAGGAAAATAGTGTATGTTAGGTTAAGATGCTCCCCACAAGCCTCGCCTAACCCCTAGAGCAAAAATATAAAAAATACCGATGTGGTTAAAAAACCCAATGCTGTTCTGTTTCTGTAAGCTGCCTGCCTAACAGACTGCTGCTAAAAAAATAAAAATAAAAAAAATGTAGCAACACTTACAGCCCTTCCTCCCTTGCAACACCTCTCACCTAACCCTTGCAGCCCTTCCTCCCAGAGCATAGTTCCCTTGTGGTTTTTATGCTTAAATACTCTGTAAAACTGTGGGTCCAGGCTGTCATCCCAAACAGCTGTCAGCCAGTGGCAGGGGCAGCAGTCCCTGGCCAGGAATAAAGGCTCCTAAAATTCTAATTCTGTGATGGACTGCAGTATAGGAAAAAGGGTAGGCATAAAATGGAGTCAGTTAAGCTAAAACACCCCCCAGTGATGAATGTGGCTAGGAATATTGTAAAAACAAATAACTGCTGTTCTGCCTCTGTAAACGGCTTGCAAAAAATGTTTTTAGGAAATACATCCCTTGTACCTTTGCAATTTTACAACCCTTGCAGCCCCCTTCCCAGAAGTCTTTGCAGCTCTTCTCCCAGTAATTCCCTTACAACACTTATGGCCCCAAGCCTCAGTACTTCCCCTCATTTTCTTCCTTCTCAGAAAACGCCTGCCACACCCTTTGCAGACCCTTCCCCTAAATTCGGAAATCCCCTTTGGAAAGTGACGCTGCTGCGCAGCTTTAGCTGTAGCTGTGGGTTGGGCTGTCATTCCAACTGCTGCCTGTGTGCTGCGGGAGGGTGACAGTCCCTGGCCAGGTTGTCACACATTTCCTCTGGTGGTCTCGGTTTCTGTGATATCTCGCGCCACAACAGCTTCACCACTCTTGCCCCCTTCAGGTTTTCTGTGTCTCTTGGTGGCCTCCACCTCTTTCGAAGCCCTTTACCCCACGTTCCAAGGGAGCGGACGCAAGGAAACGCCTGGAAGGGCACGCGTTCGTGAGGAACGCCGAGTTCCCCTGCCCCAGGAGAGGGAGGCCTGGGGGCGGCAGGACCCGGCCTGAGGAAGATCCCAGACAGGGCCGCGGCACCCGGGGCCGCAGCCTCTCCCGACCAGGGCGGCCAAGGGGAAGGTGGAACCCACCGCACAGGCGAGGGCTTCCACCCTCGGGGCGGCCGAGGCAGAACGGGATTTGGAGAAAAGCACGGGAAAAGCACAGGCGGGCGGCAGAGACGCTCTCCGGGCCACGTCGGAACTTACTCGGGGTGAGGGCGACGCGGGGGCCCGGAGTCAAGGGCGGTCCCGAGACCAGGTCTGGACGGCAGAGGACGGCGAGGGGCCGGTTTAACCTGGATAACGAGAAACTCACGCC
>NW_006160071.1:487532-516103 GCF_000334495.1 Tupaia belangeri chinensis | reverse complement strand
GGAGCTGGAGCGGGAGCTGGAGCTGGAGCTGGCGCCAACGCCCGGTCGGTGTTTGCTTCCATCGCCATCCCCTGGAGTTTAATTTTCATGATTTACAACCCTTGCCGGCGGCAGGTGCCATGGTGCTTAAAGACGCTGGACTTCTCCGTGGCCTACTGCGACTCCCACAAGTCCCGGACCTGGTGGTTTACTTTCTCACGTTCCCTCTCTTTCTCTCTCTCTCTCTCTGATCAAACTGGAATAATAGTAATAATAATAAATAAAGTTAAACAAAATAATTGTTTAAAAAGCCCCTCATTAAAAAAAAATAAAAAACTCGGAATCTGAGGGCCAGTAGGTGGCTTGATGGTTAAGGCGTTGGACTCTCACATGGCTTATGAAATGGCTTATGAAGGTTTGATTCCTCCATGCCCTACAATAAATCTCTTCTGGGGGATTATTGCTCACTTTCAGTCTCTCCCAGAAGCACACACACCTTTCAACAAAAATCTCTCAAAAAAAAAAAGATAAAATAAGTATTTTGGTTTTTTGTTTGTTTGGTTTTCTTGAGAGGTTTTTGCTATAGGGCACATGCGCTCACCAGAATGACAGAGAGAGACAGAAAGAGAAATCATCCCCTAGGGGAGATGGCCACGCTACAATCCCTTCTCTTCCATTCTCCTCTCAGGATCTTGGGCGCACACGCACAGGTGCCCAGTGTGAGTTTAAGCCGGGTCCAGGACTTGAACCGCTGTCAACTACATGGGAGTCCAATGACGTAGCCATTACGCCAACTGCTGGTCCCAAGATAAGTAATTCTAAAAAAAAAAAAAAACAGGACCGTTGGAATCAGTTTCTTGTACAACAGTGTTACTTCTTCCCTGTGTTAATGTTTCACAGGGGTTTTTGTTTGTTTGTTTGTTTTTTGTTTTTTTGAGAGATTTTTGCTATAGGGCATGTGCACTCACGAAAGAGACAGAGAGAAAGAAAGTGAGAAATTACCCCCCCCCCCACGCAGGGGGTGTCAACCCCCCAGAGGGTATGAACATGAAGCAACCTCTTCTCCATTCTCCTAAGGATCTTGGACACCCATACACACGCACCTGGTGTGAATTTTAAGCCGCCCAGTCCAGGACTTGAACTGCAGTCAACTATGTGGGAGTCTAGCAATGTAACCATTACACCATCTGCTGGTCCCTTACACTTTTTAAAAAAAAATTTCTCCTATAGGGGCACATGCACTCACTAGAGAGACAGAGAGACAGAAAATAAGAAATCACCAGGGTGGATGGCCATGCTGCAATCCCTTCTCCTCCATTCTCCTTTTGGGATTTTGGGCATGCATGCACGTGTGCCCTATGTGAGTTTCAAGTCTCCACTCCGGATCTGAATTGCAGTGGGCCACATGAGAGTCCAGTGCCTTAACCACTACGCCACCTGCTGGCCCCAGTGTTTCACAGTTTTAAGGTGAAAGCTTAGGGTTCTCTGGGTTTTCTTAACTGGACACAAACATGTTTTCTTGAGTAAGGAGAAGTCTGTATTTGCCTGTGGGTTGGCTGCAAATACTGTCTAGAACCTGACATCTTTGTAAGGGGGTCAATCTGGGGAGATGTTTGAATCCAAGAAAGTTCCTTCAATTAAAATTAACTTAAACAATTGTATTAAACAGCCCTGGAATTGTCTTTGAAGTTTATACAAACTAGAATGTAAAATACAATACTCTGTCTTTGCAGAATGCTCAATTTTATGCTGTCGTCCAACAGAACATCCTTGCCATTTCTGTCCCTGTCCACTCTGGAGGAAGGGAGTCAACCCTGTTCCCAGATCCGGGACTTTCATGGGGCAATAATTCAGTATGAAGCATGGAGAGCTAAGGTCAGTAATAAGTTAGGACAGCAACTGTTGGTCTAAAAAAAGTAATAGAGGAGCCAGCAGATGGCATGGTGGTTGACACACTGGACTCCCACATGGCCTACTGCAGTTTGAGTTGCAGACCTGATGGCTTGGTTTCTTACCTTCTCTCTCACTCTCTAGTCAAATTAAATAGTACTAATAATATATACAATTAAGTAAATAATTCTCTTTTAAAAAGTAATAAAAGGAAGGGGCCAGCAGTTAGTGTGGTAGTTAGAGGTGCTGGATTCCCACATGGTCGACCACAGTTCGAGTCCCAGAGCTGGCAGCATGCTTTCTCACTTTCTCGCTCTCTGAGTGTCTCTCTCTGGTCAAATTTTTAAAAATAATAATAATAAATGGAATTAAATATATATATATATATATATATATTTTAAAAAGTAATAAAAGGGGTCACATATGAGCCAGATACAACATAGCCAACTGCATTTCAAATCCCACTTGGGAAGCTTAAAAACATGCTGGCTTGTGTGTGTGTGTGTGTGTGTGTGTCTAAATTCATGCCAGGAAGGAGAAATGGAAGAAAAAAGACTGCAGCATGATCATGCCCTACTGAGGGTCACTTATTCTCTCTCTCTTTCTCTGGTTAGTATACAAGCCCTCTGGCAATAAAAAAAAATTAAAATTAAGAAAGTTACCACAATCACAATGCTATATGAAGATAAATCATTTAAAAATGAGAAGTATTATCAACAAATAAGTATAGGGAACCAGCAGTTAGCGTAATGGCTATGTCGCTGGACTCCCACGTAGTCAACCGCGGTTCACGTCCCAGACCCAGTGGCTTAAAACTCACGCCGGGTGCGTGTGCGTGCGTGCCCAGGATCCCGAGAGGAGAATGGAGGAGAAGGGATTGCGGCGTGACCATCCCCCCTGGGGGGTGATTTCTCGCTTTCTGTCTCTATGTCTCTCTCTGTCTGTCTGGCGAGCGCACGTGCCCTGCAGTGAAAATCTCTCCAAAAAAAAAAAAGTATAGATACTGAGTGGGCAAAGGACAGAAATGACTAGCATTATGGCTGCAGTGCTGTAGTGAAGAGATTCATCTTTACAGCCAGGCAAAATGGATTCCAATTCTGATTTAGTTACTTACTGGGAAGTGCCTGGATGCGTCTTTTGATCTGTTTTTGTTTCACGTTTCTTCATCTCTGAAAAGGATAATATCACAGATACTTATTCCAGAGACCTGAAGCTCCATTAGCTATTACACACAAAGTATCAATCACAGCACTTCTTACTCCCTGGAAAAAATACATGTGCAACCATCAGAAACCAATGATCAAACAAAAGGTATCAAGCCAGATTCTTTCCTCCATTATGTTGCCTTTGCTTTCTATAAATATAATTATGTCATCTGTGAGAAAAAACAATTCTGTTTATTTCTAACTTGCGGAATAACTATTGTGGAAAAGTTGTGATGTATTTTTGCATAGCAAAAGAAAAAAATAGGGGCCAGCAGTTCATGTGGTGCTTAAGGGGCTGGATTCCCACATGGCTGACTGTGGTGTTCAAGTCCTGGACCCAGCAGCTTGCTTTCTCACTTTCTCTCTCTCTTTGTCTCTCTCTGGTCAAATTGAAAAGTAATAATAGTGATTATTATTATTATAAATAAAATTAAGTAAATAAGAAAAAGAGGAAAATAAGGTAATACTTTTCCAGTGACCAAGTACATCCAATTAATAAACCCTCTGTTTTCTTTTATCTTATTATATTGTCTAGGACATCTAGGATGGTGTTGAAAAGAAGGAATAAAATTGAATATCCTTGCCTCATTCAAGATTTTAGTGGGAATGCTTCTAATTTTTCATTATGTGTGATGGTAGCTGTAGGTAATTGTAGATATTCTTTTTTTCTTTTTCTTTTTTTTGGAGAGGTTTTTGCTATAGGGCACATGTGCTTGCCAGACAGACAGAGAGAGACAGAGAGACAGAAAGCGAGAAATCACCCCCAGGGAGGATGACCATGCCCAATCCTCCATTCTCCTCTCGGGATCTTGGGTACGCACGCACACGTGTCTGGCGTGAGTTTTAAGCCACTGGGTCCGGGACTTGAACCGTGGTCGACTACATGGGAGTCCAGCGCCACAGCCATTATGCTAACTGCTGATCCCCAAAGCAGAGTATTTCTGTAAGAAAAAGCCCACATCAGCATTCCAAACCTGGGAAACCTTTTAAAAGGAATTTGTTAAAAACAAAAAACAGTCAATGGTGGAAGCAAGTATATAAAATATTTTCAGAAGAGGATTGGATTAAGCTTTCATTCATAGCTGGCAGAACTGCAGAGATTTCAAACTGCAAAAAAAAAAAAAATTATGATTGGAATCAAAAATTGTTCCTCAGCTTCACTACTTCAAAGATTTCCTCCAAGGCTCAAAACCAACATTTGTAATAAATATGAGATTTATTTCCTTCATTGCTTACTCAGCACTAGGAAGCACATAGTGGAGAAAGACCATACAAATGTAATGAATGTGAAAAGACTTTCAGCCAATATTCAGTCCTTACTAGTCGTCAGAGAATTCGTTCTAAACAGAGCCCATACAAATGTGATGACTGTGGTAAAGCCTTTAAGCAGTTCTCAAACCTCACGAGACATCAGAGAATCCATACCGGAGAGAAGCCTTATAAATGTAATACATGTGGCAAGATCTTTAATCAAAATTCCCACCTTACAAGTCACTGGAGAATTCATACTGGAGAGAAACCACACAAATGTAATGAATGTGGTAAGGCTTTTAAGGTAAGGCTTGTATCAAATGTTCAGACCTTTGGCGTCATGAGAGAATTCATACTGGAGAGAAACCTTACCAATGTAATGAATGTGGCAAGGGTTTTATCAAATGTTCATATCTTTGGCATCATAAAAGAATTCATCCTGGAGAGAAACCATACCAATGTATTGAATGTGGCAAGGTCTTTCGGCAGTGGTCTACCCTCAGAATCCACCGAAGGATTCATCCTGGCAAGAAACCGTATGAATGTAGCGAGTGTGACAGAGCCGATTAACAGTGCCCACACCTTACTAAGCCTCAGAATGTACATCCTGGAGAGAAACCACACAAAGGGAACGTGTGTGGCAAGGCTTTTATCCACATTTCAAGCCTGGTGGGACATCAGAGAATTCATACTGGAGAGAAGCCACACAAATGTCGTGGTTGTGGTAAGGGCTTTATTCGAAGTTCAAGTCTTGTGGAACACTGGAGAATTCATCCTGGTGAGAAACCTCGTAAATGTGTGAGTGTGGCCAAGCCTTTACTATGCATTCAAGCCTAACTAAACATTTAAAAAACATACTGTAGAGAAACCTTCTATGTGTAATGAATGTAGTAAAGCCTATATATACCCAGTTTGTACACCTTACTAGACATCAGAAAATACAAACTGAGAAACATGAATCTAGTACACGGAAATGCCTTTATTCAAAGCTCAAGCCTAGGAGGTCATCAGAGAACTCTTGGTAAAGAGAAACCTTACAAATGTAATGAATGCAGCAAGTCATTTAACTGGCGTTCACGCCTTGTTCGACATCGGGTGATCCAGAGTGGAGAAAAACCATATAAATGTATGTGATAAGGCCTTTAGTCAAAAGTCGAACCTTACATGTCATCAGAGAATTCTTCCTGGAGAGAAACCTCACAAATGTAATGAATGTGGCAAAGCAGTATTCAAGTCTCACTAGACATCAGAATATACATTCTGGAGAGAAACCACGCAAATGTAATGTATGTGGTAAGGCTTTTATCAAACACATCTTTGAGGTCATGAGAAAATTCATACTGGAGAGATGCCATACGAATGTACTGAATATGGCAAGACCTATGGGCAGGGGTCTGACTTCAGGATCCACCAAATAATTCATACTGGAGGGAACTCTTAGAAATGCAAGGAGTGGCAGGCCGACCAGTGGCATGGGGGTTAAGGGGCTGGATCCCACATGGCTGACTACAGAGTTTGAATTCCAAACCTGGTGGCTTTACACGCACTCAGGGCATGTGTGCATGCATGCCCAAAATCCTGAAAAGAGAAAATAATGGAGGAGAGGGGGTTGCTGCATGACCATCCCCATGGGAGTGCTTTCTCACTTTGTCTCTCTTTGGTGAGTACACATGCCCTCTGGCAAATAAAGAAATGAAATGCAGCGAGTGGGATAAATCATTTAAATCATGTCTCACAATGGACTCTATATCAGAGATTCCATTCTAGGACAAACTAAGTCTCTGATTCTAGAGCAACTTCCGTGTTCAGTTCTTCACAGAAATTGTCAAAATAATTTAAGCCCTATGTTGTGTCAGTGGAGTAAGAAGATCTATGTGGAGGGGCTATATTTTCATATAAATAATATTTGTGGGACCAGCAGATGCCGTCGCGGTTACATCACTGGACTCCCACATGGCAAACCGTGATTTGAGTCCCAGACCCAGTGGCTTAAAAATCATGCCAGGCACATTTGCATACATACCCAAGCTTCCAAGAGGAGAATAGAGGAGAGGGATTGCAACATGGCAATCCCCCATGGCGGGTGATTTCTCACTTCCCTTCTGCCTCTGTCTCTGTTTCTTCCTGGCAAGTGCATGCACCCTAAGGCAAAAACCTCTTAAAATAATATTTGTGTTACTAGAAGTTTCTTGAAAAGCCGACATACCTTTTTAAAAATTGCCATAGGGTACATGCACTTTCCAAAGAGAGAAATCCCTTCATGAGGCACGGTCACACTGTAATCCCTTCTCCATTTCTTTATCCTGTTGAAATGTGGTGCATGTATCCACATACATGCCTGGAATGATTTTCAAGTCACCAAAGCTTGAACCCTGGTCAACCATGATGGATCCATTTCCCTTAACCTTTTCAGCCATGAAGCTGGTCTGCCTAGATTACTTTTGATGTCATTTATCAAAAAGCTTGAACTTTATTGGTATTATACATTTATTACATGCTTTTCACATGTAATTAGGATGGTCTCTGGGAAGGAATCAGTAAAATGAAAAGGCCTACTTCATTAGGTGAGAATTACTTACGTTTGTGTTTTCCGGAAGAACAAGAGCACTGAAAAATGTTTTAAGAAGTTTTGGCCTTAGGGGGACCAGCAGTTGGCGTAATGGCTATGTCGCTGAACTCCCATGTAGTCGACCGTGGTTCCAGTCCCAGAACTGGTGGCTTAAACTCATGCCGGGCGCGTATGCGTGTGTGTCCATGACTCCGAGAGGGGAATGGAGGAGAAGGGATTGTGGCGTGGCCAGCCCCCCTGGGGCGATTTCTCTCTTTCTGTCTCTCTGTCTCTCTCTGTCTTTCTGGCGATTGCACGTGCCCTATAGCACAAACCTCTCCAAAAAAAAAAAAAAAACCAGTTCAAGAGATGGTCACGGTGTAAGGCAATAACGCTCACCTGAGAGAGAGACAGAGACAGTGAGAGGGAAAGTGAGAAATAACCTCCAGAGTGGATTGCCGTGCCTTAATCCCTTTATTCCCCCAGAATATTAGGTATGAACCGTCACGTGCCTGGCTTGAATTTTAGGCCACCAGATATAGGACTCAAACTGCGGTCCACCATGTGGGAGTCCAGTGATGTATCTGCTACACCATCTGCCAGCCCAAGGACACTGAATTTTAAGAGAGAATATTTTGTGATTTTTGAATAAGAACAGACAATGGACAGGGAATATATATAATGCAAATCATTATATTTAATGTATTCGGGATCCTCTTTGACAAATTTATTGGTACAGTGGTTGGTACTGAGTTATCAGAAACAATTGCTTTGCCACAGACTCTGAAACAGAGCTGGCCACAATATTGAAAGAGAGATTTTTTTGAAAGAATTAATTCCATTTGTTATTATTATTTTTGGAGAGGTTTTTGGTATAGGGTGCGTGCGCTCACCAGAAAGACAGAGAGAGACAGAGAGACAAAAAGCAAGAAATCATCCCCCATGGGGAATGGCCGCGCCACAATCTCATCTCCTTCATTCTCCTCTCGGGATGTTGGGCACTTACATACACGCACCCGGCATGAGTTTAAGCCACCAGGTCTGGGAATCGAACCGCAGTTGACTACATGGGAGTCCAGTGACATAGCCATTACGCTAACTGCCGGGCGCATCCCGGCATCCCCCTTGGGGGGTGATTTCCTGCTTTCTATCTCTCCGTCTCTCTCTGTCTGTCTGGCGAGCGCACGTGCCCTATAGCAAAAACCTCTCAAAAAAATAATTCTTTAAAAAAGATTTTCATTTACTGTGTTACTCTATACCATTTTTCATAGAATGTGTCATAGTTCTTATGTATCACTTAATAAAATTCACTAAATTTTTTTGGGGGGGGTTCTTTTTTTTTTTTTTTTTTTTGAGAGGTTTTCGCTACAGGGCACATGCACTCACCAGAAAGACAGAGACAGAGCCAGAAAGCAAGAAATCACCCCTGAGGAGGGATGGCCATGCTACAATCCCTTCTCCATTCTCCTCCCAGGATCTTGGCCACGCACACACACGTGCCCAGCGTGAGTTTAAGCCATCAGGTCCGGGACTTGAACCACGATCCACTAAATGGGAGTCCAGCAACATAGCCATTACGCCAACTGCTGGTCTCAACTCATATTTTTAAAGAATCGTTTTATTTAACTTTATTTTTATTATTATTAATTTTCAGTTTGATCAGAGAGAGAGAGAGAGAAAGCAAACCACTAGGTCCAGGACTTAAACCGTGGTTGGCCACATGGGAGTCCAGTGCCTTTAACCACCATGCCACCTGCTGACCCCAAGTTCACTTTTTTTTTTTTAAACTATGAATAAGGGAACAGTAAATGGTGGAGCATTTATGTTGCAAGACTCCCACACAGTGGATCACAGTTCAAATCCCAGACCCAGTGGCTTAAAACACACACCAGGTTTGTGTGCGTATATACCCAAGGTCTCAGGAGAATGGAGAAGGGATTATGGCATAGCCATTCCCCCTGGAGGTGATATCTCACTTTCCTTCTCACTGTCTCTGTCTTTCTCTCAAAGCACATGCGCCCTAAGTCAAAAACCTCTTAAAAAAACAAATAAACAATAAAAAACTATGAATGAATCTTTTGAAAATTCAGGCATAACCCACCTTATTGTGTTATTTCATAATAAACAGTAATTCTGTATCTTTAGTTTCTCACATTGAAAGGTATCTACTGGAACCAGCAGATGGTGTAATGGTTATATTGCTGGACTCCCATGTAATTGACCACGGTTTGAGTCTTGGACCCAGTGACTTAAAACTCATGCTGGGCAGGGACAAGCAGTTAACGTAATGGCGATGTCGCTGGACTCCCATGTAGTCGACCGCGGTTCATGTCCCGGATCCGGTGGCTTAAGACTCACGCCAGTCACGTGTGCGTGCGTGCCCAAGATCCCGAGAGGAGAATGGAGGAGAAGGGATTGCAGTGTGGCCATCCCCCCTGGGGGGTGATTTCTCACTTTCTATCTCTCTGTCTGTCTGGTGAGTGCATGCGCCCTATAGCAAAAACCTCTCCAAACACACACACACACACACACACACACACACACAAACTCATTCTGGGCATGTGTGCATGTGTGCCCAAAATCCCAAGAGGAGAATGGAAGAGGAGGGATTGGAGCATGGCCATCCCCCTTTGGGGGTAATTTCTCACTTTCTATATCTCTGTCTTTTCAGGAAGCACACACAACCTATAGTAAAACTCTCTTAAAAAATACGTAACAATTTCTTTCCATAGTGGAATGAAACAATATACAATTTTATGAATATATACTTAAAATTTGCACAAGTTTTTCTTTCTCTCTGCCACCTGGATATTTATATGGCTATTATTAGAATACCATGGGGGAGTAGCAGTTGGCATAGTGGCTAAGGTGCTGGACTCCCACATGGCTGACCATGGTTGAAGTCCTGGATCCGGTGGTTTGCTTTCTCACTTTCTCTGTCGCTGTCTGTCTCTCTGATGAACACATGTGCACTACTGCAAAATCTGAATAAATAAATAAATAAATAAATAATAAACCATGCCAAGAGGAAGACGCTGACGCAGGTGCTATGGAGCTCGGGTCAGCCCGCTCTTGACTCACTGCTGTTCATGGTCACCAAGGAACAAGTGCTGCAGTCAAATCAGTGAGAAATAAGAGGACATCCAGACATCCAGCCAAATTATTGGAGTTTTATGCTGGTGGCTTACGGGAGGACTCATGTCTCTTAAAGACATCACAGTCCCGAGAGAAAGAAGGAGAGCTTATAAAAGCAAAAATCACAATCATTTCTGGGTTGACATGGTGATTACAATGGAGAATGAGGAGGGGCGGAGAGGAAACCGAGTTGGGTTCCTACATGAAGGCAGTTACAGAAGCCGAATGGAGCAAGTTAATAATTTCTCAGGGCACTCTCCGAAACTTTGTTTAATTGTCCCCATGGCTCCAGGCAGGGTCTGGTGACTGATGGTTATGTTGCCAAAGAACATCTAAACAGAAAAGTTTGGGGCTAGTTAGCAAAGACTATGAGACTATTAATCACTCTATTTGCTCTGGGCAAAAGGAGAACGTGAGTGTAACATAAAGTTCAAAGATGGAGGTGCTTCTGCTTCATTTCCCACTGGTTTTATGAAAATGAGTCAAGTCATTGATTCGTCCATAGGCAGTAGTCTCCAGGCTGCCTGTGTTATTTAGTTCTCTTCCATCCCTGTTGAAGATTCCCGTGACCAGTCAGTTCCCTCTGTCCTTATGTATTTATTTATTTAATTCCATTTGTTGTTATTATTATTATTTTTTGAGAGGTTTTTGCTACAGGGCACGTGTGCTCGCCAGACAGACAGAGAAAGACAGAGAGACAGAAAGCGAGAAATCACCCCCCAGGGGGGATGGTCACACCGCAATCCCTTCTCCTCCATTCTCCTCTCAGGATCTTGGGCACGCACGCACACGCGCCCAGCGTGAGTTTTAAGCCACCGGGTCCAGGACTTGAACCGCGGTCGACTACATGGGAGTCCAGCGACATAGCCATTAAGCTAACTGCTGGTCCCAGTTATTATTATTTTTTAATTTGACCAGAGACAGAGAGAGAGGGAGAGTGGAAAAGGGAGAAAGCAGCCACCATGACCAGGACTTCAACCATGGTCGGCCATGTGGGAATCCGGCACCTTTAACCACCATGCCATCTGCCAGTCCCCCTCTGTCCTTTCTATAAATTGGGTAACAATGAGGAGAATCAGGAAACACGGGACAGTCTTAGCTTGAGAGGCTCCTTGGAATCCTGGATCTGCCATGCTGACTTCTCTGCCTTTTTTGACAGTGGTGCAGCCAGACGGGGATGCCATTGACCTTGACAGCAGTCAGAGTGGTGAGGATGGCAGTGGAGGGTCCCTTTCAGGTTGGAGTCAGTCCCTGGGTTGTAAATTTCTTGACACATACGGGTCTCCTGGTTGGAATGGATGGACAGGATCCAAGGTGGGGATGGGCAGAGCATCTTGAACACAGTGGGGTATGGCCTTTGGGTTGACTCAAGGGCCTATGAAAGCTTGAGTACAGTTACGGATTTTGGCTTTTATCTCCTCTCTCAATCTCAGGAGGAGAGGCGGACGTCTTCCAAACGTAATTTCATAAGGGGAAAATCTCTCGGTATAGGGTGCATAAGGCTATCTAGGTTAGGCACAAAGTATTTTCCCCTAACCAGATCAACAAGCTTTGTTTTTCCCAGGTGGGTAATCTGGTGTACCTTATCTATGATGACTCACCCAAGGGCTTTGGGAACATTGCCATTACGCCAACTGGTGGCTTAAACTCACGCCGGGTGTGTGTGTGTGTGCATGCCCAGAATCCCAAGAGGAGAATGGAGGAGAAGGGATTGCGGCGTGGCCATCCACCCTGGGGGGGTGAATTCTCGCTTTCTGTCTCTGTGTCTCTCTCTGTCTGTCTGGCAAGTGCACATGCCCTATAGCAAAAAAATTATATATATGGCTAGGCCTGGGGACCAGAAGGGTGAAGTCTAGGAGAGGGTCTTCGGTAGTCTTGACCCCTGAATGGGGCTGCTCAGAACTCAAGTATAGATGGCTGCTGATTGGCTTATCCTGGCTCCTTGGCTAGGTCTTGGTGACAGGAGAGTGAAGTCTAGGCAGAGGGTCTTCGGTGATCCTAATCCATAAATAATTCTTAAAAATAACCAAAAAAGGGCATGGTGGCACCCACCCTATGGCAAAAATAACAACAACAAAAATAAATACTGGGGCTGGCAGGTGGTGTGGTGGTTAAGGTGCTATACTCCCAGATGGCTGACTGTGGTTTGAGTCCCAGACCCGGCAGCTCACTTTCTCACTTTCCCTCTTTCTCTCTTCTTGTCTCTCTCTAGTCAAATTAAATAATAATAATAACAATAAATAAAATTAAATAAATAAATCTTTAAAAAACAATACTGTATCAGGGCAATGATAAGACTCTGCCCCCCAACACCTGCACTACTGCTGTTCATGAATATGTACCTTTTGGCTGTATTTCCACATATTTTTGTGCATACTCAAGACTCAGGGTCTGCATTGACCTTGATTTATGTAAGGCAAAAAGTGCAAATATATTGGGCTGATCACTATAGCCTAGTCATTAAGGGAGCTGGATCCTACATGGCCAACTGCAGTTCAAATCACCACACAGGTGGCTTGAAAAGGTGCAGGGTGTATGTGCATGTGTGTCCAAAATTCAGACAGAATGGAAAAATGGAAGAGGATGCAATGTGACCATGCCCTGGTGGAGGGGGTTTCTCTCTTGTCTCTCCATCTTTAGTGAGCACAAACATCCTCTGCCAATTAAGAAGAGTACAACCGTATTGAGTATATGAAAAATGTTGAGGGGGCCGACAGATAGCATGGAGATTAAGGTGCTGGACCACATGGCTGACTGCAGTTTGAGTCCTAGACCCAGTGGCTCGAAACCGTACTCAGGGGACCAGCAGGTGGCGTAATGGTTATGTCACTGGATTCCCACGTAGTAAACTGGTTCGAGGCACAGACCTGGTAACTTAAAACTCATGCTGGGCATATGTGCATGCATGCACAAAATCCCGAGAGGAGACTGGAGGAGAAAGAATTATGGCGTGGCCATCCCCCACCCGGGGGATAATTTCTCACTTTTTGGCTCTGTATCTCCAGCAAATGTGTGTGCCCTGTAGCAAAAAAAACTTTTTTTTTGGAGAGGTTTTTGCTATAGGGCGTGTGCGCTCGCCAGACAGACTCAGAGAGACAGAGAGACAAAAAGTGAGAAATTACCCCCCGGGGGGATGGCCACACCGCAATCTCTTCTCCTCCATTCTCCTCTCGGGATCTTGGGTACGGACGCACACATGCCCTACGTGAGTTTTAAGCCAGGGGATCCAGGATGCAAACCGCAGTCGACTACGTGGGAGTCCAGCGACATAGCCATTATGCTAACTGCTGGTCCTGCAAAAAACTCTTAAACAAACAAAAAAAACCCACCTCGACTTAGTGTGTATGTGCATGCATGCCCATAAACCCAAGAGGAGAATGGAGGAGAAAGAATTGTAGTATGGCCACCCCTCCTGGGGAGTCATTTCTCACATTCTCTCTATCTCTGTCTCTCTGATGAGTGTACATGCTCTGTGACAAAAATCTCTCTTAAAAAATTTGAGAAATAAATTCAAGAATGGTATAAGCAAAATTAACTTTTGGAGCTCTCATTGGATAATTTTGAAAGTTCAAAGTAGGAAATTTTCACATTGACACTCCCCTAAGTGTTTTTAGTTCATTTGTCCTCTGGACATTGTGCTGACACAACAAATCCAAATTTTGTTCAAATGTTGTACAGGCTGGGGTTCTTCAGAAAAACAACCAACAGAAGATATACGTAAAAAGGTTTCAGAAAGAGGGGCCAGCAGATGGTGTAATGGTTATGTTGCTGTGCTGCCAAGTATTTGACTGCAGTTATTATTTAAAAATAATAATAACAAATGGACTTAAATAAATTAATAGATAATTCTTTAAAAAATAATGACAATAAATAACTTTTTTGAGAGGTTTTTGCTATAGGGTGCATGCACTCGCCAGAAAGACAGAGAGAGAGTCCTGGACCTGGTGGCTTAAAACTCATGCTGGGCTCATGTGTGTGTGTCCCCAAATCCTGAGGATAGAATGGAAGAAAAGGGATTGTGGCGTGGCCATCTCCCCTGGGGTGTGATTTTTTTGCTTTCTGTCTCTCTGGCAAGTGCATGTGCTCCCTAGTAAAAAATATCTCAAATTAAAAAAAAGGTTTCAGAAAGTAACCCAAATAAGGTTTGATTTGGGTTTATATAGTGCTTTAGGAGGTTGGGATTAGATCCTCAACATGGTTTAATTTTTTTTCTGCTGGTGCTAAAGAACATAGTAACTGAACTTATCAGTTTACACACCTGCAGAGTACAGGGGTAGGAGGAGAGTTGAGGTTATAATATGTCCAAGGTCAAATATAAAAAAACCGGAGTAATAAAAAGGCTAAGGCAGGAGGGTTGTGACACAGTGAACACTTGTCTAAACCCCAACCCC
Source organism: Tupaia belangeri chinensis (assembly GCF_000334495.1). NCBI lineage: Eukaryota > Metazoa > Chordata > Mammalia > Scandentia > Tupaiidae > Tupaia > Tupaia belangeri. The sequence continues at coordinate 501,704 of NW_006160071.1, read as the reverse complement.
AGCACAAAGTAACAACCCAGATGGAAAACCCAGAGTTCTAGCTCCTCCTCTGATAAGGGGCTAGAATTCCTATTGGATGTCCTTAAGTCTGTAAATGCTGCAGAGAACCAGGCGGACACCTTATCTAGCAACTAGACATATGCTTGGTGGCAGCCCTGTCCACCCCACCTGCTCAGATGAATGACTGGCATTTGGACCACTCCCCAAATGCTCCTGCTTACACACAGGTTATCTTACAATGGCCTGGCCCCTTAGTACCTACAGCTGCAAACCCTTCACCTTTTTTAAAAATAATTATTTTATTAAAGTTTTTTTTAAATAGAATTATTTAACTTTATTATTATTATTTTTAATATTTCCAGAAAGACATAGAGGGAGAGAAAGAGAAATCAAGCCCCAGGTCTGGGACTTGAACCATGGTTGGCCATGTGGGAGTCCAGCGCCTTTAACCACTGCATCACCTGTTGGCCCCCTCTTTTCTTAAATTTTGGGACCAGCAGGTAGCATGGTGGTTAAGACAGCTGGACTCCCACATGGTTAGCCACAGTTCAAGTCCCATACCTGCATCTTGGTTTCTCACTTTCCTTCTCTCTCTCTGTCTCTGTCTGGTCAACTTCAAAAGAATAAAATAAAATAATGACCATGAGGGGCTTGCAGGTGGTGTGGTGGTTAGAGGCACTGGATTCATACATGACTAACCCCAGTTCAATTACTGGACCTGGCAGATTGCTTTCTTATTTATTTATTTCTTTTTTGGAGAGGTTTTTGCTATAGGGCGCATGTGCTCGTCAGACAGACAGAGAGAGACATAGAGACAGAAAGTGAGAAATCACCCCCCAGGGGGGATGGTCATGCCGCAAGCCCTTCTCCATTCTCCTCTTGGGATCTTGGGCATGCACGCACACGCGCCCGGCGTGAGTTTCAAGCCACCAGGTCCAGGACGTGAACCGCGGTCGACTACGTGGCAGTCCAGCGACATAGCCATTACGCTAACTGCTGGTTCCCTGGACCTGGCAGATTGCTTTCTAGCTTTCCCTTTCTGTCTTTCTCTCGTCAAATTTTTAAAAATAATAATAACAAATGGACTTAAATAAATTAATAGATAATTCTTTAAAAAATAATGACAATAAATAACATTTTTGGAGAGGTTTTTGCTATAGGGTGCATGCACTCGCCAGAAAGACAGAGAGAGAGTCCTGGACCTGGTGGCTTAAAACTCATGCTGGGCTCATGTGTGTGTGTCCCCAAATCCAATCCATTCTCCTCCATTCTCCTCTTGGGATCTTGGGCACGCACGCACGTATGTCTGGTGTGAATTTAAGCCAAAGGGTCCAGAACTCGAACTGTGGTCAACTACATGGAATTCCAGCGACATAGCCATTATGCCAACTGCTGGTCCCAATGAATAACATTTAAAAAAAGAATTATTTTATTAAATTTTATTCATCATTATTATTACTTTTTAAATTTGATGAGAGAGAGACAGTAGAAAATGAGAAAGCAAGCCACCAGGTTCTGGACTCAAACTGTGGTTGATCATGTGGGATTCCCAAACTTTCATCTTCTTATGGGGTCCTCAGACTTTTCTATAATAGCCCTCTCGCTCCCACAGGAGGTTTTAATCCTTTTGTTACTGTTTCAGTTCATTTTCTGTTGCTATACTAGAATACCGGAGATTGAGTAACTTATGAGGGGACTTCAAAAAAGTTTGTGGGAAAATAGAATTAAAGTAGTAATTTATTTTGGTGCAAAAAGTTAAAATCCATTCATTTAAAAAATAATATCCATTTCCCATAAATTTCTCTTTTCTTTTATTTAAAAAGAGTGGGATTTTTGTTTTTTGTTTTTAAGAGATTTTTGCTATAGGGCATGTGTGCTCACCAGAAAGAGACAGAAAGTTGAGAAATCACGCCACTAGGGTGGATGGCCATCCTTCAATCCCTTCTTCTCCATTTCCCTCTTGGGATTTTGGGGACACACACACACACACACACACACACGTCTGATGTGTTTTTAAGCTACTGGGTCCCAGACTCAAACCACAGTTGAACACATGGGAGTCCAGTGATATAACCATTGTACCATCTGCTGGTTCCCCCATGAACTTCTTTTTCTTTTAAAGAATTATTTTATCTGTTTGTTTGTTTGTTTGTTTTAATTTGACCACAGAGGGACAGAGTGGGGAGTGGCGAGAAAGCAAGCCGCCAGGTCCAGGTTTCAAGTCTCACTCGGCCATGTGGGAGTCCAGCACCCTTAACCACCATACCACTCTCGGCACCCCCCTCACACCTAACTACTTTTTTTCTTTTTGGAAGAGGTTTTTGCTATAGGGCACGTGTGCTCGCCAGACAGAGAGAGAGACAGAGAGACAGAAAGCGAGAAATCACCCCCCAGGGGGGATGGCCACGCTGCAATGCCTTCTCCTCCATTCCCTCTCAGGATCTTGAGCACACATGCACACGCGCCCGGCGTGAGTTTAAGCCACCGGGCCCAGGACACGAACTGCGGTCGACTACGTGGGAGTCCAGCGACATAGCCATTACACTAACTGCTGGTCCCACACCTAACTTCTTGAAGACCCCTCATATAAAAGAAATTTCTTATCATTCTGGAACCTGGGAAGTCCAAGATTTGTCAGTGCATCTGGCCTTGCAGTACTTCATAACATGATGGAAGGATGGGAAAGATCACAAACCAAGAGGGAAGAGAAAGCCGGAGAGCCTAAACTCACCCTTACAACAGCTTGCTTTATAGTAACTAATCCATTCCTTCCAAACTAGCCAGTCTCAGGAGAACCGTATAATTTCTCCACAAGGGAAGAGTTCTCAGGATCTAAACGCCTCTTAAAGGTACCACCACCATCTCTCAATATACTGGAAATTAAATTTCCATGTGAGGTTTGGCGGGAACAGGCCATATTGAAGCCATAATGGTCACCATATACTAAGTGCAGGAAATGAACAGCATGTGTTGCGATGTGACAGTGGTGTGTAAGGAGTGCAGGGGTGTGTTTTCAATAGCTAAAGGCTGTTGAAGACAGGTGGGAGTCTTGCACGAGAAGCTTCAGCACCATCAGGGACCATGTTAAAAGTAAAAATTCATGGGCCCCCTGTAAAATTTATTGTCTATTCATTTATTTAAATAATTACTTTAACTTTATTGGTTATTATTACTATTATTTTTCAGTCTGATCAGAGAGAGAGAGAGGGCGAGGGAAAGTGAGAAAGCAAGCTACCAGATCCAGGACTTGAACTGCAGTCAGCCATGTGGGAGTCCAGCAACTTTAACCACCACGCCACCTGCCTGCCCCTTGTCTATTCATTTCTGACCTTCGACCACCCCTGTAGATCCAATCACGTATACCTTCCTTTTCCCAATTCCAATTTCTCAGCCCACACCCCATGTCCTCTATAGTTCACACCATCTAGTGTACACACTTCACCTATCAGGCATCCTCAACTTCCCCACAAACAGAAACTGTTATACCCAGGGCTATATCCTTGTAGTTTTCTGCTGGGCTCTTAAGTTCCGTAAGGCCCTGCTCGTTCATGTTTGCCCTCCTCTCCAACACCTTCACATTGCCCATTATCCCCTCCAGTCTCCGTCTTCTCTTCCCACACTCTAGAAACTGGTTTTTGTTTGGTTTTGCTTTGTTTTAGACAGGGTCCCATTTTGTTGCTCAAGCCATACTTCAGCTCACAATCCTCCTGCTTCAGCCTCCCTCGTCTCTGGGATTATAGGTGGATGTCACCACGCCTGACCTTTCTGTTGTCCCTGGGCCTCTCGTGTGATCCCAGCCTATAAAGCACAGCGTCATAGCAACATGCACCACTGATCGGGCCTCATCCCACGCTGTATCTGCCTGGACAGATACACATTTCCAGGATCTGCCCAGTCCACACATATTCCCCTTGCTCTTCCTCACCATGGTTTTGAATCCTTTGTAGACTTTTTTTTTTTATTTTAGCTTACTAAAGGGAACATGCACTTGAGAGAGAAATTACCCCCACGAGGATAACCATGCCATAATCCTTTTTCCTCCATTCTCCTCTTGGGATTTTGGGCATTCATGCATACATGCTCAGTGTGATTTTCAAACCACTGGGTCCAGGACTTGAACTGCACAGTCAGCCATGTGGGGATCCAGTTACCCTAACCTCCACACCACCTGCTGATCCATGATTTTTTAAAAAAAATTTTGGCTATAGTATACACACACTCCCTGGAGAGGGAGGGAAAGTAAGAAATCTCCCCTAGGGAGTGGGGTGGCCATACCATATTTCCCTCTCGTCCATTTTCCTCTCAGGGAGTCGGGACACACATGCACATGCAGCTGGCATGTTTCTCGAACCACCAGATCCAAGACTTGAACTGCTCAACTGGCCATGTGGGATCCAACTCTACCCACTCTGCCACCTGCTGGCTTGTGTCCAATGATTTCTAACATAAATTATAAACATTGTCCTCTTCCTCTTATATCTCCCTGAAAATCCTCCCCAGGTATTGTCTCATCTCCTTCTTCTGCTAACAACTTAAATGATGGTGCAGGTCAGTGAAATGAAAATAAAGAAAGAACAGAGTTTGAATGGACAAACTTCTCAGGAGGCAAAGTGCACAGCAGGACATGCAAAGCTCACTGCTAGTCACCCAACTGTTAGATAGCAGCATCTCCTGCTCCCTCTGTGAGACCACGTGTGACTCTAGGGATCATGGAAAAGTAAGAGCCTCTTCCAAACACTTCAATACTCTCTTAAGAAAAGTGAGCTAGGGACCAGCAGTTAGCGTAATGGCTATGTCACTGGACTCCCATGTAGTTGACCACAGTTCGAGTCCTGGGCTCGGTGGCTTAAACTCATGCTGGGCGCATGTGCGTGCGTGCCCAAGATCCAGAGAGGAGAATGGAGGAGAAGGGATTGCAGCGTGGCCATCCCCCCTGGGGGGTGATTTCTCACTTTCTGTCTCTCTGTCTCTGGCGAGCGCACGCGCCCTATAGCAAAAAACCTCTCTCTCAAAAAAAAAAAAAAAAAAAGAGTTAGAAGCTTGTGATTGTTTTTGATAATTAGCAACTGGGAAAATAGTTTTCAAAAATATTCTCAGCTCCCAAACCTGTATTCTCATTGCAACTACAGCTGTAATGATAATTGCATTCATTGGGGAGATGAGGTCACAGATCACAAACAGATATATCAGGGTCTGGCTGTTTCCCTGCCACACACATACTGGTCATAGTGCCCACCACACTGAGCTCCTCATCCTGGCAAAGAGAAAGACTGGTGAGTATCTTTTATTTCAGTATGAGATACTACCAGTGAAAACTCATGTGGAGATTAGGGTAAGTAATCATATCAGAAAGGGTGTTCTTTTGCAGCAAACCTGGTAGAACACCAAAGCCACAGAGGGAAAATTAGTTCCTGAGTAATGTGTTCAGCTAGTGAAGAGAAATGGGGGTCCCAGACCCTACACCAATTTGATGGTGATGGCTCTCTAATTTAACTTAATGGAATCTTCACTAACAGTAATTGTTGTGGTTTAATCTAAGTGATAACAAAATCTGATTTTAAAGGTGCATAAAATATTGTATTAAAATCAATTTGTTCTTCAGCCTACTTTACAGGAATCGAATACTAAATCTTCGGGATTACTAGAGGTGCTTCTGTAATCTCTTCATGCTTATCATAAAGATGAGAAAAAACCTACGCAAACCAGCTAGTCTTGTATGGAGTATATATGTGAATAGTAAGCATTTGAAAAGGGTTTTCTCTAACTCAGGGTGAATGATGCAATTAATGGAGACAGTTCTAACAATACTGAGTTTTAACACTGGCAGTGATTATTATGAAGTTATTTCAAGTTGGAAAAGCAATGCTAAAAGATATGTTAACATTATAATTATGAATTTTTGGCAGCAGCTGTCAGATGTAATTTTTTTCACTTGTTTAAAAATTATTCTACTAAATTTTATATAATGTATCATTCTGAAGTGGGAATTTGATAGTTGAGACTGTGTACTCAGGAGGTATATAGGAAATCTCTTTACCTTCTCCTCAGTTTTGATTCTAAACTACTCCAAACAAGAAAGTCTATGAAAATATACATATTTTAAAAATTATTGGGGAACCAGCAGTTAGCGTAATGGCTATGTCTCTGGACTCCCACGTAGTCAACCGTGGTTCGCGTCCCGGACCCGGTGGCTTAAAACTCACGCCAGGCGCGTGTGCATGTGTGCCCAGGATCCTGAGAGGAGAATGGAGGAGAAGGGATTGCGGCGTGACCATTCCCCCGGGGGGTGATTTCTTGCTTTCTGTCTCTCTGTCTCTGTCTGCCGAGCGCACGCGCCCTATAGTGAAAACCTCTCACACACACAAAAAAAAATTTACTTAGTTCCATTTGTTATTTTATTTAACTTTACTTATTTATTTATTTATTTTAATTTGACCGGAGAGGGAACAGGGTAAGAGGGAGAGAGAATAAGCAAGAAAGCAAACCACCAGGTTTGGGACTTGAACTGCAGTCGGCCATGTGGGAGTCCAGCTCCCTTAGCCACCATGAAACCTGCTGGCCCTCCATTTGTTATTATTATTTCTTTTATTTGACCAGAGAGAGAGAAAGGGAAAGTGAGAAAGCAACCCACCTGGTCCGGGACTTGAACCGTGGTTTGCTATTTGAGAATCCAGTGCCTTTAACCACTAGGCAACTTGCCAGCCCCCAAAATATGTATTTTTAAATTAAAAGTCCCAAATCCACTATTTAAAATTTTTAAAATAATTATTTAATTCTTGTTTATTCATTTATTTTTTAAAATTTGACCAGAGAGAGAGAGAAAGAGAGAGAAAGTGACAAAACAAGCCACCAGGTCTGGGACTTGAACCGTGGTTGACCATGTGGGAGTGTCCAGTGCTTTAACCACCATGCCATCTGCTGGTCCCTTATTTTAAATTTTTTAAGAATTATTTTATTTAATTTATTTATTTTTAATTTGACAAGAGAGGGAGAGAGAGAGAGAGAGAGAGAGAGAAGAGAGGGAAAGTGAGAAAGCAAGCTGCCGTGTCCAAGACTCGAACTGTGGTCAACTGGTGCCCTTTACCACCATGCCACCTGATGGCCTCAACTCTTTAAATTTTTTAAAAAGAATGATTTTGTATTACATTTACTTATTTTTATTTTAATTTGACCAGACAAGGACAGAGTGAGAGAAAGTGAGAAAGCAAGCTGCCAGGTCTGGGACTCGAGCCGCAGTTGGCCACGTGAGAGTCTAGCACTCTCAACCACCATGCCATTTGCTGGTCCCACTATTTAAATTTTTAATGCACAGGATTTCATGTCATACATATGGCATTTTGCATAGTGGCTTCTACTTTAGTCTCAATCACAATTCATGATTTATTGCTCATAGTTTTACTCAACTCAGGTATTAATTCATAGAGAAGCATATGATCTGAAATGATTATGTTTGTTTCTAAGCTACACTACTTTATTATATATTGATGCTGTACATTCCAAAGTTTAGACCTGATGTGATTCTTCAACAATGCCTGTGATAGGTGCCATTAAAATTGTGTTCTTAACATAAAAACTGATGAGTCTTTCTGTTGAGAGAAAGTGAGAAAGCAAGCTGCCAGGTCTGGGACTCGAGCCGCAGTTGGCCACGTGAGAGTCTAGCACTCTCAACCACCATGCCATTTGCTGGTCCCACTATTTAAATTTTTAATGCACAGGATTTCATGTCATACATATGGCATTTTGCATAGTGGCTTCTACTTTAGTCTCAATCACAATTCATGATTTATTGCTCATAGTTTTACTCAACTCAGGTATTAATTCATAGAGAAGCATATGATCTGAAATGATTATGTTTGTTTCTAAGCTACACTACTTTATTATATATTGATGCTGTACATTCCAAAGTTTAGACCTGATGTGATTCTTCAACAATGCCTGTGATAGGTGCCATTAAAATTGTGTTCTTAACATAAAAACTGATGAGTCTTTCTGTAGCTATCTGGATGCTGAGCCATTACTGTCATTACACATAACTTGTCACGGGGCAGGTTCCTGCAGTGTTACGTTGCCGTGGGCACATTTACACTAAGATATCTAAACCTTCACTCAGGATGCTGGCCCACAGAGAAATCCTTACAGGTAAACAGTAACTTGTTACAACCAAAATTAAAACTCGGTGGTGCCTGCCTCACCGTTTGTGAAGAATGAAGTGCTGCCTTTATGCTGCCATTATAGTAGTGAATTACACCCTATATGCACTTATTAAAAATCATACACTCGACTCTTGGAATTCTCGTAGCAAAAGAAAACCATTAAATGCTGATTTCTCAGTGGGAGCAGGCCGGCTTTCTGTTGGCACGATAAATGTGGCCTATGTCCATGTTCCACACAGGACTCTGTGGCTCAGCAGGCTGGGAACTGACAGGATGGCCGCCAGTGATGTGACAATAGGAATGATCTTCTTCCTACAAACAACGATTGGAGTTTGGGGGAATTTTTCGCTTCTTTTCCATCACATGTGTCTTTACTTCAGTGGGTACAGGTTGAAGTCCCCAGACTTGATTATTAAGCACCTCATTGTAGCCAACTTCTTAACTCTCCTCTGTAAAGGAGTGCCCCAGACGATGGCGGCTTTTGGGTTGAGAGATTTCATCAGTGATTTGGGATGCAAACTTCTCTCCTACCTCCACAGAGTGGGCAGAAGTGTGTCCATAGGGAGCACCTGTCTGCTGAGTGTTCTTCAGGCAGTCACAATCAGCCCCAGGAACTCCAGGTGGGCAGAGCTTAAAGTGAAGGATCCCAAATATACCGGCTTCTTCATATTCCTGAGCTGGATTCTCTCCTTGCTTGTAAATATCATTTTCCTCAGCAATGTGACTAGCAAATGGTGCCATGCAAATATCACAATGAAAACGGATCCAAGGAACTGTTCTGCAAAAAACAGCGAGACCGCCGTGTCGTCACTTTATGCTGTCATGTTGTCATTGCCTGATGTTGTGTACTTGGGACTCATGCTCTGGGCCAGCAGCTCCATGGTTGTAACCTTGCACAGGCACAAGCAACAGGTCCAACACATCCGTAGGCCCAATGTCTCCCCCAGATCCTCTGCTGAGTCCAAGGCTACCAAAACCATCCTTCTGGTAGTGAGCACCTTTGTCAGTTTTTACGCTCTTTCCTGCATTTTTCAAGTTTTTTTGACTTTTTTAAGTAATTGCAACAAGCTCCTAGTGAGCTCCGCTGCAATAACTAACGCGTGTTTCCCAACCATCAGCCCCTTTCTGCTCAAGAGTCGGGACTCCAGTGCACTTATGTTCTGTCTGGCCTGGATAAAGAATAAGAAAGTCCCTAATCTTAAGGGAGACATGTAAACCATTTTTTGCAGTGTCTAGTTGTTTATTCATTCAACCTCACAGAATCAAAAGTGCAACTGTAAAACAGACATATTTTAACAGAGTGGTGTGTACACACACATACACATACATGATTGTATGTATATGTGTGTGGGGGGTGCAAGTGTATATGGATGTCATTCACATTATGTTTACTGTCCATCAAGCAATATTGAAAATTGTATGGAAGAAATGTAAATTTTAGTATTTGTTTTTGAGGTTTTTGTCTTAGGGTGCATGCACTTGCCAGGGAGAGAGACAGAGACAGTGAGAGAGAAAGTGAGAAATCACTCCCTCAGGGGGATGGCCATATTGCAATTCCTTCTCCTCTATTCTCCTCTCAGAATCTTGGTTATTCATGCACGTGCATCCAGAGGTATTTTCAAGCCACTGGGTCTGGGACTCAAACCATGGTTGGCTGTGTAGGAGTCTAGCACTGTAACTACTACACCATCTGCTAGCCTGTTAAATTTAGGTTTTTTAATTAATTGGTTTTTAAGAGGTTTTTGCCTTAGGGTGCATGTACTAGCCAGAGAGAGAGAGAGAGAATAAGAAATCACACACCCCTCCCCCCAGGGCATGGCCATGCTGCAATTCCTTCTCCTCCATTCTCCTCCTGGGATCCTGGGCATTTTCAAGCAATTGGGTCCAGAACTTGAACCACAACCAGCAGTGGGAATAGGAAGTGGGAATCCAGCAGTGTAACTGCTATGGAATCTGCTGGCCCTGTAAATTTTAGTTTTTAATACTAATTAAAATAATGCAGACTGCTTTTTTAAAAAATTATTTTATTTAACTTTCTTTTCTTTCTTTCTTTCTTTCTTTTTTTTTTTTTTTGAGAGGTTTTCACTATAGGACGCGTGCACTCGCCAGACAGAGACACAGAGACAGAAAGCGAGAAATCATCCCCCAGGGGGGATGGTCATGCCACAATCCCTTCTCCTCCATTCTCCCCATGGGATCTTGGGCACGCACGCACACGCGCCCGGCGTGAGTTTCAAGCCACCAGGTCCAGGATGCGAACTGCCGTCGACTACATGGGAGTCCAGCGACATAGCCATTACGCTAACTGCTGGTTCCCTTAACTTTATTTTCTTAGAGAGGTTTTTGCTATAGGGCTCATGAGTTTGCCAGAGACACACAGAAAGATAGAAAGCGAGAAATCTCCCCTAGGGGGAATGACCACCCCACTCCCTCCTCCAGTCTCCTCTCAGGATCTTGGGCACGCACGCACATGCACCTGGCATGTTTCAAGCCGCTTGGTCCAGGGTGCAAACCACTATCGACTACATGGGAGTTCAGTGACATAACCATTACACCATCTGCTGGTCCTACTTTATTTTTATTATTATTTTCCAGTTTGATCAGAAAGAGACAGGGGGGCGGGGAAGTGAGAAAGCAAGCCACCAGTTCTGGGACTTGAACTGTGGTTGGCCATTTGAGAGTCCAGCGCCTTTAACCACCACGCCACCTGCTGACCCCCAATTCAAACGGCTTTAACATACATCTATTTTATTTGATAATTATCTTACTATTCTACAATAGTTGATTGACTGATTAAAATACACTGGATATATTTTTCACTCACTATATTTAAATTTTCTCCCCAGAGGGCAGTACACTTGCAGGAGAGGAGAGACAGTTGAGAGGGAAAGTTAGAAATCACCTCCTAGGGAGGATGGCCACAACACAATCTTTTTCCTTCGATTTTCCTCCTGGAATTTTGGGCACACATGTCCAGCATAATTTTCAAGCTGTCAGGAACAAGATTTGAACCCCGATCAGCCATGTGGGAGTCCAGTGCCTTAACTACTACACCACCTGCTGACACCACCAGGTTTTTGTTTGTTTTGTTAAAGAAATTTTTGCCTTAGGGTGTATGTGCTCACTGGAGACAGAGACAGAGAGAGAGAGAGAGAGAGGCAGTGAGAGGGAAAGTGAGAAATCACTCCACAGGGGAAATGATTACACTGCAATCCCTTCTCCTCCATTTTCCTCCCGGGATCTTGGGCACACATGTACATGGGCCCAGTGTGATTTGCAAGCCACCAGGTCTGGGACTTGAACCATGGTTGGTCATGTGGGAATCCAGCAAGATAACCACTATAGCATCTGCTGGCCACCAACCTTAATTTTTATTTATTTAAGAATTATTGCACTTTACTTTTATTTTAATATTTCAAGAGAGAACATAGAGAGGACAAGTGAGAAAGCAAGTCTCCAGGTCTGGGACTTGAACCACAGTTGGCTATGTGGGAGTCCAGAGCCCCTAACCATCATGCCACCTGTTGGTCCCCAACCTTAATTTTTAATGACCAGGTCACCTGTGAAAGAGAGCAAGAAACCTTACAGTCGAGTTTGGTCAAGCTGTAATCCCTTTTCCACCATCTCGCTCTCACATCAGGATTTTGAGCATGCAAGCACACATGCCTAGTGTGTTTTTGCCATGGGGGATAGTATTCAAACTATGGTTGGCAATGTGGAATCCAGCAGCCAATGCATAGCACTTAACCACTGGACCACAGGTCCAGCCCTACCTAATTTTTCTTTCTTTCTTTTTTTTTTTTTTTCAAGAATTATTTAATTTTGGGGCTGGCAGGTGGTGTGGTGGTGAAGGGCACTGGACTCCCACATGGCCAACTACAGTTTAAATCCTGGACCTGGAGGCTTGCTTTCTCTCTCTCTCTCATTCTCACTCTCACCCTGTCCCTCTCTGGTCAAGTTAAAATAAATGAATAAATAAAAATAAATAAATAAATACATATTTTAAAAAAGAAATTATTTTATTTACTATTATTGTTATTATTTTTTAATTTGACCAGGGTGAGATAGAGAGAAAGGGAAAGTGAGAAAGCAAGCTGCAAGGTCCAGGATTCAAACTACAGTCAGCCATGTGGGAATCCAGCGCCTTAACCACCATGTCACCTGCTGGCCCTTTTACTTTTTCTTTTTTTTTCTTTTTAAGAGGTTTTTGCTATAGGGCGTGTACGCTCACCAGACAGACAGAGAGAAACAGAGAGACAGAAAGCGAGAAATCACCCTCCAGGGGGGATGGCCACGCCACAATCCCTTCTCCTCCATTCTCCCCTTGGGATCTTGGGCACGCACGCACACATGCCCAGCATGAGTTTTAAGCCACCGGGTCCGGGACGTGAACCGCGGTTGACTACGTGGGAGTCCAGTGACATAGCCATTACACTAACTGCTGGTTCCCTTTTTTCTTTTTTTTTAAAGAATTATTTAAATTTTTATTATTGTTTTTTGTTTGTTTGTTTGTTTTTAATTTGACCAGAGAGAGAGAGAAGGCAAATGAGACAGCAAGCTACCGGGTCCAGGTCTCAAACTGCGGTCAGCCATATGGGAGTCCAGCACCTTAACCACCATGCTACCTGCTGGCCCTTTCTTTTTCTTTTTAAATGACCCTCTTTTCTGGCATCCAGAGATAAGAGAGATACAACTATTCTGTATATGAATAGCTATATGAACATGTTACCAAGATACACACGCACAGTGACTATGTTAGTTGATTTTATGAAAGTAAGTCTGTGAGTTTGTATCATTTGGAATATTTATAAATATAAGTGTGTTTGTATTTGCCAGGTGTGTGATATGTGAGTGTATTTGTGCATGACTATGTAAGTGAATGTAACTGTGTACTTGAGTGTATGAGTGCCTATGTCCATTTGTTTCTTTTTTAAAAAATAATTATTTAATTCCATTTGTTATTATTATTATTATTTAATTTGACCAGACAGAGAGAGAGAAAGGGAAATTGAGAAAGCAAGCCTTCAGGTCTGTGACTTGAACTGTGGTGAGCCATGTAAGAATCCAGCACTTTTAATCACCATACCACCTGCTGGCCTCCTCTTTTTTAAAAAATAATTATTTTATTTAACTTTATTTGTTTGTTTTAATTTGACCAAAGAGGGACAAAGTGAGCAAGTGAGAGAAAGAGAAAGTGAGAAAGCAAGCCGCCAGGTCTGGGACTCAAACCGTGGTCAGCCATGTGGGAGTCTAGCACCCTTAACCATCACACCACCTGCTGGTCCTTTTTTCTTTTTTTTTTTAAAGAGGTTTTTGCCTTAGGGTGCTTGTACTCTATAGAGACTGAGAGACAGAGATAGTGAGAGGGAAAATGAGAAATCACCCCTCGGGGGTATAACCACACCGCAATCCCTTCTCCATTTTCCTCCTGGGATCTTGGGTGGGCATGCACACATATACACCCACCATGATTTTCAAGCCACAGGTCCAGAACTAGAACTACAATCAGCCATGTGGGAGTCCAGTGACATAACCACTATGCTACCTGCAGGCCCTGCAGGATTCCTATTGTTAATGCAATGAAATACCTAATGGACCCTTAGTACTAACAGAGGTTGAAGAATCTCTATTGCTTCCCCAGCTCTAGCTCTGCCTGGAATCTTACCCTTAATGGAGTCCCTTCCTCAGACCCAGGCAGAGCCATCTTTAATTCCTTCTCCACTCCTAACTTCTCTTCAGGTCTGAGGCCTGTAACACAGAAAGAAGAGTCTCCCATCTTCTATGGAATTCCTCTCTTTGAAAGAGGCTCATCCAACATCAGAGCCAAGAGTCTCTGCCAATGACACAACCTCAAGAAAAATCATGAGGGGGAACCAGCAGTTAGCGTAATGGCTATGTCGCTGGACTCCCACGTAGTCGACCGCGGTTCGTGTCCCCGACCCGGTCGCTTAAAACTCACGCCGGGCGCGTGTGCGTGCGTGCCCAAGATCCCGAGAGGAGAATGGAGGAGAAGGGATTG
>NW_006160071.1:475656-487442 GCF_000334495.1 Tupaia belangeri chinensis | reverse complement strand
AAAAAAAAAAAAAAAAAAAAAAAAGAAAAATCATGAGGATAGACTCAGTCGGGAGGCCAAGAGGTGGCACAGTGGTCATGCAACCAGACCCACATGGGTGGGCCACTCAGGGAATAAGTGATCCAGGAGCCCAGGAAGAACCAAATCAGAAGCAACTAGGACACCCGGAAGTTACAATACATTTTGGGTGGTTTGGTAAGGATGGGGCCTGTGGGTGTGAATTGTCCATGGTTTGCTGCCTATTACACATTTGTTCCTGACTGGGAAGTCACATCCCTTGTAGATATCAAGATTCTGCCTCTCTCAGTAGATCACGACATAACTTCGACACCTCTCCAGGGCTCTCTTAGTGATCTGGGCCCTGGTACTAGAAGCACAATTCTATTTTTGGGTGGGGCAAAGGTCAGGACTACCACTCAAGGTCTATGAATCCATCAAGTGTTAAAGTTAAGAGGGGTTCAGTCCACAATCCACCCTTCCTGCCTTAGCCATCTTTTACCTGGCTCTGTCTTAACAGCCCAGGTTGTCAAGTTCCTTGCAGGAAATCTTCAGGCACAGTGGTAAGATAAGGTGATCACAAAAATCTCCATCCCACCCTGGATGGTCCTCTCTCCTCTCCTTGCATGGGAGAGATAGTCCAATGATAGTGCTCCTAGACTCAGGGAGGCTCCCAAGCTGTACAAGACAGAAAGTAGATTCAGTTCTAAATCCCAGCATTATGGACAAAACCTGGCAGAGGACGGACTGACTGCCTGAGGGGACCGTAACAGCAGCCCAAGGGTGAGGACAAATTGAGCCCAAATGAGATATCCAGATAGACTATTATGACTAAGAAGCCCTCTGTCCTTCATTCAAAACCATGAGTGGTGGGACCGGCAGGTGACACAGTTCGTAAGGGCGCTGGACTCCTACATGGCTGACTGTGGTTCAAGTCTGACCTGGAGGCTTGCTTTCTGCAGATCTGTGTAGTCTACGGGCTTCAGTGACCATGTTTCTTTCCACTATCATTTCATGAAAATTAAGTGATTAAAAAGTATAGGGACCAGCAGGTGGCATAATGGCTATGTCACTGGACTCTCATCTAGTCAACCGCGGTTTGAGTCCTGGACCCGGTGGCTTAAACTCACGCCGGGAACGTGTGCATGCGCACCCAAGATCCCGAGAGGAGAGTGAAGGGATTGCAGCATGGCCATCCCCCCTGGGGAGTGATTTCGGCTTTCTGTTTGTCTGTCTCTCTCTTTCTGATGAGTACATGCGCCCTATAGCAAAAAAACAAAAACAAAACAAGTAAAACCTTGAGGGAGCCGGTAGGCAGTGTGGTGGTTAAGGGCACTAGACTCCCACATAGCCAACTGCAGTTCAAGTCCTGGACCTGGTGGCTTGCTTTCTCACTTTCCCTCTCTCTCTCTGGTCATATAAAAATAATAAATTAAAAAACAAAACAAAACAAAACAAAAAACCTACCTTGAGGGAGTTGAAACTGAAAATAGAATTAGAACCATAGTCAGCTTCAGTTTCATCCTTTGGTTCATTTTCTTTTGTTCAACCCAGTTACCTTGCCTCAAGGCTGTCCCACAGAAATGCCCATGTGTCTTTTAACTTGGGTTCTAAGATCTCACAGCCTGAACTCCCCTTAACCCTGCCAGTATGTGACTGTTGAAGACATGACACTTTCTCAGGGGCTGGGTGTCCCCATGGAATCTGGAAGTCTTGGGGTCTGAAACTTCAGGCATATTATGGTCTGAATGTCTGTGTCCCCTAAGTTCCCAAGTAATAATCCTAACCCCCAGTGTGATGGTATTAGGAGGTGGGGCCTTTGGAAGGGAAGCAATGCCCTCATGAATGGGATTAGTGTTCTAGTAAAATAAGCCTGAGAGAGCATGAACCGGCTCAGGGAGAAGGCACCATCTATGATCTAGAAAGTGAGCCTTCACCAGATCTGCTGCCACCATGGTTCTGGACTTCCCAGCCTCAGAATTACAAGAAATAAACAATGAAGTTTATGGTATTTTGTTACATTAGCTTGAAGGGACAAGGCCTAAGACCAAGGATAAGAAGTTAGCTGCAGGGACAGCTGACGGCACTCTGTAATGCTGGAACTACATGGGAAGGTCCTGGGTTCATGTCCAGAAGCTGCCCCTGTGCCATGTAAGCCTGTGATCTGAGCTGTCTGAGGCTGGGGGTGAATCACTGGTTGAGAGCCCTATTGGGAGTGGGCTCTTTTTTTTTGTCTCTGTCATGGAAGAAATAAATGGATAAGGTTTTTTTTTTTTTTTTTTAAGAATTATTTAACTATTTACTTGTCTATTTATTTTAATTTGGCTGGGGGTGGGGAGGGAGGAAGAGAAAGTGAGAAAGTAGGCCTCCAGGTCCAGGACCTGAATTGCAGTCAGTCCTGCGGGAGTCCAATACTCTTAACCACCACGCCACCTGCTGGCCCCATAAGCACATAAACTTTTTTTTTTTTGGAGAGGTTTTTGCTAGCTCGTGCACTCGCCAGAGACAGAGAGACAGAGATACAGAAAGTGAGAAATTATCCCCCCAGGGGATCAGAAAACGAGAAATCACCCCCCACCGCAATTCCTTCTCCTCCATTCTCCTCTCAGGATCTTGGGCACGCATGCACACGTGCCCGGCGTGAGTTTTAAGCCACCGGGTCCGGGACTCGAACCACGGTCGACTACGTGGAAGTCCAGCAACATAGCCATTACGCTAACTGCTGGTCCCAACTTATAAACTTTTAAAAAAAGATTTATTTTATTTTATTTATTCATTCATTTATTTTAATTTGACCAGAGACAGAGAGAAAGAGAGAGGGAAAGTGAGAAAGCAAGCTACCAGGTCCAGGATTTGAACCATGGTCAGTTATGTGGGAGTGTCCAGCACCTTAACCACGCCACCTGCTGGTCCCACAGCACATAAACTTTTAAAAACAGGTTAAGTGGGGGGATCAGCAGTTAGCATAATGGTTATGTCGCTGGACTCCCACATAGTCGACCGCGGTTCACGTCCTAGACCTGGTGGCTTAAAACTCACGCCAGGTGCGTGTGTGCCCACGTGCGTGCCCAAGATCCCAAGAGGAGAATGGAGGAGAAGGGATTGTGGCGTAGCCATCCCCCCTGGTGGGGTGATCTCTCCCTTCCTGTCTCTCTGTCTCTATTCATCTGTCTGGTGAGCGCACACGCCTGAAAGCAAAAACCTCTCCAAAAAACCCCCAAAAAACAAAACAAAAAACAGGTTAAGTAGGGACCAGCAGATGGCATAATGGATGCATCACTGGATTCCCACATAGTCATGGTTTGAGTCCCAGATACAGCAGCTTAAACTCAGGCTGCCTCCCCATCCCCTGCTCCCACCTCTTGTTTGCTCTATCCCTCTCTGGTCAAATTAAAATAGTTAAATAACTCATAAAAAAAAAATAAAAAGATCTTTCAGAGTCAGCAGGTGATGTGGTGTTTGGGGCACTGGACTCCCACATGGCTGACCATGGTTCGAGTCCTAGACCTGGTGACTTGCTTTCTCTCACATGCATGCCCATATGCTGGCACACTCAGGGAGGGCCCCAGACAAATGCATAATGTTCCCATGCTGGTCAGCCTCACAGAACACTGTGTTACCACCAACTAGTCCCCAAGGATGTCTACTCTTTCCAAATATCTTACCTAAAAGGAGAACGGTGTCTGGCTTGGGCCGTTATACAGGTTAGAGGCACTGGCTGTGTGGCCTCAGGGCAAGGACCGACATACCATGCTGCTCCTTGCCTCGACTGCTGCCCAGGGCCAGGGAGGGCGGCTCACAGTCGCACTGCACATCCATCCCCATCTCGGGTTTTCATGCACACTTGTTCTGGGGCCATATTTCTAGAATATGTGTCCCTTAAAAATAATGTCATTTAAAAAAAAAAAGAATCATTCAATTTTATTTATTCATATATTTCAATTTTTAAAAAGAATTATTTTATTTAAATTTATTTATTTATTTATTTAAATTTGACCAGAGAGGGACAGAGAGAGAGAGAAAAATGAGAAAGCAAGCTGCGAGATCCAGGACTTGAACCGTGGTCAGCCACACAGGAGCCAGCGTCCCCAACCACCATGCCACCTGCCGGCCCCATTATTTATTTCAATTTGAACACACATGCACAGAGACAGAGAGACAGAGGGGGAGAGAGAGAGAGAGACAGCAAGCCACCAGGTACAGGACTTGAACTGTGGTTGTACATGTGGGAATGTCCAGCACCTTAACCACCATGCCACCTATTGGTCCCAATAATATAATTGTTTTTTAAATACTCATTATGTTGACTTGTCAGAATGAGAAGATCCAAGACACCCACCCTAGGACCTGACTCAAGCAGTCTTCCTGTTTCCCCTGTGACTTTTTTTCAAATAATTTATTCACTTATTTATTATCATTATTTTTCAATTTGACCAGAGACAGAGAGCGAGAGAGCGAGCAAGCAAGAGAAAGCGAGAAAGCAAGCCACCAAGTCCGGGACTGGAACTGTGGTCAGCTATCAGTCACGTGGGAATCCAGTGCCTTTAACCACCACACCACCTGCCAGGTCCGCCACCCTAACCCATGTGACTCTGACATTAAAAAACATGCAGGGAGGGAGTCACAGGCTTCAGAGGGCTGGGATTTTTCAGTTCATCTCCAGGAAGGGTTATAGATTAGTCGCTCCACACGACACAAAATTAGGAACTGAAATTTGGGTCAACTAAACCCTGACAGAGGAATGGGGAAATCTGTGACCCGGAGAATCCATGAGAGCACCTTCATTTTCCTGCCAAAGAAGGCTGAAAAACTCAGCCTTTGCTGCCATTCTGTTCCTCTACCCTGAGCATGTCCTACAGCAGGGGACAGATGAACCTTCCCTGAGTGTGGGGAAGCAGGGGAGCTTGTTAGGGACAGTCATGGGCTTTGTTCACCTCCCCTCCCCAGTGGAAAATGTTCTGTTACTTCATTCTCCTTCCCATTTCAACCCCGCAGTGCAGGCAAACAGCTGAGGAACGGTGGTGAATTCGTCTGCAGTAACCACGCTGAGCTCTGGACACTGGTGGTGGGCAGGCTGTGATGTGGCAGGAAGGGGTTGCTATCCGCAGGCTCCAGATTTCCAGGCAGCACTGCATCTCTCTGGCTGCTGGATGGAACATGAACACGGAAGCTGACCCTGCCTCAGGTAAGTTCTCTGTACTCCCTCCCTTCCTCTGGCAGCCCAGCTCTGAAGTAAGGTACAAGGGAGGGAGCATTCTCCTGGAAACGGGCTTTTCTTTTTTTTGTAGTTCAGAAACTGCAATCAGTGTCTAGTTGGCGCAGGTCTGCGCAGGGGTGGATGGAAGTATACATCTGGAGTTGTTTTGCCTTTTTTAAAAAATGTGGATCCTGGGGAGAACAGGTCAAGGCCAGAAAATGTGGCAGGTGTTGCTCACAGATCTATCCCATGATGCTGTGGTCTGGAAAGTTTAACGACCGACTATCACTGGCCTGCGTAGGGGACAAACATAAGAAAGAGAAGCCCCTCTCTAGACACCCTAACCCTTCATCTCCTCTGTGAAACTCTCCATGCACACAGCACCATTCCTATGTTCCAGGCTTCTTTCTCCAGCGCTCTTTGGGCCCCTCCTTGTGGCAGGTAGAATTCAGATAACCTTCAAGTGACAGAACCCCAAACCAAGTGACTTCGGCAGTTCACTTCTCCCAGGTGACCGCTGCTGGCAAGTGGCTCTTCACAGCACTGGCACCCAGGCTCCTTCTGCCTTGCTCTGCCTAGTGTGGCCTACACTGAGATCGTTTGCTGGCTTGAGACAGCTGCACCCAGTCATCC
This sequence comes from Tupaia belangeri chinensis, assembly GCF_000334495.1. Classification (NCBI taxonomy): domain Eukaryota; kingdom Metazoa; phylum Chordata; class Mammalia; order Scandentia; family Tupaiidae; genus Tupaia; species Tupaia belangeri. Next base: position 481,615 of record NW_006160071.1, on the reverse strand, counting down.
AGTCTACATTCCAGGGTGCCCGAGGGGGATCATGTCTTTCCCCTTAAGGACATATCCTAGAAGCTGCACATAACACTTCCTTCCACACCTGATGGCCGGAATTTAATCAGAACCTCACACTAAACTGACACTCAGAAAATGCTGTGACCAGCCATGTACCCAGCTAAAAACCAGAGCTTCTAAATTGAGGAAGGTAGAACAGATACTCAGACAGCTGGTTCTGACTGCCTTTACTGGGCCCTCCTATAACCCTGAGTATATGAGACCATCTCAGAGACAGGGCCCAACCTGATGCTCTTCCCCAACAGAGACCGTCCGACAAGAGATTGGCAATTTACAGCTAGCCCAGACTGACTGCTTACCACGTGCAGGCACCATTACACCCTTCGCAGGTGTTAACTCGTGTGACTCACAACCAGCCTTAGGATGTATCTGAGTGCTACTTTTACCCCCGGTTTACAGAACACAAAGCTGAGCTCAGAAAGGCTGGTTAACTTACTCAAGATCACACAGCTTTCACTGCAAGAGCCAAAACCTGGAGCAGATCATCTGGGAGCAAGTTCCCTGCTCCATAACCAGCGAACACTCAGCCAGTGTCCCTGAAACTGAACTGTACCACTGCAGGGCTCCCCAGAGAATGCTTCTCACTCTTGCAACAAATGACGTACAGGCCCAGGGACGAAGCCTTGCCCAGAGAGAACACAGAGAACATGGCCCTGAGGTGGCAGCCTGGCCTCTGTACTGAAGACTGAGATGACAGGACCAACTATTTCTAGACTTTTATTTCTCTGTGTAAAGGGGAAAAAGGAATAAAATAAAAACGGCACAGTTGACACAAAATAACGACTGAAGGGGAGGAAGGGAGCAAGGGTGGAGAAGTGGGGGAGGGATCCCCATCACAGCAGCAGGAGCCAATGACCCTGGACGCTCACATCTCTCTCCCACGTGGGCTGGAATGGCCCCTTTGTCCCAGGGTCACTGCCCTGTCCCACCTGTGTCCCCCAGTACCCTGGGAGGTGGACAGTGAGTAGGCTTCCCAGGCCAGGGAGAGGAAGAACCGTGCTGGGGAAGAGGCCTGGGGTCAGACCATGCACAGGGAGTGACAGCCAAATGCCCCACTTCTTCCTCCCGAGAGAGGGACTTGCAGGGGTTGGAGGGTGGACTGCAGAGGCTGGCGTTGGCTCCTCTTCCAGCATCAGGCAAGAGACAGTACTGGGGAAACAGGAACAGGCAGGAATCAGAACCACAGCTCTCCCTCTGCCCACGGCTGCCCTCCTAGGAGATGCCCACAAGCCAGGTGTCCGTCCTTGCAGACCACCCTCCCGCCAGGGCTCTGGGCTCTGGAGGTCTTACCAGTCAGGGCCTCCTGGGCAAAGTACTTGACATCCACATCCTGGTCCTGGGTTAGCTTCTCCAGGACGGGCTTGACTTCACTCTGCAGGGTGCTGGCAAGATAAAGGGAGGAGAGAGGCCAGGTTTGGCTAGAAGTAACAGGCAGGCAGAGGGTTCATGAGCAAGGAAGTGGACAGAGACATACACAGGTGGGGAATAGTCTCAAGAGGCCAAGACAAGGGCCAGCAGGTGGCATGGTGGTTAAAGGCGCTGGATTCCCACGCGGCTGACCATGGTTTGAGTCCAGGACCTGGTGGCTTGCTTTCTTTCTTTCCCTTTCTCTGTCTGTCCCTCTCGGGTCAAGTTAAAAAATAATAACAACAAAAGAATAACAAATGGAATTAAATACATAATTCTTTATTTAAAGAAGAAAAGAGTCCAAGACAGGCACATGCATGTAAATTAAACGTTTCTGAGGCTCAGGCTGAAGGTCTGGTAGAAAAGGACAGATGTTTCTGGGGCCCAGGACAAGGCGGTCAGAACTGACTGGGAAAGTGGGACACAGGCTCACAGAACCCACAAGTCTCCAAGACTCAGCAAATGGATGTGTACGGAGCTCACAGCAGTAGGAGTGAGCACAGAGTAAGTCATTCTGGATTCTTGCCCAGGGGCAGCTGGGGCCAGGAGAAAGACCAGTGTGGTCTGTACCACGCTGACCACAACTAATAGGCATGGTCGCAAAGGGAAAGTTCTTGGCCCTGCAGGAGCCCAGAGCAGCCATCTACTCTCATAAGGAGGCCTAGGGAAAACCATCTGCAATGAAAGTTGATTGTTTTGGGGAACAAAGGTACACTTCAGAGAAGCAAAGGTGTGAGCCTGTGTCCAGGGACACGGATACAGACAGCAATCAGAAATGCAGACTGTGTGCCCCCTTCCAGTCGGCAGACAGCTTCCCTCCCCTAAATGACCACTCTCTCTCTCTCTTTTAAAAAGAATTATTTTATTTAACTTTATTTATTTTAATTTGACCAGAAAGGGAAAGGGGGGGGAATGCCACCAGGTCTGGGACTTGAACAACGGTCGGCCATGTGGGAGCCCAGCACCCCTAACCACCACCATCACTTGCAGGCCCCAATAACCACTATTCTCAATTCGACTTGGATTTATTTTGCCTGTTTTTGAACTTGATACAGTATTTTTCAGGATCTGGCTTCTCACTCAGCATGTAACAGTCACTTGTGTTGCTGCTGAGAGCTGGCACCTGCTTAACAAACTTCTGCCTACCCTACATTATAAAGAAACTTCCATGTTATCTTCTAGAAGCTCTGATACTGGTCGATCACCTCAAAAGTACTTATTTATGTACTAAGATGGACATTTTAAAATTCCCATGTGGATATTCACTTGACCAAGCCATTGTGGAAAAGACGTACACGCAGCGAGAGCAACGGCAGCGGCTGTTGTTAAACACACGTGGGTTTGCTCCTGTGCTCTGACTCTGCCTCACTAGGTTATCTGAAAATTCTTATGCTTACACCTATTTTAATTACTATGGCATTTTAAGTCTAGAAATCAGGTAAGTATAAATCGTCTAACTGATCTTTACACTTTCCCTGGCTAAAATTCATGTCTTGGCATTTCCATGTTATTTTTAGAAGCAACGTGACGATTTACACTGAACAACCTACTGAGATTTAATGGGATTATGTTGAATATAAAGATGAATCTGGGTAACGGTCCTACCCACGGATATTATGTAGGTCTTTAATATCTGAAAATGAAGTGTTCTACTGCTTTCATTATGTTTGCGACTTGCCATTTGGCTTTTTATTTTTTGGAGAGGCTTTATTTGCCATAGGGTGCATGCACTTGCTAGAAAGACAGAGACAGACAAGAGAGAGAGATAGTGAGAAATCGTCCCCCAAGGGGGATGGCCATGCCGCAATCCCTTCTCCTCCATTCTCCTCTCGGGATCCTGGGCACACACATACACGTGCCGGGCCTGAGGTTAAGCCACTGGGTCCAGGAATCAAACCATGGTTGACTACATTGGAGTCCAGCAACATAGCCATCACGTCAATTGCTGGTCCCAGTCATTCGGTATTTTTGGTGCAATTATAAATTATACACACACAAGCACAAATATATACACACATGCATGTGCACATACATGCATATATAAAAATATCTGTTAAGTGCTTCCATTCTCTTATGCTTTGTTGCTAGTATCGAACACCCACATCTTACCCTCTCTCGCATTTTATGTTGAGGAAGGAGAAAACTAAGACCTTGGGGTGGGGAAGGACAGGCCAAGATCACACAACAAGCAAAGAGCAGTGCTGGGCCTCAAACCCTGAGCACTATCTTCAAAGAACAGAGATTAAGATTCTCTGACCAAGCCCCCACTGGAGTCATGAGGGAGCTCCCAGCCTTACCTGTTGTCTAGGATGGGCCCTATCTTCTGCAGGGACTTGGCCACATTGAAGCGGACATTGGCGACAGGGTCCCCAGCCATACGCAGGACTGTGGGCAGCATGTGCTTGGTGGTGATGTCCTGTCCACAGACCTCAGACAGCACCTGGGGACCAGTGAGTGGCAGAGGGATGACTGTTTAAAGTTCATGGCTACATTTTATCCCCTAACTCTGATGAACCCACTTGCAATCACCAGGTCCTACTGGGAGGCTGGGCACTGTGCGGAACTCTGAGTCTACGTTCACCCATCCTGGGGGCAGCTCATCCTCCCGAAGCTCCCAACTCCCCTAAACACACTCCTAATATACCATGTCTCCATGCTGGGACGTCCTGGTCGCTCTCAGACTCTCCTCCATCCGTTGGGGACAGGCCTTGATCCCTAACTCCTCGAGATCCCTACTTACAGTGATCTCCAAAATGTGCCGGGAAAAAAAATCTGGAAATAGTTACATTTCTTTTTAAATGCCAGCCTTTAATTTTTCTTTCTTTTTTTATATTTGTTCTTCTTTTTTTTTTTTTAAAAGATTTTATTTATTATTTTTTCACATGAGTCTTGCCAGAGAGAGAGAGACAGAGAGAGGGGAGGGAGAAAACAAGCCATCAAGTTCAGGACTCGAACCGTGGTCAGCCATGTGAGAATTCCAGCACCTTAACTACCATGCCACCTGCTGGACCCTAATTTCTAACTATGTGTGTGGTTTATAAGTACAGCAATGTATGAGCTTATTAGAATGTTAGTAAAAATTAATACAGAAGTACTTCCTATATGTAACTGTTCTAAGTCCTGTGTACATATAGCAATATTCATCTTTATCTTTTTATTTATGTATTGTTTTGGAGAGGTTTTTGCTACAGGGCACGTGCACTCGCCAGAAAGACAGAGACAGAGAGATAGAAAGTGAGAAATCACCCCCCAGTGGGGATGGCCATGCTGCAATCCCTTCTCCTCCATTCTCCTCTCGGGATCTTGGACACACATGCGCATGCGCCTGGCATTGAGTTCAAGCCACTGGGTCCGGGATTCAAACCGCGGTCAACTACATGAGAGTCCAGCGACATAGCCATTACTCTAACTGCAAGTCCCAGCCATAATCATCTTTATAACCTGACGTGGTGGATAGTGGGATGAACAGAATGAATTCTTAAAATTTGTATTATCATTATTATTTTATTAATGTTTTTAGAGGTTCTTGCCTTAGGGTATGTACATCACCAAAGAAACAACCAGAGAGAGACAGTACGAGGGAAAGTGAGAAATCGCCCCCCTGGGGGAATGGCCACACAATTCCTTCTCCTCCATTCTCCTGGAACTTGGACAGGCACACGCACACGTGTGCCAGGCAGGATTTCCAAGCCACTGATGTGGTTCTAGAACCAGTCAGCTGTGTGGGGTACAGCCCAGTGATGTGACCATGACGCCATCTGCTGGCCCACGCTATTAAGTTTGCTATAAGGTATGCGTGCTCAGAGAAAGACAGTGAGGGATGGAGGCAATGCGTGAGAAAGCGGGCCACCAGCTCCAGGACTTGAACCACGGTCAGACATGTGGGAGTCCAGCACCTCAACTACCACACTACCTGGTGGTCCCCAGAAAGAATTTCTTACAGTGAGAAATCTGGAGCTTTAAGTGTCAGATAACTTTCTTAAGGCTCACAGCTAATGTGCAGCAGGTCTAGAACTGAAAACAAGGTCTGAGTCCAGAACCTGGACACTTAACCATTGTACTGTAAAACATCCAGTTTGCAGGGAAGAAGGGTGCTCACAGCACTTGGGAGATCACTGCCTGCACAGGTCTGGTTTCCCCGCCCCTGGTCTCCCACTGTGTAGGTCCCCTCCCCTAGAGGTCCCAGGACCCTGACCTTGGGAGCTCCGGCCCTAGGCCTACTATCCCACCAGCGTCTCTATGGCCACAGATCTCTACCACTTCTTTATTTCCAAGTCAAGTGTCTCCCTTGGGACCATCAACCATCTTCCTTTCTTGGGTGCTTTAGCACCCCAGGGATAGGTGGAAGGCAGGTGGGGTTGCTCACATTGATGCAGAAGAGCGTTGTCATGCGGTGCAAGTAGTTGGGGTCTCCAGACATGGCCAAGACTTTGGGGATGATAGTGGCATGGGCCCACTCTTTTCCGAACTTCTCTACCAGCTTCTTCAG
>NW_006160071.1:472271-475443 GCF_000334495.1 Tupaia belangeri chinensis | reverse complement strand
CCGCAGCGAGAGCAACGGCAGCGGCTGTTGTTAAACACACGTGGGTTTGCTCCTGTGCTCTGACTCTGCCTCACTAGGTTATCTGAAAATTCTTATGCTTACACCTATTTTAATTACTATGGCATTTTAAGTCTAGAAATCAGGTAAGTATAAATCGTCTAACTGATCTTTACACTTTCCCTGGCTAAAATTCATGTCTTGGCATTTCCATGTTATTTTTAGAAGCAACGTGACGATTTACACTGAACAACCTACTGAGATTTAATGGGATTATGTTGAATATAAAGATGAATCTGGGTAACGGTCCTACCCACGGATATTATGTAGGTCTTTAATATCTGAAAATGAAGTGTTCTACTGCTTTCATTATGTTTGCGACTTGCCATTTGGCTTTTTATTTTTTGGAGAGGCTTTATTTGCCATAGGGTGCATGCACTTGCTAGAAAGACAGAGACAGACAAGAGAGAGAGATAGTGAGAAATCGTCCCCCAAGGGGGATGGCCATGCCGCAATCCCTTCTCCTCCATTCTCCTCTCGGGATCCTGGGCACACACATACACGTGCCGGGCCTGAGGTTAAGCCACTGGGTCCAGGAATCAAACCATGGTTGACTACATTGGAGTCCAGCAACATAGCCATCACGTCAATTGCTGGTCCCAGTCATTCGGTATTTTTGGTGCAATTATAAATTATACACACACAAGCACAAATATATACACACATGCATGTGCACATACATGCATATATAAAAATATCTGTTAAGTGCTTCCATTCTCTTATGCTTTGTTGCTAGTATCGAACACCCACATCTTACCCTCTCTCGCATTTTATGTTGAGGAAGGAGAAAACTAAGACCTTGGGGTGGGGAAGGACAGGCCAAGATCACACAACAAGCAAAGAGCAGTGCTGGGCCTCAAACCCTGAGCACTATCTTCAAAGAACAGAGATTAAGATTCTCTGACCAAGCCCCCACTGGAGTCATGAGGGAGCTCCCAGCCTTACCTGTTGTCTAGGATGGGCCCTATCTTCTGCAGGGACTTGGCCACATTGAAGCGGACATTGGCGACAGGGTCCCCAGCCATACGCAGGACTGTGGGCAGCATGTGCTTGGTGGTGATGTCCTGTCCACAGACCTCAGACAGCACCTGGGGACCAGTGAGTGGCAGAGGGATGACTGTTTAAAGTTCATGGCTACATTTTATCCCCTAACTCTGATGAACCCACTTGCAATCACCAGGTCCTACTGGGAGGCTGGGCACTGTGCGGAACTCTGAGTCTACGTTCACCCATCCTGGGGGCAGCTCATCCTCCCGAAGCTCCCAACTCCCCTAAACACACTCCTAATATACCATGTCTCCATGCTGGGACGTCCTGGTCGCTCTCAGACTCTCCTCCATCCGTTGGGGACAGGCCTTGATCCCTAACTCCTCGAGATCCCTACTTACAGTGATCTCCAAAATGTGCCGGGAAAAAAAATCTGGAAATAGTTACATTTCTTTTTAAATGCCAGCCTTTAATTTTTCTTTCTTTTTTTATATTTGTTCTTCTTTTTTTTTTTTTAAAAGATTTTTTTTTTTTTTTTTTTTTTTTTTTTTCACATGAGTCTTGCCAGAGAGAGAGAGACAGAGAGAGGGGAGGGAGAAAACAAGCCATCAAGTTCAGGACTCGAACCGTGGTCAGCCATGTGAGAATTCCAGCACCTTAACTACCATGCCACCTGCTGGACCCTAATTTCTAACTATGTGTGTGGTTTATAAGTACAGCAATGTATGAGCTTATTAGAATGTTAGTAAAAATTAATACAGAAGTACTTCCTATATGTAACTGTTCTAAGTCCTTTGTACATATAGCAATATTCATCTTTATCTTTTTATTTATGTATTGTTTTGGAGAGGTTTTTGCTACAGGGCACGTGCACTCGCCAGAAAGACAGAGACAGAGAGATAGAAAGTGAGAAATCACCCCCCAGTGGGGATGGCCATGCTGCAATCCCTTCTCCTCCATTCTCCTCTCGGGATCTTGGACACACATGCGCATGCGCCTGGCATTGAGTTCAAGCCACTGGGTCCGGGATTCAAACCGCGGTCAACTACATGAGAGTCCAGCGACATAGCCATTACTCTAACTGCAAGTCCCAGCCATAATCATCTTTATAACCTGACGTGGTGGATAGTGGGATGAACAGAATGAATTCTTAAAATTTGTATTATCATTATTATTTTATTAATGTTTTTAGAGGTTCTTGCCTTAGGGTATGTACATCACCAAAGAAACAACCAGAGAGAGACAGTACGAGGGAAAGTGAGAAATCGCCCCCCTGGGGGAATGGCCACACAATTCCTTCTCCTCCATTCTCCTGGAACTTGGACAGGCACACGCACACGTGTGCCAGGCAGGATTTCCAAGCCACTGATGTGGTTCTAGAACCAGTCAGCTGTGTGGGGTACAGCCCAGTGATGTGACCATGACGCCATCTGCTGGCCCACGCTATTAAGTTTGCTATAAGGTATGCGTGCTCAGAGAAAGACAGTGAGGGATGGAGGCAATGCGTGAGAAAGCGGGCCACCAGCTCCAGGACTTGAACCACGGTCAGACATGTGGGAGTCCAGCACCTCAACTACCACACTACCTGGTGGTCCCCAGAAAGAATTTCTTACAGTGAGAAATCTGGAGCTTTAAGTGTCAGATAACTTTCTTAAGGCTCACAGCTAATGTGCAGCAGGTCTAGAACTGAAAACAAGGTCTGAGTCCAGAACCTGGACACTTAACCATTGTACTGTAAAACATCCAGTTTGCAGGGAAGAAGGGTGCTCACAGCACTTGGGAGATCACTGCCTGCACAGGTCTGGTTTCCCCGCCCCTGGTCTCCCACTGTGTAGGTCCCCTCCCCTAGAGGTCCCAGGACCCTGACCTTGGGAGCTCCGGCCCTAGGCCTACTATCCCACCAGCGTCTCTATGGCCACAGATCTCTACCACTTCTTTATTTCCAAGTCAAGTGTCTCCCTTGGGACCATCAACCATCTTCCTTTCTTGGGTGCTTTAGCACCCCAGGGATAGGTGGAAGGCAGGTGGGGTTGCTCACATTGATGCAGAAGAGCGTTGTCATGCGGTGCAAGTAGTTGGGGTCTCCAGACATGGCCAAGACTTTGGGGATGATAGTGGCATGGGCCCA
>NW_006160071.1:447197-471753 GCF_000334495.1 Tupaia belangeri chinensis | reverse complement strand
AGTGGCATGTGCACGCTCTTTCCCGAACTTCTCTACCAGCTTCTTCAGGTTGCTGGTGGCGGCCTCGCGGATGGCATAGACTGCAGGAGGATGAGGTACGGGGAAGTGATTCCAGAGGTGCAAACTGACATGGGTGGGGCCCAGCAGTCACACTGGGGCCCTGCTTATTGGACAGGCCCTCAGTTCTCAGCCACATGGGAGCCAACAGACTTGAGTTGAAGAGTAAAACAGGGTCATTATGTTGGTTCCATACGTTTTACAAATGGGCAAACTGAGGTTCAGAGAACAGATTGCCCAAGCAACTTATTTAGTCCTTACTATTTCAAACAATGCCTGACAGACTAATGTTAACTTATTTTTAAACATTCTAAGTGCGAAGAGTATTCCTCACAACAATCCTGAGAGACCAGAATAATAAGCCCCAGGTTTCACAGAACGAGTGTGGGAGGAAAGATGGCCAGTGACCTGCGAAAGCTTGACATCTAGGAGGGTAGGATTCAAACCCAGTGGTCTGCCAATGCTCCATTCTGCAAGGCAGCCCTTGATGATCTGGTATGTCCCACCTACTCTGTGTTTCCCTTAAGGTATAAAGAGCAAGGGAATGGGGCCACGTAAACCCCAGCAGGACCCCGCAAACCTGTCCATCCCTGTGGGAGCTCCCTCTCCTCCTGCTGACCTGCCAGAGGTACTCACCATGATCCACCAGCCAGGCCATACATAAGGAGTTGAGTTTTTCATCAAAGAATTCTACACCCTTAAGAAGAAAAGGAGGTAAAGGGTCAAGGCAAAGGACAGGGAGGGTTTCTAACGATACCCCGAAGAATCTGCACTTGCCCTGGAGAAATCAGTGGCTTCTCAACTTCACCTGACAGGCTTCTTTTCCTCCTCTCTTTTGGTCTTGATCCTGTATCCCATTCCCAGCTAGCCAGGATCACAGGCCCAAGTATGTGCCCAGCTTGCTCCGGGAGACTTTGGGATGCAAATTCAGAACCTTCCCCCGTGGCTTCAGCATTATGGAGTGTTATGCCACCAACGAACCACTGCGCACTCATTTCCCCCCTTTACTTATGATAGAGGGCGTGTGAGAGAGGAACAAGAACTCTCCACAGGGCCTAGTCACACCAAAACCCCCTTCCTTCAGTCCTTGAGCCCACTAGACCTCAGTATTCAAGCACACGTCTAGTGTGTCTTCAGGCTGACCAGTCTGGGAATCTGAACCGTGGCCACCACATGGGACCTGGCTTCTCTTGGGCAATACATTACTCTGCACTATTGAGGCAGCTTTCTACTCATCTTTTAAGGCCCTACCTTCTGGCCTTTTCTCTCACTCCCAGATAGTTACCAGATTCTTCTAGGCGCCAAGCTCCCAGTTGCCCTGTCATAGCCCTGGACACACTGTGACTAGACCCTGGCAACCTACCTCCCCTGGGTGGGCTGTCCAGCCTCTGGCCTCCTTACTCACCAGCTGCCCAGCCAGCAAGGGCATGTACTCAATGATGGCCAGTCGCACTCGCCACTTGGCGTCCTCAGCCAGCTCCACGATGGCGGGTAACAGGGACTGGGACAGCTGCCGAATGCCAATCACCTCATTTACACAGTCCAGGTTGGAGATGATGTTCAGTCGCACCTCAGGGCACTGAGGAAAGGACAGGAAGTTCTCTGAGAGAACACACCCCCCAGAGCAGGGCAAGAGAGCACCAATGCACCTCTTCCCCAGGGGCTACTATCACCCAAAGCCAGTTCCCAGCCCAGGGAACACAGGAAGTGCACACTCAGAACAAGCAATATGGGTTACTCAGTGAGGCCGCTTTTAAAATCCTGTAACAGCATCACTTGAAATGAACCTGCAGGAATCACAGTGAAAAACACAGACCCTGGAAAAATCAGACTCATAGACGTTACTCCAATCCCGACTCTGGCAAGGACTCCTTTCTGGGTATCAACTTATAACATGGAAATATCCAGTCAGCCTCAAAGGGCGACTGAAGCAATTAGAGTCAAGTGCCTGACACAAGGTCTGATGCACAAAGGCGTAAGGAGTGCAGCTGTTTCTGCTTGTTTCTACGACTTTTACTCTTCCTGCTAGTTTCTGAGCTCCCAAGGAACAGGTCTCACTCCTCCTCATGTCTCCAGTACCCAGATGACTCTGGCCCACAGTAAGTGCTCAATACCTGTCTGCTGATAGGAAGGAAGGAATAAAAAAACACTTTTTAACTGCTATTGACTCATTTCCTCCTAAAGGCAGCACTATGAGCTGTGGTCCCAGTGTGGGTATATACACCCTCTCCTTCCACTATACACGTGAAGCACCTTATGAGAACAGGCACCTAAGTATGATTAGTTCTTGTTGAGTGACCGGAGTCCTACTAGACCTTGTTATATACATCATGTGTTCTTGCAGAGCAGATACTGTCAATCATCACTTTTTTAAAAAGAATTATTTATTTTTTTGGGGAGAAGAGGTTTTTGCCACAGGGTACGTGCACTCGCCAGAAAAACAGAGAGAGACAGAGAGACAGAGAGCGAGAAATCACCTCCCAGGGGGGATAGCCACACCACAATATCTTCTCCTCCATTCTCCTTTCGGGATCTTGGACTCGCACCCACATGCACACCCAGCATGAGTTTAAGCCACTGCGTCGGGGACTCGAACTGTGATCGACTACATGGGAGTCCAGCAACATAGCCATTACACCAACTGCTGGTCCCCAGGAATTATTTAATTTTCTTAATTATTATTATTTTTAAAAATTTCACCAGAGAGAGACAAAGAGAGGGAAAGTGAGAAAGCAATCTGTCAAGTCTAGAATTCGAACCATGGTCAGCCATGTGGGATTACAGTGCCTTAACCATAGCACTTGCCAGTCCCCAGTTACTCCTTTCCACATTTCTTAGGAGCTGTGGGGTAAAGTAGCAAGCACCGAGATGAATCAGTAAACCAAGGAAGTACGTATGCAGCAAAGAGTTCACACACTGGCCTGGGTTACCTTTGGCACATACCAAAGTCCTTGACTAGCTCCTGGGAGAAACCTCTAAGCCTCTGGAATACCCTGCCTCATAAGAGTGTCTTCATTTACCAGGAAAACTGGGCCACATGGTTGGGCCTGTAGTCAGGGAAACTAGGTCAGCCATATAGGCACTCCATGTCTGTGTGATCAGCAGAGAGAGTAAAAATCCAGTAAAATCCCTGGATATCAAGGCCTGAGTGAGTTTTCTGTGTTGGCAATATGCTGTCACACCTAATTCAGAGAGAATTAAGTGCTGTCCATTTATTGGTAACTCCACTGGCACAAGAGAACTAGATCCTGGAAGTAGTCTTTTTTTTTTTTTTTTTTTTGAGAGGTTTTTGCTATAGGGTGTGTGCACTTGCCAGACAGAGAGACAAAGAGCGAGAAATCACCCCCCAAGTGGGATGGCCACGCCGCAATCCCTTCTCCTCCATTCTCCTCTTGGGATCTTGGGCACGCACGCACACGCGCCTGGCGTGTTTTAAGTCACCAGGTCTGGGATGTGAACAGCAGTCGACTACATGGGAGTCCAGCGACATAGCCACTATGCCAACTGCTGGTCTCAGTAGTCTTTTTATAATGCATCATTTCCCATTGTTAATTTAATCTGTATCCTTCACAATAATAAGCAGAAATTGTAAATATTGAGTATTGAATGCTATTCTGGCAAATCATACAATCTGGGGGCGGTCTTGGGAACTTAGATAGAGCAAGCAAAATAAGAGTAATGGGGGGAGGATGGCAGCTGGTGGCCTGGTGGTTAAGGCATTGGACTTCCACATGGCCAACCATGGTTCGAGTACCGGACCTGGTAGCTTGCTTTTTCACTCTCCCTACACCTCGTGTCTTTCTCTGGTGAGTGCAAATTACATAATACTACATGAACAAACAAATAATTCTTAAACAAACAAACCAACCAGTAATAGCAGGACCAGCAGGTGGTGTGGTGGTTAAGGGGCTGGACTCCCATGGCTGACTGCAGTTCAAATTCCAGACTTGGTGGCTTGCTTTCTCACTTTCTGTCTATGGTCAAATTTAAAAATAGTAACGAATACAATTCTTAAAAAAAAAAAAAAAAAAAAAGTGATAGCAACTGCTAGGCAAACAAGATAGGCTCACTCAAAGTGGAATTCCCCAATAGGCCCCCCAAAAATTGTTTGGTGAGTCCCTCTTTATCAAAATAACAAGATTCCTCTTTAGAAACAGAAGAGGACCAATATCCTACTAGCTAATCTAAAGGCTAAAGAAGGGATCTGAGAACCATTACAATTTTTTTCCTTATGCTCAACTCATTTCTTTCTAAAGCCAAAGACACTCAGGAAAAGGGCAGGCCCTATCTCTACACTCATCATCTTGCTAGGTTCTGAGGCAAAGTGGCACATGTGTCCAAACTCTGTTAATTCAAAAGAAAGGGCTGGTTTATGGCTGGCAGGTGGTGTGGTGGGTAAGGGTGCTGGACTCCCACATGGCGGACTGTGGTTCGAGTACCAGACCTGGCAGCTTGCCTTCTCATTTTCTCACTCTCTCTCACTCTGTCCCTTTCTGGTCAAATTAAAATAAATAAATAAATTAAATTAAATAAACAATTTAAAAAAGGAAAGAAAAAGAAAGGACTGGCCTTTAGTCAGCTCCAGGGAGATGACCCTTAAGCCTTTGGTGTTCATCTAAGCCTCAGTATGCTGAACACATGAAAAGACAAGGCTCAGAAAACATGCCTCACATGTTTGAAAAAACTGGTTTCATTATACCATGAAAGAGGCAGGTAGGCACTTTTTATTTACAAGTTTGTAAATCCTGGTGAGAATCAAAATGTAAAATACAAAGTTTATAAATCTAAATTTGAAACTCCAAAATAAGCCAGAGGAAGATCTTACACCAAGAAAATCATGCGGGTTCTTCGCTTTTCTTTGCAAGAGAAGCGGTCCTGGGGCAGATCTGCTGCAGGCATATGATGAGGGTGTTTGCTAAAGGTGCAACTTGAGTAGAAAAATGCTCTGCTCCCAGCACCACGTTAGTGTGTGCGGTCTCACCTTCACACTCAAGCTGAACTGGATTCAAGAAAGCAAAATGCTCTCCAAGGCTCAGGTAAGGTGTGACAAGGATTCAGAAGCCAACCTGAGGGGCACTCACCAGGCAATTTATTCCCATTGAAGCCTCAAAGGCAAATGACTATTATATTTATAGCATGCTACATCAATAAAAGCATGATTATAAAAATTTGCTTGTGAAGGACAGCTTAAATAAATTACCTAGGTAACAAAATATGGGTTATTAAAAAAATATGTAATAGTAGAAACTGTTAGCAACTGATAAAAATTACTAAGCTTTTATTTACTTATTTTTAAAAGAATTATTTAATTTTATTTATTTATTCATTCATTCATTTTAATTTGACCAAAGAGACAGAGACAGAGGGAAAGCGAGAAAGCAAGCCACCAGGTTGAGGACTCAAACCGTGGTCAGCCATGTGGGAGTGCCCAGAACCTTAACCACCATCCCAACTGCTGGTCCCCTATTTTATTTATTTTTAAAGATTTATTTATTTATTATTATTATTTTAAAAATAGTTATAGAGCACATACACTCACTAAAGAGAGAGAGACAGATAGAGAGTGAGAGAACAAGCCAACAGGTCTGGAATTCGAACCATGGTTGGCCAGTGCCTTAACCATCACACCACCCACTGGCCCTGCTTTTCTTTGCTTTTGTAATTGCCAGAGGGCTTGTGCACTCACCATACAGAAAGGAAGGATGGGAGAGAGAAAGTACCCCTCACTGGGGTGTAGTCACACCATAACCCCTTCTCCATCTCTCCACCCTCCTGGGATTTGGGGCATGCATGCACACATGCTCAGCATGCTTTCCAAGTCACTAGGTCCAGGATTTACCGACATAATTAGACATGTGGGCTCTGCCTCCCTTAAGAACTAGGCCAGGCCCAGCTTACCCCATCTGTCAGAGCTTAGAGCCCTAGTGCTCTTACCTCATCCTTCAGCTGAGCCAGGAAGAGAGGCAAGAGGTGCTCAATGGTGTTATCCTTGCCCAAGATAGGAGAGAGGCCCATAATCACTGAAGCCAGGGCTGATTTGACATGTTGGTTGGCATCTGACACCAGCTCCTGGTGGTAAAGGAAGCAGAGTGGGCACCAGGATCAGGGTGACCCTGCCAGAAGCAAGCAGCCAGGCAGAGGCCCACTCCTAAGAAGCCGAGACAACAGCCTGCTCTGCCCTTATCATTTCACAAAGCAGGAGATGGCTAAAGGTCAGGTAGGGAGGAGAGAGTGTTTCTACTTCAATGACTCCTGCTCTCTGTAGCCCCCACCCCAACACCAAAGCTTTGTGGATGAGGAAATGGAGTAATCTCGGAGCTTCCACCTCCAAGGTCTGCCCCAAGCCTCAGATCTTGCCTGTGGTCAGGACCCATTTCTTCAACCCCAAGAACTGCCTGGCCCCCGAGGGCTAGAAGCCTAGTCTGCATCTTGCTGCTTGGGACCCCAATCTCACTTCCCTCTATGGCAGGCTCAGATCTCCATTCCTCCCAGCAAACTCCCCGTTACCTTGATGCAGGGCAGGATCTGCGTCATGATCACATTCTCCCGACAGTCGGCTGAGAGATTTTCACAGAACTCTACAGGTGGGGAGAGGTTGGGTAAAGTGAACCCGATGCCCAGCTTCCACTTCTGGCCCCTGAACTCCCACCTGCCCCACTGTGTTCTAGCTGCTAGCACCAACCTTTGACCTTGTGGGAGGCTGCGGCCCTCACCTCGGCCTCACAATCCTTCATCAGGTTCTGGAAGGCAGGGACCAGATCCGTCTTAGTGATCTCAGGCCCCACTGCTTTCTGGAGCTGCAGAGAGAGAGAAGGGGGTTGGGGAGAGTGAGAGGTGTGGGAGGTACTTGGGGCTAATGGTGCCAAAGTCAAATGAAGATACCAGAATGAGGGGGTCAGAGCACGGGCCTTGCGATTGCTGCTGAGATCAGATCTCAGTGCCCTGACACGGCCATCGGTGAGGATCTTCACTTCTCTTGAGTCTTGTTTCCCTCAGAAGCAAAACCAAGATGCCAAGGGCACCTACCTCACAGTGCTATTGTCTGCATTAAAAGTAAAGATCTCAGCTCAGTCATGGTGACAGTGTGAAGATGTTACCTTATGGTGGCTAAAGCAACATGGAAGGCCTGGGTTCTAGTCCTGGCCCTACCTGAAAAGCCCAGCTGCTGTTCAACAACCATGTCCCATGGTTCCAGCTAACTGGAGTCCAAAGCAGGAGGAATGTGATAAGACCCTGTCAAAAATACCTTCCCCCACCCCTGGCTTGGATGCATGCTCGCTCATAAAAAAAATGAACAGATTTCCTACTGTTCAGGCTATTTTGGACTGAGTTTTCATTACCTGACTGAAAAACATTCTAATGATAGTGGCTCCCATTTTAAATGTATATATATGTATGTGTGTATGTGTATATATGTGTGTGTGTGTGTGTGTATATATATATATGCATATGTATATATAAATAAATAAATTTATTTCCTCTATGAGGAAGACAGAAAGAGATTGAGACCCAGCCCGTACCTCTTTATGTTTCAGGACTGGTTATCAGAAACATTCGTTACTCTTTTAGTTATAAGAAAATAAAGACTGAGTGGGAACAAGGCACATCCTATCTGTCTCATAATACCATTTCCATGCAAAGAGGATTCTTAAAAAAGCATTAGTGGAAAGTAGGACGTTCATTACTAAGAAGGGAATTAACAAGTAAACACCTTGAAGGGCCTCATGTTATCTCGGGCAAATGTTAACTTTTATTGCAAGTATTTAGTGAAGGCTGACTGTGTGCCAAGAGCTGTTTAACAGCCTAAAATAATTCCTGCCCTCATGGAACTTTCACTCTAAAACACAGTGAGAGTCGTTTCTGTTGTTTGAGAGACAAAAATGGGGGGAATGGAGAACGTTTCTTTGCTGTGCAGGCTTCCCAGGCACATCCAGGTTTTCTACCATTCTCACAGGGAATCAGGTGGCGTAGGGAAATAGTGTCCTGAGGCTGAGTCCTTCTAGCAAATTATCAGTGGATAAGTATAACTTCAGGGAAAGGGAACTGTGAGGAGCGGCGGCAGGCGGCCTCTGACTGGAGCCTGCCTGCATCTCCAGCCTTGTCTAGAGCAGCCCCCAAGATCCAGCCCTGGATGTTCCCGCCTACAATCAGTCTCACCTCCCGGGGTTCTCTGATCTCTTGCTGGAACAGTTTTAGTGCCAGCTCTCATCCACACATCTTCTAGAGCCAGCTGTAGCACGACTCCTCTTCAATGATTCCAGATCCTACACAGATCTCTCTGTCCTATACTTATAATGAAGTATTACTGCATTTCCCTTGATCTAAACTGGCTGTCCCCTTTAGACTGCCTACCCCTCGAAGGACGGAAATATGCCAGATTCATTGCCTACCCCACAAACCCAGTAGTTAGCTGATGCTCAACAAACATGTTGGCAGAAGGAAAACTGCATCCCGTGGAAAGAGCATCATTCTGGCAAAGTCACAGATCTCGGGTCTTGTCCTTGTTCTGCCTGGCTGGTGTTGTCCTCCCTTTTGATCAATTAGGTCAGGAACACCTCAGATGTACTTCCCTTCTCTGTTTCTGTGGCTCTCTCTTCCACAAGGTCTGGCCTTAGACTCCTTCTCCACAGAGCACTTCAAGTTGCCACATCCACTAGCAGGAAGCGTTAAGTATAGTGAGACTCAATGAGATGACTGCAGAGATCTTATCGCTTAAATACCTGATGGTTCCACTGGCCCAATGAAAAGCCAGAGCTCCGACACATTATAGGCCCTGCCCCTTCCCTTAAGGCCTGTGTTTGCCCACCTGAGAGACAATGTCAATGGTCCTCACTCACCTCTGTGAACTTGTCTGCCACCATGTATCGGACACGCCAGGACTTGTCCTCTGCAGCCTGGCGCAGGGTGGGCATCACCAGGGCCTCCAGATCCTCCTGGGGCAGGAGCTGAGCAATGTTCACGCATGCCTCCACTGCCAGCAGCCGTACCGAGTCCTGGGAAGGGGACAGGAGCAGGGAGACGGCCCCAGAGGCCCCACTGAGCTCTGGGATCCCTTTAGGCAGGTATAGGGGCCACCAGAAGGAGGGAGTGGCGGGAAAGCCAGCAAAAGGAACCCACCTGCTCGTCAGAGGCCAGGTTGGAGAACATGGGGATGATCTCGCTCTTGACATTGTCTAGCTCCAGCACTTTGGCGAATTCCCCTAGCTTGGAGGCTGCGGCCCGCCGCACCATGGGGGTGTCATCTGAGCACAGGTTCCGGAAGTACCTGGGGGCCAAGGCTGGGTTCAGGAAGTACCCCTAGGGATCTGGAGGCAGTATGGCCACGAGGAGTGACCGCAGACTCTGTAGTCTCTTGGGTCCTGGCTTTGGCTAGGTGACTGTGGGAAAGTGGAAACCCTTTCCTGAGATGTCTCAGCCCTCCAAAATGAGAGCTTGATGGTAAGTGTTTACCCCACAGAGTCACCGTTGAGGCTTCAGTGAGATAACGTGTGTGAGGCGTTGGATAGTCTGTGCGCACGCTGAACAAAGTCAACAGTAGGTGATGACGACTGCGTTATGACCATATACAATGCTTAATTAAGATGGTATTCTGGGACCCTACAGGGTTTTCTTTTCAGCCGCAAATGCTTCAGCTTGTGTGGGAGTTAGTGCAGTTATCTGGGCATGTGTGTACAGCTGTAAGGTAGTATTCTGCAGTGAGTAACACTTAGCTCAGGGCCTCGGCTTGATGCTCAATAGTTTAGGGAATTGTGAAGGTGGCAGCAGCTGAAAAGCTGAGAGGGTATAGGAGCTGAAGATTCTGGACCAAGGACAGGCCAGAAATAACACCAGACGTTTGTTAAGTACTTTAATGTGTCAGATTTTGTTCCAAACACTTTGTATGTGGTAATTTGTTTAAATTTTCACAATAACTAGCAGGA
The DNA here is from genome assembly GCF_000334495.1 of Tupaia belangeri chinensis. Taxonomy (NCBI): domain Eukaryota; kingdom Metazoa; phylum Chordata; class Mammalia; order Scandentia; family Tupaiidae; genus Tupaia; species Tupaia belangeri. The sequence goes on along the minus strand of NW_006160071.1, from coordinate 461,776 downwards.
GGAAAGAACTTGGGTCCTGGCTTTGGCTAGGTGACTTTGGGAAAATGAGATGATATCTCATTTCCAAAATGAGTGAGAGGCAGAGCAGGGTAGATTCATACCCAGCCATGTCCTGAGGTCACATGCTCATACACATGGCCTCTGTGTTTTTATTTTGCCTAGATTTTTGCAGCTGGGCGTGTATGCTCGCCAGAAAATGTGAGACAGAGAGCAAGGGAAAGTGAGACATCACCGCCCCTCCCGGCTTTGGGGTTGGTTATATGGCAATCCCTCCTTTTCTATCTCTCAGAATTTTGAACACACACGAACACGCACCCAGTTTGATTTTTAAGCCACAGCGTCTGAGACTTAAACTGCAGAGTGAGCCATGTAGGAACTACCACACTACCTGTTGGCCCACACATGGCCTCTCTGATGCTAAGAAGGCAGGAGTGGGTGCTTGGAGAGTTTGGGGCATTTGAGACCAAGGAAGACCTAAAGGGGACTGAGACTTTCAAGAAGGGGACCAAACTGGGAGGCAAGGTTGGTGCTTCCAAGGGGAATGGAGGCTGGGGACTCACTGTCGAAGTTCTGCCTTGACGGCACTGGACACCCGGGGGTAGCAGACGGAGAAGAGGCCGCAGGCCGAGGTGCGGGATGTGAACCAGTCACCACCCGCCAGCCGCTTCACCAGCGGCACGAAATGAGCCTCCAGGTCAGAGGGCGAGTGCTCATGAGAGATGGCCCGCAAGGACTCCACAGCCTTGTCCCGTACCACTGTTTCCTCCACCGTGGCCAGCGACTCCAGGGGTGGCTGTGGCGAGAACACAAGGTCACCAGGCAGCTCCCTCCCTACCATCCCAGCTCTGGAGGCCCATCCAGTGCCCCCCATGAGCTCATCTCCTCTGAGAAAACCCCTCTGATCATTCCCCCAATCCTGGCCTTCATCCAGTGACCTTCCAATGAAGGTCCTTACTCAGGAGTTCCTGAAGGAGCTTTGCCAGGATCCATGAACCTTAAAATTATACATGCTACTTCCTAAGCCGGGGTGGAGGCCCACACCTGTCTTTTAGCCTCTCAAGGCCCAACACCTGCCACTGACAGTGACCGGAACATCCACCTACTATGTGTTCAAAGCAGCACTGCCACATGACACAACTCTGGGTGTGCTTGTTCTACCTCACTGGTCCCTATGCAGCAAGTCCTGTTACTATCTGCGTTTTAAAGGCACAGACAGGCCGAGCAACTTGCTCACAAGGAACAACTTCACACCAGGACTTAAAACAAGGCCACCTGGTTCTAGAGATTCCAGTGGAAAATAACACTCTGTTTCTCAGTCTGAGACTGAACCAGTATCTCATATCAGTGGAGTCCTGGGGCTCACGACTGCTCAGAGGTCACTACGGGGCCCTGCAGTGGTTGTGTTCCTTTAGGGACAGCTGACCAGTTCCCCGTTGTGTCCCCAGAGCCCAGCAGCATTCCTAGCACAGGGTAGAAACTCAGTAATTACTGACCTAAAAAAGAGAGACTCAATTTATCCTACTATACTCAAATAAATGTGTGGAGGTTCCTGGTCTGAAATCCAAATGAAGTACTTAAAGTAGAAAGAAATCAAACAGAAATGCCTCCAGGGCTCGGGCAGGTCAGAGCACAATTAAACACTGAGCAAAGGTGCAGGGTGGGGAAGGTAGATGGGGATGGACAACATAGAGAGGCAGGAACTACAATAAACTGGACAGTCCCATGGAGGACAGCTGCTTCTCAGCACCATCAACTGTCACCATGAGGAAGCACAGCTACAAAAAGCAAATCTGGGGCCACCAAGTGGGGTGGAGGTTAAGGTGCTAGATCCCACATGGCTGAGAGAGTAGGTCGAGTTCTGGACCTGGCAGCTTAAAAATCACACTGAGCACATGCATGTGGCAGGCCCAAAACCCCACGAGGAGGATGGAAAAGGAACTGTGGCATGGCCATACCCTCTAGGAGGTGATTTCTCTCTCTGGTGAGTGCACACTCCCTGTAGCAAAGCTTAAATAAACAAATAGCAAATCTGGTTTTCCAAAAGAAGGCAAAACTCCAGTCTCATACGTGAAAATTATTTCACACATGCTACAACATGGATGAATCCTGAAAACATTATACTAAGTGCAATAAGTCAATAGCCACAAAATCACGTATATTTTATGACTACATTTACGTGAGGACCTGGAATAGACAAACTGGGGATTACTGGGGATTGGTGGGAGGACACACAGCAAATGGAGAGCTAAATGTTTAGTGGGTGTGGAGTTTTGGTTTGGGGCCGGATAGTGGCACAGCTATAAAATATGATGCTCGGTGAGGCCAATCCACATGGGAAGGTTCTGGTTTGTGTCCAGAGACTTCCCTACATATGCCAGGCACATGCACGTGCATGATCTGGGGCAGGCTGCGGGTGGATTATGGCGCGCGAACTCTGTTGGGGGTGTTATCTCTCTGTCTCTCCCTTTCTTTCTGTGTCTCACTTATGGAAGAAATAAAATAATTTTAAAAAGTTCCCACGATCCGGGGAACCAGCTGATGGAGTGATAGTTACATTGCTGGACTCCCACATGGTTGACTGTGGTTTGAGTCCTGGACCCAAGAGACTGGAGAAGAAGGAACTGTGCCAACCCCCAGGGGGTGATTTCTCGCTTTCTGTCTCTCTGTCTCTCAGGTGAGTGCACATGCCCTATAGCAAAAATCTCTCTAAAACAAAAAGTTCTCAAGATGAATGGCTATGATGGCTACACAACAATGTAAACAAACTTAAGGTCATGGAATTACACACTAAAAATGATTAAATTATAAGTTTTACGAGAATTTAAAAAATGAAAAACAAAAAGAGAATTAAAAAAAAGTTAGAACTTATTTTAAAAAGAGTGGATGGGACAGAAAGTGGGATGGTTAAAACTTGACATGCTTGTGAGGCTGAGGTTCAAGGTTTTTGCTGAAGACCCTGAGGATGCCAGCACTCATGACCCCATGATCTGGGGGTGAGACCCACAGAGGTGAGACCATGATCTGGGGCTAGGGAGAGCTGGGGGTGGATCATGGCATCACAACTCTGTTGGGTGCAATCTTTATTTCTCTCTCCCCACCCCTTCATCATAGAAAATAAACTCCACAAATTTCAAAATTTAAAAATGTATTACAAAGGTTGGCAATAAATGATTCAAAAGAAAACCTACATGAGTCGGCAGGCCACCAACAAGGAGGCTTTGCCAAAGGAGCTCATGCTATTATGAGGTTTCAGTTCAGGATGGTCTCATGGAGTGGCTTTAGATGTTGCTATTGGGCACAGCAGGGACTAAATCTACCTCTGTTCTGGCTTATCACATGTTTCCTGCTACCCAGGCTGGCACACAGGAGGTGCCTGATCCACACTTGTCAGATGACTGTAGCTGGAATTTACAGTAATCTGTCCTTATAAAGGAGGTCTAAGGGCTGAGGCTGAATCATGGTTTTATCACATGGATTACTCCAGGGAATGGCTCTATAAGTATGGCCCCTAGACCACCCACAGCAAGGTCACTCAGGAGGCCTATCCCAGCATGGACCCAAAGAACCAGAAACCCTGGGGGCTTGGGCAAGTTGATAGGGCACTACTGCACAATACTGGAGCCATATAGGAAGGTCCCAGGTTCAGATCCCTGGCCAAACTGAACATGCCAGGTGCATCTGTGGTCCCGGCTGGCTGGAAGGTGTGTGTGTTGGGGGAGGTCATAGCATGTCAAGGCTCTGTCTATTTCTATATCAAAATATGAATAAACTTGAAAAAAAAGAGGGAAAAAAAAACCCCAAAACCCAAGTAATACTTCTGCAGAGTGAAGACTCACTGCTATGAGGATGCTCTGTAAACTCCACAGAAGACACAGGTTCTCAAACCTGGAGACCATGCTGGAGAGGGGGAGAGATGTAAACCTCTTAAAATCTTGTGTACTTTTATTATATCTCTTCTAACCAGAGGTTAAGTGCCTCTTCTGGGCTGTGAGGCCCCCAACCTAACCACCCCCACTCTCTGCCTGTCTTGTTTATAGCTCTGATCACCTTGTGTAGCAACCAAGTTTGCAGAACTTTACAATTCTTTACAGAAGAGTGGTTAAGAATCAGTAGCCTGGGGACCAGCAGATGGCAAAGTGGTTACATCGCTGGACTCCCACATGGTCAGCTGTAGTTTATCTCGGACCAGAGACTTGAAACACATGCACCGCACAGAGAAGGGATTGTGGCATTGCCATCTCCCCCGGGGAGGTGATTTCTCACTATCTGTGTGTGTGTGTGTCTCTGTCTCTCCAGCGAGCATAAATGCCCTATAGCACAGATTTCTCTAAGAAAAAAAAAAGAATCAGGAGCCTGGGTTGAAATTTGGATCTGCCTAGACCCAGCTTGGGTGATTTACTTAAACCAGCCCGTGCTTTCGCTTTCCCACCTATGAAATCAGCCAAGACCAGTGCACAACTCTAAGTGGGAGTTAGCTGGCTTTTCCCTCACCGAGAATGTTCTGTGAACAGATCCTGATCTGGTAGGAGGAGGAGGATCCCTGGTACAGGCCTTGGGCTCCTGTCAGAGTCCTGGGATTCCTAATGGTGTTTTCTGCTCCAAAATACTTTGAGAAAATGCTGAAAACTATGAATTCTCTACTTAGAGATTCTGACAAATACCAGGGCTAGAGACAGTCTCAGTCTCATGGAACTTCAGAGGCTCTTTTCAGCTGATTCGCAAACCTCATGCCCCTTGTGTGAAGCCTATGTTAAGATGTATGCAATGATCTCATTTACATACAGCTTTCTGTGTGCTATATGCACGAACTAATGCTAAGATAGCAGGACTTGGGGAACCAGCAGTTAACGTAATGGCTATGTCGCTGGACTCCCACGTAGTCGACCACAGTTCGTGTCCTGGACCCGGTGGCTTAAAACTCACGCCGGGCGCGTGTGCGTGCGTGCCCAAGATCCCGAGAGGAGAATGGAGGAGAAGGGATTGCGGCGTGACCATCCCCCCTGGGGGGTGATTTCTCACTTTCTGTCTCTATGTCTCTCTCTGTCTGGCGAGCACACGCGCCCTACGGTGAAAATCTCTCCAAAAAAAAAAAAAAAGATAGCAGGACTTAATGGTAATTATCAAGTTTCCTTATACACTTTTTTGGGAGATAATTTTGCTATAGGGTGCATGCACTCACCAGAGAGACAGAAAGTGAGCACTCACTCCCCAGGGGAGATGGCCACGCTACAATCCCTTCTCCTTCATTCTCCTCTTGAGATTTTGGGCATGCATGCATACATGCCCGGTGCTGAGTTTCAAGCCACCAATCTGAGACTCAAACTGTGGTCGGCCAAGTGGAAGTCCAGAGATGTCCAAGGACATAATCATTTTGCTATGTGTTGACCTAAGTTTCCTTAGACTTCAAGTCCTGGAGTTGGTGGCTTGAAAATCATGCAGGGGGTAGGGAGACCAGAAGGTGGCATGGTGGTTAAGGCACTGGACACGCCCATGTGGCTGATCACAGTTCAAGTCCTGAACCTGGTGGCTTGCTTTCTTACTTTCTCTCTCTCTGGTCAAATTAAAATAAATGAATGAATACATAAAATCAAATAAGTAATTTTTAAAAATCATGCTGGGGGGATCAACAGGTGGTGTGGTGGTTGGGATGCTGGACATTCCCACACAGCTGACCACGATTTGAGTCCTGGGCCTGGTGGCTTGCTTTCTCACTCTCCCTTCCTATCCCCTGTATCTTTCTCTGGTTTTAAATAAATGTATGAATAAATAAAATTAAATAAATCTTGAAAAGAAAAAAAAAGAAAATCAGGCCAGATGTGTATGTATATATGTCTAAAATCCTGAGAGGAGAATGGATTGTGGCACGACCATCCTTCCTGGGGACTGATTTCTCACTTTCCTTCTCTCTCTGTCCTTCTGGTGCATACACACACCCTATAACAAAACTTAAAAACAAAACAAAACAAAACAAACAGGAGTCCTCCCTTATCTTCTCCCAAAGAGCAGTTACTGTTAATATTTGATCTATGTTTGTGTCCCCAGCCATTTCTCGCACAGCCAGGCAGTGGGGTGGGAACCCCAGCTCTGCCACTCACTAATCATGTGGAATCCTGAATCTCATGGAGCTCTAGGTGACTCTATCAAAAAGAAAGCTCTTCTGCCCCAAACAGTGGACATGATGCCATAATGCCAACATTGATGGCAGGAGCTAACAACTGTCCTTACCGTGTACCAAGAAATGTGTTATAGGTCTTAAAGTCGATTACAAAGGGAGGTTTTAATGACCTCCATTTTAGGAAAAAAGTATAGCACACAGAACTTAAGTAAGTCTTAAAAAGTCACACAACGACTAAGAGGTAGAATACAGCCTGACTCCAAATGCAAAGGCCTACGTGCCTGCCTCGGGGGTGTCTCGTAACAGTAAAGCTGACAGCTGCATTTTCAGTATTACTGAGGTAAATGCAACTCCTGAATTGTTGGATGACAGCAAATTCCAAGGCCCACCTATTCTCAGATGATCCCAGCCTCTCCTACATTCTTCTCCCCTGCCTGCCCCTATACCCCTAGTTCAAATGGACCTGCCCACTTTCAGACTTACCAGCAGGCAGTGCACATATTCTGGGCCTCCAACCAGAGTGGTGAAAGTCCCAAGCTGTTCCGCCAGGGCCAAGAGGACTTCATCCTCATCGTAGATGGTGTCTGTGGGACCAAGACAAACTGTTAGCCTGACCCCAGCCCTGCAGCATCCCAAGCCTGAACAAGTGGGCTCTAGTCTGCTTCCTCAGAGTAGAGCATCGATCCGTCCACCCTCTACCTGGGTGAGCATGGAGATCAAGGCACAGGCTTAGGTCAACTGACAGCCCCTCAAGTCCCGCTTCTGCTCTTTGCTAGATGTGGGTACTAGGTGAGTGTTATCACCTCTCTGTGCCCCACTTTCTGCATGTGAAAACGGTGCTGATCATCTCTCCCTCTCAGTGAGGGTTATGGTGACAGGCAATTAGCACTGTGGATAAAGTGCAGAACATGGCAAATGGCAGCTTTTAAATCTTGCTTTGCATGCCCTGCAGGTAGAGTAGTAGTTAAGGTACTGGACTCTCAAGTGGCTGATCTCGGTATCAGAAGATGCTAACATCCTTGTCATCTAGTAACATTTAAACCTCCTGAGGTAAGCTGAACATACAGCAATCCAGTCAGACACATTTCCCAGGCTGCCATGAAGCTAGCATGGACACGTGACCGTGCTCTGGCCAATGGGATGAGAGCCAAAGTAAAGTAGTGGTTCAACTTCTGGGTCACTTCCTCACCACAACCCTCTCACCTGCGTAGCTATTACTGCAATCTTCATTTTACGGTGGGCTCAAATCCTGCTCTACTATTAGCTGGCTGTATAGCAACTCACCTTACCTCACTGACCCTGTTTTCTCATACCCCAAATCACATCATAAGCCAGTTCTGAGACTGAAGCGATACGCATGCTTCTGGGAAGAGCTTGGCACGAGGCCTGCCACAGGGGTTAGCACCTCTTCCTTCAGTAAATTCTCACAAATGTGCATCTGGCCACTCCATGTTCTTGGACTCCTTCCCAGCCTCAGTTTCCTTGGCTTCCTCTGAACACAGTTTAAGTCACACTCCCTGTTCTCTTTTTCTAACTCCTGGAAACCTTATATTTATCCACAGCTTCAACCCTCATCCAATTTGCTCTCCAGTCCAGACTCTGTGGCTAAGCCATGCTGGTGAAAGCCCACCATGTGGGAGTGTTAGCACCTCCTGCAGAATGCCTCCTAGCTTCAAAGGTCTGGAAGCTACACCCCTCAGAGCCAATCACCATCTCTGGCAGGAGACTGCACAACCTCCCAAAGGGGTTTCCTGCTTCCATCCTCGTCCCTGACTCATCCAGTCTCCTGCTGGAATCCAGAGTGACCCTTTCAAAGTAGGAAAGAAATCAAGACACTCCCAACTGAACCTGGCTGCTTGCTATTTTGAGTATTTTACAATGGCTTGAAGCCCAAAGCAGAGAAATATGACAAAACTCATGATTCCAGCAGCTTGAAGAACTTTGACTTGCTGCTCCGCCTCAATCTTAAGACTCCTATAATACTTTGCCCCCCCAGTTCTTCCCATCCAGATTATTTCAATATTACATGTGACTCTATAATATATAAAGAGGCACCTCATCTCTTCTGACCCATCAGCAGCCATCCACAATGGCTGTCCTGCCCTCATCTACCAGACTAAACCTGTACCGTTACACCTAGTACACAAGGCCAACAAAATCCAACGCACCATCACCCACCACCCTGGCTCTCCTTCCTTTCCTCATCCTGGGGAGTCACCCTAGTTAACCTTGCCTCCACCTGCTATTTACTCCAGCCTGTCAGCCTCAACAGCCTGCTTTCTCCACTGTCTCATGACAGAGTTCTCCCATGGCACCTACCAATGAGGCTATGTGTAGAGCACTGCATCCTCCCAACCACCTCGAGGCAGGTGCTATTCTATAGCCCTCTGAAGAGAAGAGAACCAAAGCTAAGAGAGGCAGAGTCACCTATCTATCTTTTCCCAACAGGTTGGTAGCAAAGCTGCATGTTTCAAAGCCAGACTCCGCCAACTTTTCTTCTCTACTTTTTTTTTTCTTTAAAGATGCGATTCTTGGGACCAGCAGTTAGCATAAAGGCTATGTCACTGGACTCCGACGTAGTAGACCGCGGTTTGAGTCCTGGACCCAGTGGCTTAAACTCATGCCGGGCACATGTGCGTGTGTGCCCAAGATCCTGAGAAAATGGAGGAGAAGGGATTATGGCATGGTCATCCCCCCTGGGAGGTGATTTCTCACTTTCTGTCTCTCTGTCTTTCTGGTGAGTGCACGCACCCTATAGTGAAAACCTCTCCAAAGGGGGAAAAAATAAAAAAAGATGCGATTCTTTTTTTTGTTTTTGTTAAAGAATTATTTTATTTAGGGGCTGCCCGTGGTTGTTAAGGGCCCTGGACTCCCACATAGCTGACCACAGTTTGAGTCCTGGACCTGGTGGCTCACTTTCTCACTTTCTCTCTCTCACTGTCCCACTCTGGCCAATTTTAATTAATTAATTAATTAAAATAATCCTTAAAAACCATTTTAAATTGAACTAATTTATTAAAATAACTTTTTAATCACCATATTGATCCTGCTGTGCCACCCTCTTAGCCCCAGATTTCATCATTCTGTCAGAATTCCTAAGCTTTTAAATCTCTCCAGATACCAGTGGAAACCACTTGGTCTGGAGTCTCTGTTCCGTATCACATGTGTAAACAACTCCTGTTCTGGGTCAGACAGGTCTGAATCCTCATTCATTAACTGTGCCACTGTGCCTCTTTACGCCTCAGTTTCCCCATTTGTCAAATGGGGGAAGGGTAACAATCTTAGCCTCCTTCCTCCCCAATATTAAGTGAGATGTTCAGATACAAGAGTGTTTCATTGGTGACAAGGCACTCTGAAGCTTCAGTGACTACTTTACCTAGTACTCAGTGTAATGTACAAAGGGAATAATGACAGAGGGTCTGGATTAATTGGTGGTCCAGTCCATGGCAGAAAGCAGTGCTGCCTAACAGTTCAACAGCTAACACAAACTGCTCAGCCCAGACCAGGCTCTTTAGAGGTACCTTGCTTCATTCATCTTCCTATGGGTTACACTGCTATGCTCATTTTACCCATACAGAATCCGAGGCAGGAAGTTATGAGATATCTTGCCCAAAGTTACACACCTAGAAAGAGGTAGAGCTTGGATTTGATATCACGGAGTTGGGATCCCCAATCTGTGCTGCTAGTCATTGACCAATGCTGTAGAGTTTGGCACCAGAATGAATAGATAAGTATCTGTTCTCAGTCACCTAGTCACCTTCCAACTGTGTGACCTTGGGGTAAATGAATTACTTCACCTCTTTATGTACCTCAGTTTCTTCATCTATAAAATGGAGACAGCAATATTACCTGCAGTAAGGCATTGCAGTAAGATTAACTTGGTAATGATGATGGTGACGTCTATTTACAGAGCATAAGCAATGTTCTAAACACTATAAGAATTAACGTCAGAAGAAGTGGTCTAGAACAGCACTTGGTATAGAGTATTAGCAAAGATTATCATTATTATTTATTTTCTTTTTTTGGAGAGGTTTTGGCTATAGGAAGCGTGCGCTCACCAGAAAGACAGAGACAGAGAGACAAAAAGTGAGAAATCACCCTCTGGGGGGATGGCCATGCCACTATCCCTTCTCCTCCATTCTCTTGGGATCTTGGGCACACACGCACATGCACCCAGTGTTGAGTTAAGCCACCGGGTCCAGGACTCGAACCATGGTCAACTACATGGGACTCCAGCAAGGTAACCACTATGCCATCTGCTGATCCCTATTATCAATTTTTTAAAGTTTTAAAATTTTATTTTATTTTATTTTATTTATTTATTTTTGCCTAAGGGATGTGCTGCAATCCCTTCTCCTCCTGGGATCTTGGACATGCACACACACGCACCTAGAATGATTTTTCAAACCACCGCGTCCAGGACTCGAACTGTAGTCAGTTATGTGGGAGTCCAGCAATGTAGCTACTATGCCATCTGCTGGTTCCATTATTATTTTCTGAAGAATCATTTAGGGTCCAGCAAGTGGTACAGTGATTAAGGTGCTGGACTCCCATATGGTTCAAATCCTGGACTTTGTGGCTTGCTTTCTCACTTTCTCTCTCGCTCTCTCATGAACACATGTGCCCTATAGCAAACCTAAAAAAAAAAGATAATAAAAATTTTTAAATAATTCATTTTACTTATTATTACTTTTATTACTTTTTCATTTGCTATAGGGAACGTGTACTCACCAGAGAGAGAGAGAGAGAGAAAGCAAGAAAGCAAGCCACCAGGTCTGGTACTCAAATCATGGCTGGCCATGTGGGAGTCCAGTGCCTCAACCACACCACCTGCTGGTCCAGCAACCATTATTAATACTTCATGCTCACACTAACTCTATGGAGCATGGGTGACTATCCCATTTTATAGATGAAATATGTAAGTAACAGTCAAAATAACTTGTCTGGCGTCACCGGCTTCTAGCTGATGAAGTTCCAATTCAAATTTGTTTCTATCTGCCCTCAGACCTGTCACCAGTGCCTGCCTCCATCATCGAACCAGTGTTCCCCAACCTTTTTGGCACTAGGGATCAGTTTCATGGAAGACAATTTTTCCATGAACCTGGGAGAACAAACAACCTAGATCCTTTACATGTGCAGTTCATAACAGGGTTCGTATCCCTATGAGAATCTAATGCTGCAGCTGATCTGACAGAAGGCAGAGCTCAGGCAGCAATGCAGGCAAGTGGGAGTGGCTATAAATACAGATGAAGCTTCGCTGGCTTGCTCACCACACAACTTCCTGCTGTGTGGCTTGGTTCCTAACAGGTCACTGACTGGTGCCAGTCCATGGTCCAGGGGTTGGTAACACCTGATCTAGACCACTCTTTCAGTGCAGGCCTGCACTTCTCCAAGTCCCTGTCCCCACCTCACAGTGTCCAGTGCAGGGCAGACACTTTCAAACGATTAATTAAATCTGTAACAAGACCTCTTGCTTATCCAATAGAAGCCATTACCTGTGAGGAAGGGCAGAAGCTCACTTCGGGTCCTCTCTACCCCAAGGGCCAAGGCAATGGTGGACAGCTTCTTGATACTGTTGAGGCGAAGCTAAAGAGAAAACAAAAAGGGTGGGGAGAGTGTTAAAAATCCCAGGCGTAAGGAATTTCTGACTGCTCTGGGCACAGGCAGCCCCAGTGGCCTTGCTAAGTGGGAGTGAAGACGCTCAGCAGCAACTTGGCAAACACTAAGAGTGACTCTATAGCCTTGAGGGGCTCATCATACAGTAAGAAGGATGGTGGCAGCAGCAGCATCAAAAGCAAAGCACCCTTTGAGTCTTACGGAACCAACACCTACTCACCTGCAATATCTAAGACGATTCCATCTAAAATTCCATCTTGTTCCCCACTCCTCTCTGCTTTATCCCTCTCTTGTACTTGGCTCCATCTAACACACTATGTACAGAACTTCGAGTGCAGCAGCCAGGTTTACAGTATGCTTATGCTGAGCCAGTCCTAGGCTAAGCACTCCCATCCATATTCCCATTTAATCCTCACAGCAACCTATGTGGTCAGAGCTATTACAAGTTCCCTTTTCCAGATGGAAATAAGCTTAGGGAGCAAAAGTCCCTTCTTAGGGTCACAAAGTCCACACAGAGCAGGTATTTAAACCCAGACGGCTGGCTAACAATGATAATGATAAAAGACCAAGCAGTATTACCATCACATTACTATAAAAACAAGAGTAGCTGTAGTAATAATACTTGTCTAGTGGCTCCCAAGATATGTCCCTATCCCAGGTACATGTGAATGTGAAAACAGGGTCTTCGCAATTATATTTAAATTAAATGTCTCACAGTGAGATCATGTGAACTAAGGGTAGTTTAAATTCAATGACAGTCCTTTCAAGAGACAGAAAAGGTGAAGACTCGGAGACATACAGAGAAGGTCCTGTGAAGGCACAGGGAGAAATCAGGTGATTCACGCACAAGCCAAGAACACCCAAGAATTGCTGCAGCCATGGAAAGATAAGGGAGAGGACATGTGATGAATCTCCCTCAGAGCCGGCAGAAGAGTGCTGCTGACGCCTGACTTCAGACTCCCATCCTTCAAAACTGTGAGATAATAAGTTTCTACTGTTACAAAGCCATTTGGTTTATGGTGATTTGTTGCAGCAATCCTACAAAATAACTACATTTGTCTAACAGGCATAACAGGTCTCATGCTAAGCATTTGAGAGAAAAGCATGATTAATATCCTCCTTCACCACTGTGGAAACTGAGTTTCAGAGAGGGAAAGACACCTGCTGAAGCAAGCACTGAGAGTATCTGGGATCCAAGCCCAGCTGCTGACTGCAGGTACACCAGGAGACCCTGCCCTTTTGATTCATTATCTCGACAACGGTGCTTCTCCTACCCAACCTGCAGGACTGTCTCAAAAATATAATGAGCTCATGTGTCAGAGAAGAAACATCCTCATAAGTGAGTGGTTGATGGCTACTCAGGCAGTCTTCTTCCTGAGAAGAGACAGAACCAAAGGGACTGGGCAAAATGAGAAGCAGGCTCTCTCAGTCTTTTCTTTCCCTGGGCCCCAGGCAAAGAGGAAGAAATCTTCAAGAGACTGAGATCCTTTGTGAGTTTTGTTTTGTGGGCCAGGGTGTTAAGAATCAGTCTGGCGGGACCAGTAGTTAGCTTAATGGCTATGTCGCTGGACTCCCACGTAGTCAACCGCAGTTCAAGTCCCGGACCCGGTGGCTTAAACTCATGCCAGGCGCGTGTGCGTACGTGCCCAAGATCCCGAGAGGAGAATGGAGGAGAAGGGATCGTGGCGTGGCCATCCCCCCGGGGGGTGATTTCTCGCTTTCTGTCTGTCTGTCTGGCGAGCACACACGCCCTAACCTCTCCCAAAACAAAACAAAACAAACCTAGTCTGGGCGGGGCCAGCAGGTGGTGTTGGAGGTGCTGGACTCCCACATGGCTGACCACAGTACAAGTCCCGAACCTGATGGCTTGCTTTCTCACTCTCCCTTTCTCTCTGTCTCTCTCTAGTCCAAATTGAAGAAGAAGAATAAATTAAAAGTTAAAAATAAACAAATATTTAAAAAAATAAAAAAGAATCAGTCTGGGAGGGGCTGGCAAGTGGCATGGTGGTTAAAGGTGCTGGACTCCCACATGGCCGACCACAGTTCAAGTCTTGGACCTGGTGGCTTGCTTTCTCATTTTCCCTCAGTCTGTCTCCCTCTGATCATACTGGAAAATATAATAACAATGATAATAAATAAAGTTAAAAAAATTAATTTTTTTAAAAATAAGAATCGGTCTAGGATCACACAAATGAGAATCTGATGAAATGCTCTGGTACTCTGCTCATTGAAAAATACAAAAAATTTTTGATAATCACTGAACTTTTTTGGCCACCTGAGCATTTTCAGGAAGAAAAAGGCCATGGAGAAGAAGTTCTACAAGACCTGCAGCTTATTTTCAGCTAATAAATAATGTCCGGGGGTAGATCTAGACAGAAAACTTACACAGCAAACACTAACAATACCAAACCTGAGTGGTAAGGGTACAGGTGCTCATTGTACTACCCTAGAGGTGGGCAAACTTGTTCTATAATTGCCAGATAGTAAATATTTTTGGCTTTACAGATCACTTAGCCTCTGTCCCAAGTATTCACTTCTGCCCTTGCCACACAAAAGCAGCCACAGAACCAGACAATACAGAAAGAAATGGTATGGCTGTGTTCCAATAGTTTTATTCACAAAAGCAGGCAGGGGCTGATTTTGGCCTATGAGCTGTTATTTGCTGACCCTTGTGCTGTCCTTTCAATGTTCTGTATGCTGAGAATTTTCATAATAAAATATTACAGGGAGCACTGACCTAGTAACCTGTTTCTTCTCTGTCATTTCTGAACTGGATCTTCATGTTTTCTTTTCTTTCTTTCTTTTTTTTTTTTTTTTTGAGAGGTTTTTTCTATAGGGCGGGTGCGCT
>NW_006160071.1:438529-446940 GCF_000334495.1 Tupaia belangeri chinensis | reverse complement strand
TGAGAGGTTTTTGCTATAGGGCGTGTGCGCTTGCCAGACAGACAGAGAGACAGAAAGCAGGAAATCACCCCCCGGGGGGGTGGCCACGTTGCAATCCCTTCTCTTCCATTCTCCTCTTGGGATCTTGGGCATGCACGCACACGCGCCCGGTGTGAGTTTAAGCCACCGGGTCCGGGACTCGAACCGCGGTCGACTACGTGGGAGTCCAGCGACATAGCCATTATGCTAACTGCTGGTCCCGGATCTTCGTGTTTTCTGAGCTGAGCAATGGGAGATGTACACATGGGCCCAGGGCTATAACAGGTGAGCAGTCCTGAGGACAAGGAGGTGGTGGAGAGGAATCATCACAGTAACAATCATAACCACAATGCCAGCGACAATAGCAGTGAATAATGAAGAGCTATGTATGTGCTTGGCAGCGTTCCAAGTGCTTGACATGGAAAAGGGACAGACACATTTAGTCCTTCTAACTGCTGTGAGCAAGGTATTAGTACTAAAGCCCCTATTTCACAGGTGAGGATGCTGATACAGAGACACTGTCAACACAACTACCACCAAAACCCAAGCAGATTGACTCAATTACAGTATCACACTGTCATTTAGGGAAGATGCCCAAGTGCTGGATTCCTGAGAATCAGGCTGCTCCTGCCATGGTGGAGAGGCCCCAGCTTCCACTGCTGTCCTTTAAGATTCTAGTTCTGGTTTCATTATGAATGCCCACTGGTTTCTAGAGGTAGATAGCATCCTTTGAATGTTCAAGAAAGAATGCTTGGGTGGTGCTTTAGAGCCACTCTGCCTGAGTTCAAGGTTAAGCTGTTTGCATATTGGCTGGGATATCCTGAACAAGCTTTGTATTTTTCTGAGCCTGTTTTCTCATCTGTGAAATGGAGATAATACCTAACCTGAAAGGGTTATCTTGAGTACGAAGTGACACACCACAGGGAACAACTTAGAAGCAGGGGAAAATCAACAAGGGCAGTTAGGGCATCCTCCCCTGTTGTCAGTACTCTAAATTTGTTTAGGAAGGGTACACACAACAGCCAGCTAGCTGCCTTCCCATGGTGAGTGGTGGTCAATCCCTTATTCCCTCCTTCCTGTGTGGCATAGGGTTACAATAGCTAGGGCTTCATCAGCCATCTTGGGGTCCTGAGGTAATTTGAAGGGGATGAGAAAAGAATGAAAAACATGTAAGCAGAATGCAATGGTCAGAATCTGGGACTGTCACAACAATGGCAGCTTGTACTGCCACCAGACTTTTAGATCAGTCTGAAATAAACTTCAAGCTCACCTAAGCCCCTATTTCACTTTCCTATTACTTATAATCATATTCAATCCCAACTAAGTCAGCATAAGACCTAGTTCTGAGCAAAGAAATAACAAGGGCAAGTATGCTTGAAAGGCTTCCAGGAAAGATTTTTCTCCTTGGTAAAAGGAAAGAGGGCAGGAAGAATAAATCTCTCATCCTGGCTGGTTTCTGCTTTCAGCAGAACTTAATTACAGCAGATTGGAGTATCCTTACCATGACCACCCCAAGTAAAACTGCACACCCCCACCACTCCTCACACATTGTACATTCTAACTCCCATCATTCTCTAGCATGTGTATGTTGTTTTTCCCTCTCTACCAGAACATGGGCTTCACAAGGACTAAGAATGATGTCTTCTTCATTCTGTGTCCCAAGAACCTAGAACCATACCTAACACAGAGTAAGTGCCCAATGAATATTTTTTTAAAGAATTATTTTATTTAACTTTATATATTCATTTATTTAATTAGACCAGAGAGGGACAGAGCCAGAGTGAGGGCGAGAGCGAGAGAAAGCAAGCTACCAGGTCCAGGACTCAAACCACGTTTGGCCATATGGGAGTCCAGCACCTTAACCACCATGCCACCTGCTGGCCCGCCCAATGAATATGTTTATGAATTAAATTTTGTTTAAAGAAAGATAAGACAGATGTTAGTATATATAAAGAAAAAAAGTAACTGGAGGAATATATTCCAGATCAGTACTGTTTGGTACAGCCAGTGGCTGAGAATGAGAGGTGGGAGGGGTCTGCAACATACGTACTTTGACGATGGGCCCAGGGAAATGTTCAGTGAGTGAGTGTCTCTTCATCTTGTGCTCCACACCCCCTGCCATTAATCCTAAAGTCTCTTCGCTCCTACTTCCTTTACTCCACAAAGGATTACATTTTCAAATGAAAATAATGTAAGTGTGGGTGAGAAAATTTGTGAAAGTACCCATCTAATAACTGTTTAGCACCACTGAGAAAGGAGATGAGTATCGCCACAATCTCTATTTCTGTACATATGAAGTTTTTTTGTTTGTTTTTGTTTTTTTAATAATTAATAAGTCTGTACTCTGGCATCACTACATATTTGCCTACAGGTCACTAGGTGAGTCCTGGGTGCCTAGCAGTTTCAGTTTTCTGACTGTAAAATGGGAATCATAGGGACCAGCAGATGGCATGATAGTTAAGGTGCTGGACTTTCACTGGACTGAAAGCAGTTTGAGTCCTAGACCTGGCAACTTGAAAATCATACCAGGCGTGTGTGCATGCATGCCCAAAATCCCAGGAGGAGAAGGGATTTAGTTGTGGCCATCTCCAAGTGGGGGGTGATTTCTTGCTTTTTCTCTCACTGTCTCTGTCTCTCTGGCAAGCACATGCATCCTATGACAGAAAAAAAAGTAATTATAACAATGCCTGCCCCACCTGATTGTTAGGATGATCAAATTAAGAAAACAGAGACAAAGTCTGACACCTAGCAAGCACTTAAACTGACTATTATTATTTCTCATGCATTTGTAATTGTTGAACAAGAAAGAGAAAAAGGTAAATCAAAACAAGAGGAAAAAAAGAATTTCCCTACCCTCTTAGAAACACCAGCACCAAAGAATGGTTCTCATAGTTGTTTTTTTTTGGTTGTAAAAAAATATTTATTTAATTCCATTTGTTATTATTATTTAATCTGACCAGACAGAATAAGAGAGAGAGAAAGGGAAAGTGGCACCCATGCACATGAGCATGGTGTAAGTATAAGCCACCGGGCCTGGGACTTGAACCACAGTTAGCCAGGTGGGAATCCAGCACTTTTAACCACCACGCTACCTGCCAGCCCTATAGAATGCTTCTCATAGTCTGTCTGGCATAATTCCTTATGGATGTGACTGCTCTCCTATTTGGAAGGTGAGATTTTTCTAGGCAGAAGAAAGGACAAAATTAGGGCCAGGATACTCCCACATGGCTTACCATGGTTCAAGTCCCAGACTTGGTGGCTTGCTTTCTCACCTTCTCTAGTCAAATTAAAACAAATGAATGAATAAATAAAGTTAAAATAAATAACTCTTTAAAAAAAAAAAAAGAAAAGAAAAAAGAAAGGACAAAAGTATTACTACCCAGCAGGTGGTATGGTAATTAATGCACTGAACTTCCACAAAATCAATGGTTCAAGTGCTTTCTCACTTTCCCTTTCTATCTCTATTCAAATTAAAAAATAAAAATATAAATAAAATTAAATAACTACAGGACCAACAGATGGCATAATGGTTATGTTGCTGGACTCCAAAGTAGTCGACTGCAGTTTGAGGCCCAGACCCAGCGGCTTAAAAATTCATGCTGGGTGGCGTGATGTTTAAGGTGCTGGACACTCCCACATAGCCAACCACGGTTCGAGTCCCGGATCTGGTGGCTTGCTGTCTCGCTTTCCATCTCTCTTTCTCTTTCTCTCTCTGGTCAAATTAAAAGAAATGAATGAATAAATAAAATTAAATAAATAATTAAAAAAAAAATCCATTCCATGCTGGTGTTTGTGTGTGCCTAAGATCCCAGGAGAAAGGATTGTGGCGTGGCCATCACCTCTGGGGGGTTATTAGTTGGTTTCTGTTTCTCTGGCAAGGACATGCACCTTATAGCAAAAATTTCTCAAAAAAACAAACAAAAAAAATTTTGAGAAAAATAAATTAAATTCTTTATTTTATTTTAATTTTTTTGTATTTTGTAATAATTATTTTGTGTGCCTAAGATCCCAGGAGAAAGGATTGTGGCGTGGCCATCACCTCTGGGGGGTTATTAGTTGGTTTCTGTTTCTCTGGCAAGGACATGCACCTTATAGCAAAAATTTCTCAAAAAAACAAACAAAAAAAATTTTGAGAAAAATAAATTAAATTCTTTATTTTATTTTAATTTTTTTGTATTTTGTAATAATTATTTTAGCGACCAGCAGTTAGCGTAATGGCTATGTCGCTGGACTCCCATGTAGTCGACCACGGTTTGCGGCCCGGACCCCGTGGCTTTAAACTCACCCCGGGACATGCGCCCTATAGCAAAAACCTCTCCAAAAAAAAATATATATATTATTATTTTAATTTATTTAATTTTATTTATTCATTATTTTAACTAGAGAGAAACACACAGAGAGAAAGAAAAAGTGAGAAAGCAAGCCCCCATGTACAGGACTCAACTACGGACAGTCGGTCATGTGGGAGTATCCAGTGCCTTAACCACAACGCCACTTGCTGGTCTCAAATTTTTTGTATTTTTTAGAACTATTTATTTAATTTGGGGACCAGCAGATGGCATAATGGTTACATCACTGGACTCCCACATAGTTGACCACAGTTCTAGTTCTGATCCTGGTAGCTTAAACTCAGTGTGCGTGCCAAGATCCTAAGAGGAGAAAGGATTGCAGCATGCCAACTTCCCTGGTGAGGAGGTTGATCACTTGCTTTCTGTCTCTCTGTCTTTCCAGCAAGTGTATGCGCCCTACAGCAAAAACCTCTCCAAAAAACTATTTATTTAATTTTATTTATCATTATTATTTTTCAATTTGACCAGAGAAAAGGAGAATGAGAAAGCAAGCCGCCAGATCCAAGACTCAAACCACAGTTGGCCATGTGGGAGTCCAGTGCCTTAACCATACCACCTGCCAGCCCTAAATAATTCTTTTTTTATTTCTTGGAGAGGTTTTCCCACTTTTTAGAGTTTTTTCCACTTAAAAAAAGACCTGACCCTAGCCTGTGCCCTGAACCTCATCCTAAATCCTAACCTGGGACTCAAACTGCCTACATCCTGAGTCCTAAGCCTGTCTGCCTATGCACTGCACTAGTCTTAAGATCTTCTGGCACTCAGCTAATGTATGGTTTTTGTATTGGTAGAATGACATTTTTCTAGTGTGGTGTTGCATAATATCTACTGAAAAATACATACCCTATAACACACCATAGGACATCTACCTACAAGCTCCTTGCTCATCACTACTTAATGACCTAGTGGTGTGGTAGGAACAGAACTCAGTTAACTGAGGAGTAACTATAGTGTAAAAAAATAAAATAAAATATCATAGGGCCAGCAGGTGGTGTGGTGATTAAGGGTGCTGGATTCCCACATGGCCAACTGTGGTTTGAGTCTTGGATCTGGCGGCTTACTTTCTCACTTTCCCTTTCTCTCTGCCTCTTTAGTCAAATTAAAAAATAACGGTAACAAATGGAATTAAATAATTCTTTAAAAGTAAAGTAACACTTTAAAAAGAAAAAACAGGTCCCAAGCTCTTTGATAGACAAAACTCCCACTGAGAACTTAGGCTATATCATAACACTGTTGTAGGTACTTTAGGTGTACGAACCCACTTAATCCTCATAACTACCCTAGGATGCTAAGTAACAAAACTACATCCATTTTACAGATGAGAAAACGGAGGCTCAGAGAGCATAATGCAGAAAAACTGGCCTCTCAGGGCTGGCAGGTGACATGGTGATTAAGGTGCTGAACTCTTACATGGCCAGCCACAGTTTGAGTATTGGACCTGGTGGCTTGTTCTCTCACTTCCTTTCTCTTTCTCTCGCCAAATTAAATAGTAACAACAAATTAAATATTTTTTAAAAAGAAAGAAAAGAAAAACTGGCCTCTCAACCAGTAGACAGATCACAGTTTAAGGAACCTGATGCCCCAAACACCCCTGGGTTCCTGGGCTTTGTGGGGAAAAGGGGGGAGGTTAGGTAAGAAATGTAAACCTACTCGATTTGTGGAAGAGCATAGCGAGCAGAACCCATGTTCATTACCACTGTCCTCCACCGCATTTTCCCAAGTAGAAAATCATGAGTGGGCACGAGAACTGGACAAGGTCATCACTTACTGAATGCCTACACTAAGAGCACCATTTAACATGTCAATTTTGCTGCATCTTCACAACCAGGTAGACATTGATTCCTCATTCTCCCCATTTTGCATTTGATGAATCTGGGCCCAAAGAGGGAAAGGCACTGCTTCAAGGGTACACTGTAAGCAAACTGGCAGGGCTTGGGTCCTAACTTCAGTCTCCTTGATTCCTTCCTCTAGGCAACCCACCAGGAAATCTCTTTTGTTCTCCTTCTTGACATCCTGAATGTAGCCATCTTACCCACCTACAGGCTAACATAGTCCCCAGGTGTTCTGCAATGGCATCTCAACAGGACTATCTGTTCCTGCCCAACTCCTACTCAGCCAGAGAGATGTTAGAATTAAGTCAGAACATGTCATTCCACTCCCCAAAGCAATCATGGCTAAGTCCTCACTTCCCACCACTTTGCCATTTGTTCTGCTTCAGCCACACTGGCCTTCTTGCTGTTTGCTGAACACATTAAGCATGCTCCCATGCATGGCCTTTGTCCCAACTGTTCCTTCACTAGAATTGCTCTTCCCCCACCTGCTTGTTCTCCCTCATTTAATTCAAATCCTTGCTCAGCATCACTTCCTCAGAGACGCTTCCCTAGCTTCCCTACTCTCTCTCTGAAACAGTAGCCCTGGACTTTTCTATTCTGTGTCTTTGCCTTACTGTTCTTCTCAGCAATTACTGCCATGTGATCACACTATAGGATCTACTATCTGCCTCTCCTACTAGGATTTATGTCCCACAAGAGCAGCATCTCCACTGTTCTGCTCCCTATTATATCTCTAGAATCTAAAGCAGAGTTTGGCACAAAAGAGGCATTGAATATTTGCTGAACAAATTAATCAAAACCACAAGATTTCAAATCTAGTGTTCTATCTGGTATCCTGAACTTATGAAAGACAACATATGTGACATATGAATATAGTGCAGCAAGTGTCTGTCCCACCTTAAATTCGATTGTGCTCTCAGGTCCTACTTCTTTTAGTATGTTTTCCTGGCACTTCCACTTCTCAGCTACACAAGTTTAGCCAAACTTATTTAGTTCTACGGTGCTTTGGGTTCTCATATGAATAGTGGAGACAAACATGGGACCTACTTCAGAGGGTAGCGGTGAGAATTCAATAAAACCATAAACTTGTATGCCTTTGTATATACTACCTAGTATAGAATAAGCACTCAGTAATTTGTCAGAAATGGTTTGAACTGCATGGTGGTAATTTTTCTCCCGTAAAAAGCTAGATAGTAAATATTTTAGGCTTTGAGGATCAGACCAGGTCTGTTACAACTACTCAACTCTGCATTGTGATACAAAAACAGCCATAGAAAACACACAAACTGGGATCAGCAGGTGGCGTGGTGGTTAAGGTGCTGGACACTCCCACATGGCCGACCATGGTTTGAGTCCCAGACCTGGTGGCTTGCTTTCTCACTTTCCCTCCCTCTCTTTCTCGCTCTCTGTGTCTCTCTGTGGTCAAATTAAAATAAATCAATGGGTTAAAAAAAAAAGAAGAAGAAAAAAGAAAACACACAAACTAATGGGCATACCTAAGTTTAAAAAAACAAAAAGGGGTTAGCGAGTGGTGCGGTGGTGAAGGTGCTGAACTACCACATGGCTGACTACAATTTGAGCCCTGGATCCAGAGGCTTGAAAATCTTGCGGGATACATGTATCCATGTGCTCCAAATCCCAAGAGGAAAATGGAGAAGAGACAGCAATGTGGTCATCTTCCCTGGTGTGTGTATGGGGGTACTTTCAGTCTTTCCCTTTGTCTGTCTCTCTCCAAAGAGCATATACACATGGGAACCAGCAGTTAGCATAATGGCTATGTCACTGGACTTCCACGTAGTCGACCGCGGTTCGCGTCCCGGACCCGGTGGCTTAAAACTCACGCCGGGCGCGCGTGTGTGCGTGCCCAAGATCCCGAGAGGAGAATGGAGAAGGGATTGCAGTGTGATCATCCCCCTTGGGGGGTGATTTCTCGTTTTCTGTCTCTCTGTATGTCTGGCGAGCGCACGCGCCCTATAGCAAAAAAAAACTCTCAAAAACCAAAACAAAACAAAACAAAGAGCATATAAACCCTATGGCAAAAACTTACAAACAAACAAAAACCTTATTTGAAAAGGCAGGCATAGGACCACAGAGAACTCTGTCTGCAAACACCTAGTTTAAATGATGTCCCACAAAGTCCTTCCAAGACCTGGCCTTGGATTTCTCATCAACTCCATTTTTCAGTATTAAAATCTCGTTCCCTCAGCTCCAATGG
>NW_006160071.1:435572-438498 GCF_000334495.1 Tupaia belangeri chinensis | reverse complement strand
TGTTCCTAACACAAATTCTAAATACTCCTACCTCAGGATCTTTATACTTATCTCCTCTATCTGGAACACTATTTCTCAAATATCCATAGGGCCTGCTCCCTTTCTCCCTCCTTTCCCTCTGCTCAAATGTCACCTCCTCAGAAAGGCCTTCTCTGGCCTTTCTATTCAGTCCTCTCCATACCCATCCCTATTTTATCTATCTCCATAGTATTTATTACCATCTACTATCCTCTACATTATATTTGTTTCTTGCCAACCTCCACAAGAAAGCCAGTTCCACAAGGACAGCATTTTGCCTATCTTCGCTACCATGACCCCATCATCCAGATCAATACCTAGTACACAGTAGACTCTCCATAAATATTTAAGTGATTAGTGCCTATTCACAGACCTCGATGAATGGAATTAAATGTAAAAAAATAAACACAACAAAATTAAATTACTTAGGGGAAAAAAAAACGGAAAGAAAAACATTCTATCTCCATCCTTAACCTCCTATAACTTTCCCCCTCAATCTCTACTTTCCAACCAGTGACCATGGTAGACATAGCAATATGTCTCAAAAATATCCACATTCTAAATCCCAGAACCTGTGATGTGCTACCATACACGGCAAGAGATTTTGCCAATGTGATCAAGGTTAAGGACCTTTATGATGGGAAGATGATCTTGGATTCTCTGAGGGCCCAATGTAATCTCAGGGATCATTAAAATCAGAGAACCTAGAGCCAGCAGGTGGCATGGTGGCTAGGGTGCTGGACTCCCACATGGCTGACTGTGGTTCACATCCCAGACATAGTGACTTGTTTTCTCACTCTCACTCTCCAGCTCTCCCTGGTCAAACTGAAGAATAGTAAATAAAATAAAAAATTATTTGGAAAAAAAAAAAAAACAGAGACTTCTTTCTAACTGTTGTCATTAGGAGATGTGACTTGGAAGAATGGTCAGAGAGATGCAGTGCTGCTGATCTAAAAACAGAGAAAGTATTAGTGAGCCAAGGAATGCCAGCTGCCTCTAGAAGCTGGAGAAAGCGTGGAAACCGATTCTCCTCTAGGACCTCTAGAATGGAACATAACCCTGTCAACACTATTTTCTTTCTTTAAGAATTATTTTATTTAACTGTATTTATTTATATATTTTTTAATTTGACCAGAGAAGGACAGAGAGAGAGAAAAAGTGAGAAAGCAATTTGCCAGGTCCAGGACTCAAACCGTGGTTGGCCATGTGGAAGTCCTGTCCCCTTAACCACCATGTCACCTGATTTTCTTTTCTTTTTTCTTTTTTGAGAATTTTGCTATAGGGCACGTGAGCTCACTACAGAGAGAGACAGACAGACAGACAGAAAGAAAGAAATCATCCCCCAGGGGGATGGCCACATGCCCTAATCCCTTCTCCATTCCCCTCTAGGGATCTTGGGCACACACATACACTCACACTCAGCGTCAGTTTTAAGCTGCCAGGTCCAGGATGAGAACCATGGTCAGCTACCTGGGAGTCCAGTGACGTAACCATTATTCCATCTGGTGGTCCCCCAATACCATGATTTTACTCCAGTGAGAAGCAGTCAGACTTCAGACCTCTACAACTCCTAAGGTAATAAATTTGTGTTTTAAGCCACTCAGTTTATAGCAATTTGTTACAGCAGCCACAGAAAACTGCCTACCTTAGCCAAAGGCTTTGAGCCTGTTTTTGTCTGAGGGTTTTTACATGAAACAGTTTCTCTCAACCACATTACTAAGGGCTAAAGTCATTTTGAACAGGATGATTTAAAAAAAAATTTTAAGTTTATTTTCTTCTTCTCTGAGCAAGAGAGACCGAGAGAAACAAGCACCCCTCACAGGGTCTTTATGCCATGATCCACTCCCAGAGTCAGTCAGCTCTGGATCACAGGCCTGTGCATCCTCAGGATACAGAGATGGATGCCTTGGAAAAGGAACCCAGAACCTTCCTAAGGGGTCAGCTTCACAGAGCAGCACATCTTAACACTGTACCGCCATCCAGTCCCACGGCTAGGTAATTTCTGTCTTACAGGACCTTTAGCAGCATCCTTCACTTCTGTCTGCTACATGCCAGCAGCAACCCCTCCAGTTAGGACAACTACAAGTGTCTCCAGACAATGCCAAATACATTCTGGTAGGCAAAAATCTCCCTACATTGAGATATAATCATTATGCATTGCTCCCTCTTCCTGGGAAGCTCTTTCCCAGTCTTTTCTCCAACTCTGGAACCTCAGAGAGCCTTCTCTGACTGACCTACTTAGAACGGATCTTCCCCACCCCACTCTACTCTATTTGCTGTGGTCCCTCCCCAGGGAAACTCACAGTTCCTTCCCCTGCTTCCATGGGGTATTTGCTCAAACATCTCAGCAAAGCCTCCCATGATCACTTGTCAAAAATCACATCCCCCATCCCTCTTATTTTTCTGTTAACACTAATCCCTTCTAATTTTTACTTAATGTCTTGTTTATTGTCTGCCTCCCCTCCGTATAAAGTACACTCCTGTGGCCAGGAATTTCCGACCTCTGCTATATACCAGTGCCTAGAACAGTGCACTGCAGAGTGGAGCCCCAGTAACGATTTACTTATTCACTATAACAACACCGTTTGTTTCCTGTTCACTTGTCATGTTGTTTCTAACATACTTAGCTCTGTTTACCAATTCACAACTGGCTCTTACATAGCAACTGGTGTCACCACTTTATCTCCAGCACCACACCAGACACATGGCAGGTGTTTACTGAACAAATGAATTTATGAAACAGCCCTATAAACTATATAATTATACCCATTTGAAATAAGAGGAAACCAAGGCTTAGAGATTAACTTGCCCCTGTCAATCAGCAAGAAATGGAAGAGCCAGGAGCACAGCAGCAGCCTCTCTGATACCAGAACCAGAGTGATATAACCAGAATTTACCAGGCTGGGAT
>NW_006160071.1:434279-434930 GCF_000334495.1 Tupaia belangeri chinensis | reverse complement strand
CAGGTTTCTCAGTGCACCCCTCTCAACTTCACAAATGGGGAAATTGAGGACTAAAGGGAGTATGCAACCTTTTTAATCACCACTCCCAAGCACACCGTTCTATTTCATTAAATAGCATAATTAGCTCGTTCAGTCCTTCACAACTACCCAGCGAGGGCAAGACTACTGTTACCCCATATTTTATGGAAAACAGAATGGCAGAGCATGAAGTCATCTCCCATAGAGTCGGAAGGGGACCACGCCAGCTGGACTAAGGGTCCTGGGCCACCCTTTCCCAATCACCAAAAACATGTCAGCCCACTTCGTAAACTGCCCACACCCCAAGTAAACGGAGGGTTCTAGAAGAGGGGGGAGGGGTCAATTCTCCACAACCTAATTTGCCCTAATTTTGACTAGTCAGCACTTTGGGAAAGGAGATCTTTTTCGCGTTCTCCTCCTATTAGAGGATCTACACTAAAATTAAAGGCCTGAAGAGAAGGTAGGACTTGAGATGGCCCAGATGTTGAAACCTAGAAGAAAATAAACCTCTCCGGGTCCCCACAAACCAGGCGGCCCCTCCCCAACCCGAGGCAAGTCACGCGCCCTCCCCGTCTTTAAGGGGCCATTGAGAGGCCGCCGCCAATCACGCGGCCTTCTCTCCCCCCCCAACCC
>NW_006160071.1:406258-434269 GCF_000334495.1 Tupaia belangeri chinensis | reverse complement strand
GCGCCCCGTGGCCGGGGGGCGCCCGCGCGCACCCGGCAGGCCTGGGACCCTCGAGGCTTCCCCTGGCCCCCGCCCCCTACTCGATACCCAATCCGGGACGTCGTCTCATCGAGCCCAGGGACCCGGAGAAATAGAGCTGGACGCTGATTGGCCGCCACCCCCTTCCGCCACTCCCTGAGAACGCTGAGCTACTTCGCGAGGGCCGCCTGTGCCCGCAGGTCCTCGTCCCCATCTTCCTCAAGTGCCCTGTAGTCTCCGGACCTGAACATCCTCGTTGCGGAGTTCGTCTATGAGCACCGCGATGGGGTAGAGCGAGTCGCCGCCCTCGGCCGCCGCCATCTTTGCTCGGTCCCGTTCCTGTCAGACTGCGGCCAGCGCCGTGCTGAAACGGGATTAGGAGGGCGAAGGCTGGGAGGAGGAGGAAAGGCGGGCTTGGGGGCCGCCCGGGCCACTTTACAAGGGCTGCCCCGCGGTCATTGGCCGCGCCACGTCGGACCGAGCTGGCGTTTGTTTGGTCCGGACAAATTAAGTCCCGCCTACTGCTCATATGCCATTGGTCGAATGAACGAAACTTGGCTTGCCGAGCCTAGGGAGAAAGAAGGAAGCGGAAGATCGGGGTATCTAAGCGACCGAGATTGTACCCGCCTATGTCGCCACTAGCAACGGCCGAGACGAGCAGTTAATCTAGCCAATGGGGGCGGGATTGGGAGGAGGGGAAGCCTGCCCTTCGCTGAGTCCGAGAGGGGACTTCTGCGCGTGCTCGTCGGTAATGTATGACGTAATGTGGGGACCGGGACAATCTGCAGGTTTTGGCTTGCGGAGCAGTGCTTCGGCTGGCTGGCGGTCACGCTGTAGGCGCTTTTTTGCGGGAGGAGGAGGGAGGTATTCTTTTACTTATGATGAATTTTTTAAAAAGACAATTTCATGTTTTATTATTTTAAAATTTGCTATAGGGCATGAGAGAAAGAGAAAGTAAGTCACCAGGTGCAGGACTCGAATGGTCCGCCATGAGGGAGTCCAACGCCTTGAACCACCACGGCCACCTGCTGTCCCCACTTAGGATGGATTTATGGTGGAGCCCAGAGAAGGGAGGTAGTCACCTTGTCTTTGGATAAAACCCAAGCCAAGCCCCTAGGCCTGGGGTTAGAGGCTATGACTAGGCACATCTTCTCCTCCTCTCTTTACCCTTAGTCAGTCCTGGAAGATTAGAGCTGCCTGAGCACATCCCACTTTTTCATACCGTAAGCCTCTTGGCCCAAGCAGTCCGTTCCACTTGGAATGCAGTTCCTAGTCACTTGTCAGATCTCGACATAAATCTCTCCCTTTCCTCACCCTCCCTGCCTCTCTTCAGGCTCTAGGCTTCCAGAGCCACAGACCTTTTTCTCTTTCTCCCAATTCCCTTACCTGGGGCTGGGCATATGATTATGCCTTCAAGTCTGCATCTGCCACAGAGTGAGAGCAGGGTTTGTTTTTGTTTTTAAGGAACTACGTATTTGGGTTGGGTTTAACAGCCCCCACCCACAATCTTAGGAACACCCTGAGTGGTGGAGGATGGGGATGGGAAGGCTTGGGTTGCTCCTTCCCCCTTTATTGTGCCATTAAAGGGACTGGACTGAGTTACGAATCCTCCAGAAATCTGAATAACCCAAGTATCTGTTCCAAACACTTAACCTTTCCACTTAGGAAACTACTGCCTGTATAAACGGGTATTGGTAGTTTTTATCCCTGCTCTCCATATTTCCAAGACCTTCCCCATTTTAGGGAAGGGTGCCTGCTCTGCTGTCAGGCTGCTTGGGATCTTGGCCTGGGCCTTTTAAATGCCTAAGAATTTTCAAAGGCCTATGAGGCTTTATTAAATCTTAGAAACAAAAGAACAAATTATTGGTTAAGGCATCTGGATTCAACATGACCAACTTCATGGTTGTAGTCCCAGTCCCAGCAGTTTGAAAATCACACTGGGGGTCCAAAATCCCAAGCAGAAATGGAGAAGGGATTATGAGATGACCATCTCCCTTGAGTGATTTCTCACTCTCTCTTTCTCCAGTAAGTCCCCAAGTCCTGTAGTAAATTTATATGCTTTTTATTTTTAAAAGGATTATTTATTTTTATTCATCATCATTTTACATTTTTAAAGAATTATTTAACTTTATTTATCCATTTATTTATTTTAATTTGACCAGAGAGGAATAGAGTGAGAGAGAGAGAGAGAGCAAACAGGCAGGTCCAAGACTCGAACCGTAGTTGGCCATGTGGGACTCCAGTGCCCTTAATCACCATGCCACCTGCTGGCCCCAATTATTATTTTAATTTGACCAGAGAGAGAGAGAGAGAAAGCAAGCCACCAGTTCCAGGACTTGAACCTGCTGGCCATGTGGGAGTCCAGTGTTTAACCACCATGCCTATAGTAAATTAAAAACAAACAAAAAACCAGTATAGTGAGAAGTCCTGAGCTCAGTGCATTGCAGCCCTTCTTGTCATCAAGCAATAGTTTTGATGAAGGTCAGATACCAAAATTCTTGATCTTTCCTTGCCTCTCAAAAGTAGCAGGAGCACTACTATTTTTATTGTTTGCTAGGCACTGTTTTAAGTACTTCATATTTAATTCTCACAACTTGAGGCAGATACATTTTTATTTTAAATTTTTTAGTTTATTAATCCTCTCATGAAAAATCTGCACGATCACCGCAGATAGTCTTGCAGTCTTTACTCCTTGGACTTTTTGCCAGCACCAACACTGGCCTTTGCAGTCCCCCTTTCTTCATTCTGTTCTTGCGTTCCTTTCGCTGTTTTCTTGATGTCTTTTTCTCATAAAGGCCATGTCTTACAAGTCTATGGGTTCATTTTTCTTCACATAATCTGAAGAATCATAAATCATGCCAAAGCTAGTTGTCTTGCCACCACCAAAATGGGTTCTGAACCCAAACACAAAGATGACATCTGGTGTGGTCTTGGACATCTTCGCTAGTTTTTCCCACATTTCTGTCTTAGGTACTGTTGCCTTCCCGCGGTGAAGGACATCAATGACCATTTGTTTCCTCTGAAGTAGTTGGCTGGTCATGAATTTCCTGGTTTGGACAGTTACTGTGTCATTCATGATGGTGGTATATCCTCAAGTAGCCAGGGAGGAAAAACCTGAGGCAGATACATTTTAAAAAGAAGATGAAATATATAGGTAAATTACTTGCTCAGAGACACACAGCTTGAGCATGACATGGCAGGATTTAAACCAGACATGTGACTCCAGGACTCATTCCTAACTGCTGTGTAACTCTGCCGCAGGCCAGCTAGTGGCATAGTAATGGTGGCTAGATGCCACTTGGCCAAATATGTGGTTTGAGTCCTGGACCTGGAGGCTTGATAAACAGCAGTGCATGTGTATGCGTGACTAAAATCTCAAAAAGAGAAAGGATTGAGGTGTGACCATTCCTGGGGGACTCGGGGAGAGTGTTTTCTCACTTTCCTTGCCTCTGGTGAGCGCACATGCCCTCTAGCACACACACACACACACACACACACACACACACACAAAGGCTGTACATAGCCTTAGCTCAGGAGGGACTGAAGTCATGGGAACAGATAATAATTTTCCTTGAAACTGTAAAGATCCTGGGCTTGGCACCAGACATGGTGTGTACAGGTTATATGTGCACCAGTTCTCCTTCATCTGGGATACTAAGCTCTGGAAGGTGAGTTCAGCACCTGGTTCAGAGCTCAAGGTAGGCCTGGCCAACTCATCTTTGGACCCCAATTGATCAGTTCACGAAGTGAGTAACCTGACCTGCAGACTCCACAAGATGGGAAGTTGAGGGATCCAAGGGCCTGCTTGGCAGAACACTCGTTCTGATTCTTCCCTCCTTGAAAATTGTGTACCAGAGTGCCCTTGTTAAAAATGCAGTGCCCTGGGGCCAGCAGGTGGTATAGTCATTACACTGCTGGACTCTCACATGGCCAACCATGGTTTGAGTCCTGGACTCAGTGGCTTAAAAATCACATCAGGCTTGTGTGCTTGTGTGCCTAAGATCCCAGGAAGAGAATGGAGAAGAAATTACAACGTAGCCATCTCCCTGCGAGGGTGGGGGGTGGTGGTGGTGATGGTGGTGGTGATTTCTCACTTTTCCTCTCACTCTCTCTCTCTTTGACAAGCACACGCACCCTATGGCAAAAACCTCTTAAAAAAAGAAAAAAAAACCAGTGTCCTGGGGCCAGCAGGTGATGTGGTGGTTAAGGTGCTGGACTCCAACATAGCCAATTGCGGTTCAAGTCCCAGACCTGGTGGCTTGCTTTCTCTCTCTCTCTTCCCCTCTTCTCTTGTCAAATTAAAATAAATAAGTAAATAAATAAATAAAGCTAAATAAAATGATTATTTTGTAAAAAAGGAATTTGCATTTTGGGACTGGCAGGTGGAGTGCTGGTTAAGGCACTGGACTCCCAGATGGCTGATTATGGTTCAAGTTCTGGACCTGGTGGCTTGCTTTCTCACTTTCTCTCTCTCTCTGGTCAAATTAAAAACAATAATAATAATGAGCAGAGGCCACGACCAGGCACAAAATGCTGGAATTGCCACTGGAGAGGAGTCGACTGCCTGGCACCCATTCTCCCGTCCCCCTGTCCCATTCACAATGCAGCCTGCTTCTGCAAAGTGGTATAAAGGGACTATATCTTCATCGAATTTTGTGTTGAAGACAGTGAAGATGTTAATGTAAATTTTGAAATATCCAAACTTACATTTAGTTGTCTCGGAAGTGATAAATTTAAATAAAATTGATCTTTTGCATTGTATTGATCCAAATGATTCCAAGCATAAAAGAATGCATAGATCAATTTTGTGTTGTTTACGGAAAGGAAAATCTGGACAGTCATGGCCAAGGTTAACAAAAGAAAGGGCGAAGCATAATTGGCTTAGTGTGAACTTCAATAATTGGAAAGACGGGGAAGACGATTCAGATGAAGACATGTCTAATTTTGATCGTTTCTCTGAGATGATGAACAACATGGGTGGTGACGAGGATGTAGATTTACCAGCAGTAGATGAAGCAGATGATGATTCACAAGACAGTGATGATGAAAAAATGCCAGATCTGGAGTAAGGAATGTTCTCATCACCTGGATTTTGAGAAAGAAAAAGAACTTCTCTGCAAGATTTCATAATTGAGAGAATTCCCGAGTTGTTGGCTCTAAAGGCAGATGCTGTATTTGCCTCCTTTAACCCATTTTCAACCTGTTTGTTTTTTAAAAGTCTTCACTAAGGGTTGATAAGTACCATTGTATGGGGCAGTATTTTTTTTTTTTTTTGAGAGGTTTTCACTATAGGGCCCGTGTGCTCGCCAGACAGACAGAGAGACAGAAAGTGAGAAATCACCCCCAAGGAGGATGGCCACACCGCAATCTCTTCCCCTCCATTCTCCTCTCGGGATCTTGGGCACACACGCACACGCGCATGCCATGAGTTTAAACCACCGGGCCTGGGACTCAAACTGCGGTCAACTACATGGGAGTCCAGCGACATAGCCATTACACTAACTGCTGGTCCCCTTAGATGGTTTTTGAAGCCTATATATTTGGTATTGTTTGGCCCTTAAGCTTTTACATCTCTTAGCATGGAGGACAAAGAAAGCTGTACATTGTTGCTTGAGAGTCTGAATATTTAGGCCAGATTTGTATTTGCACTGTCAGTGTGGCAAATGAGTTAAAAAAATGTTAATACACTATTGGATTTTTTCTTTCCTTTTTTGATTCAGCTTATACTAGGGCTGAAAAAACTCAATTTATGTTCATGACAGTGGGGATTTTTTAAATGTCTACATTCTTCCTAATAAACTGTTGGAAGACTTCTTGGCTGTCCTTTTAAATGTCTGGTTTACTGTAATTCATGTATTTACCATTTACTGAAATAGAGTTTTTATTTGAGGAAGAATTTGAAAGAATCCTCTGAAGAAAGAGGCTTGCTGTAATGTCACAGGAAACCTTTTAAAGTGGATCTGTAATGGAAAATTGTAGATGCACTTTGCAGCAGTTGGAGCAGAAAGTGTTATGATTTGATTGAAATAAAACTAAATGTGTTATCCTCCTCTTAAAAGAGTAATAAATAAAGTTAAATAATTTTTAAAAAATTGCATTTTGAAATTTCTCATACTCCTGAGGCAGAAAGCCCTCAGACAACTATTAGAAACAGTCCCAGACTCTCTCTGCTTACAAACTGTATGATGGCTGGCTCCTCTCAGCACTTCTTGGTTTAAATTACACCTATCCAGGGGACCAGCAGGTGGTGTGGTAGTTAAGGGGCTGGACACTCCCACATGACTGACCATGGTTCAGGTCCTGAACCTGGTGTCTTGCTTTCTCACTTTCTCTCTCTCTCTCTCTAGTCAAATTAAAATAAATGAATAAAATTAAATCATTATTTTAAAAAATAAATAAATTACATCCATCTAGAAAAGCCTTTCCTGGGACTAAGGGGGGAAAAAAGAGCCCCATTAGTACCTATATATTATTGTCTATTGCTTGGCTTTTCTTCTTCCTGACATTATATAAATCACTGAACTGTTTCTTTGCTTCACGTGATGGAAAGGTCCATAAAGATTTTTCCTTTACCTGTTTTGTTCAATGTGTCCTCAGTGTGTAAAACAAGGCCTTGCACAGTGATAGTACTTTAGAATATTCCTGAAAGAGTGAATTACCAACAAATCAGAATTTCAAGTAAATTTGGGACAGCCATAGCACAGCTTTTCTTCTTTTTCTAGAAGCAGGATCACTGTTTTAACTTGGATAGTATATATACCCTCATCGGGTCAAGGTTAAGAATTTTGGATTGGGATGGCCCCACAGCCTAGTGGTTAAGGGAGCTGGATCCCATATAGCAGGCCATGCTTGCTTTCTCTCTCTCTCTGTCTCATGCATGTGCCCTCTGACAATTAAAAAAAAAAAAAGGTTGGATAAAGACAATCAAGAGTCTTATTACCAGGAAAATAAAAATTAAGATGGGGCCAGCAGGTGGCATAGTGGTTAAAGTGCTGGATTCCCACATGACTGACAGTGGTTCGAGTCCCAGACCTGGAGGCTTGAACTCATGCCAGGTGCATGTATGTGTGCAAAATCCTGAGAAGAGATGGAGAAGAGGGGATTGCACGGTGGCCATACCCCTTGGGGGGTGATTTCTTGCTTTTTCTCTCTGTGTCTCAATCTCTCTGGTGAGTGGACATGCCATATAGCAAAATCATCTCATAAAAAAAAAAAAAAAAAAAAGATGGGACCAGCAGTTAGTATAATGGCTATGTCACTGGACTCCCACGTACTCGACTGCAGTTCGAGTCCTGAACCCAGTGGCTTAAACTCATGCTCATGCGTACATGCCCAAGATCCCGAGAGGAGAATGGAGAAGGGATTACAATGTGGCCATGCCCCCTGGGGAGGGTGATTTCTCGCTGTCTGTCTCTCTGTCTCTCTGGCGAGCGCATGTGCCCTATAGCGAAAACCTCTCCAAAAAAAGGACAAGAAAAAAAAAGAAATGAAGGGAGACCAGCTGTCTCACCTCGGCAGGTCACAGAGGAGCCCAGATTTTTGAGATGGAAACTCATGGGTAACAAGCCTGTGAACAAACATAAGGACTCATCTCCAGAACATCTCCAAGAGAACTTGCCTCCTCTTCCCATCTATTGTACTCTGCTTCTCATCTGCCTTTGCGTTCTCTTTATTCTAGGGATGTTTTTTTCATTTCTGCCTTTTCCCTTTTATATTCAGCTACTAAGTCTTATTTAAGCATATGTGCAGAAATGCACACAGTTTTAGATGACAGTTCCTTTCTTTAGAATTGTCCTCCTCTGGGGACCAGCAAGTGGCATGGTGGTTAAGGCACTAGATACGCCCACATTGCGGACCAAGGTTCGGTGGCTTGCTTTCTCACTTTCTCTCTGTGTGTGTGTGTGTGTGTGTGTGTGTTTCTTTGGTCAAATGAAAATAAATGAATGAATAAATAATTGTTTATTTTTAAACAATTATTTGTTTAATCTTATTTATTCATTCAATCACTTTCATTTGACCAGAGAAAGACAAACACACAGAAAGAAGGAAAGTGGGAAAGCAAACCACCAGGCCTGGGACTCAAACCATGTTTGGGACTCGAACCATGTTCGGCCACGTGGGAGTATCCAGCACCTTAATCACCACGCCACCTGCTGGCCATTAATAATTCTTTTTTAAAAGAACAAGAAAAAGAATTGTCCTTCTCTGGTGCTGGCAGATGCTGTGGTGGTTGAGAGCACTGGACTCCCACATGGCTAACCATGGTTCAAGTCCTGGACCTGGTGGCTTCCTTTCTCACTTTCCCTCTCTCTGTCTCTCTCTGGTCAAATTGGAAAATAATCATCATAATAAAGTTAAAATAATTCTAAAAAAATTGTCCTTTCCTTTGGTGACAAAATACACACTGATTAGAACATCATTCATTTGCTTTCTAAATCAATATCATAGACTTCAAGTTTGAGAAAACTTATGAGCTTACTTTGGTGCAACAAAATATCAAGGTCCATGCATAATTTTTTCATAATATCCATTTTCTAAGTGCATCTTAAAGAACTCACATATAGGTTTTTACTTCTATGCATTGGGAACATAAAGTCATGTGAGCCCCCCTGCCCCCCATCTACAATATAAATTTCTGGGATGATGAAAATGATAGAAGCTACCCAGTGGCTTAAAATTTTGCTGATGGCTTTGTAGCCACTACTCATATTTGACTACTGAGTACTTGAAAGGTGGCCAGTCTGCTTGAGAAATGAAGTTATAAATTCTTAAAATTTTTACTTAAAATTTAATAGCCTTAGGACCAGCAGATGGTGTAATTGTTACATTGCTGGACTCCCATGTAGTTGACTGCAGTTTGAATCCCAGACCTGGTGGCTTCAAATTCACACCGTGTATGTGTGTGTGTGTTCAAAATACTGAGAGGAGAATGGAGAAGGGATTGCGGTAGGGCCATCCCCATGGAAGTGATTTCTTGCTTTCTGTCTCTCTCTCTGGAAAGCACATGCACCCTATAGCAAACCACCCCCACCCCAAAATGTAAGTATCAAGAAAAATTATCATAGAATTTGAATCTCTTGGAGAAAGAATACATCAGCATATTGTTAAATTTATTTTTCTTGGGACCAGCAGTTAGTGTAATGGCTATGTCGCTGGACTCCCACATAGTTGACCGTGGTTCGCGTCCCACACCCTGGGCGTGTGTGCATGCATGCCCAAGATCCCGAAAGGAGAATGGAGGAGAAGGGACTGCAGCGTGGCCATCCCCCCTGGGGGGTGATTTCTCGCTTTCTGTCTCTGTCTCTGTCTGTCTGGTGAGTGCACCCGCCCTATAGCGAAAACCTCTCAAAAAATTATTTTTCTTAATTACTTTATTAAATTTATTTATTTATTTATTCATTTGTTCATTTCAATTTGACCAGAGAGGGAAACA
This sequence comes from Tupaia belangeri chinensis, assembly GCF_000334495.1. NCBI lineage: Eukaryota > Metazoa > Chordata > Mammalia > Scandentia > Tupaiidae > Tupaia > Tupaia belangeri. The sequence continues at coordinate 424,818 of NW_006160071.1, read as the reverse complement.
GGGAGATAGAGAGAAAAAGTGGAAAACCAAGCTGCCAGGTCTGGGACACGAACCATGGCCGGCCATGTGGGAATCCACCTTGAACCACCTCACCACCTGTTGGCCCCTGATTTCTTTCTTTCTTTTTTTTTTTTTTAAGAATTATTTTTATTTTATTTATTTTTAATTTGATCAGAGAGGGACAGAGTATGTGGGGGGCAGTAAGAAAGCAAGCTGCCAGGTCAGGGACTCAAACTATGGTCAGCCATGTGAGAGTCCAGCACCCCTAACCACCATGCCACCTGCTGGCTCCCAAGACATAGCACTTAAAACACTTGTGTTCTAAGGTTAGAACACAATGCTTAAGTACCATTAGGAACAGTCTAGTCCCTCAAAATAATGTTTGTTTTTTAAAGGTTTTTGCTATAAGGCGTGCACGCTCGCCATCAACAGAGAAAGACAGAGAGATAGAAAGCGAGAAATCACCCCAGGGGTTTGGCTACTCCGCTATCCCTTCTCCTCCATTCTCCTCTCAGGATCTTGGGCACACAAGCACATTCGCCCGGTGTGAATTTAAGCCACCAGGGCTGGGACTCGACGCGGTTGGCTACATGGGAGTTCAGCAGCACAGCACAGCCATTACGCTAATTGCTGGCCCCATCTTTTTTTTTCTTTTTAAAAGAATTACTTTTTAGTTAACTTTATGTACATACGTATGTATTTATTTCAATTTGACCAGAGAAGGACAGAGTGAGTGAGAGAAAAAGAGAGGGAAAGTGAGAAAGCAAGCCACCAGGTGTGGGACTCAAACCACACTTGGCTCCACGGGAGTCCAGCACCTCTAACCACCACACCACCTGCCAGTCCCAATCATATGCTTCTTGAATATTATCTCCTTAAACCAGTTCCTTCATGTCCATTTCACCTAATACAGATACTAATACCCTCTGACAAGACTAGCTGGGCAATAAAGATATCACATAAAAATAATCTAACTTGGGGCCAGCAGATGGCATAATGATTATGTTGCTGGACTCCCACATAGTTGACCATGGTTCAAGTCCCAACCGAGTGGCTTAAAGCTCATGCCAGGCGCATGAGTGTGTGTGCCCAAAATCCAGAGAAGAGAATGGAGCAGAAGTGATTGGGGGGACCAGTAGTTGGCATAATTGCTATGTCACTGAACTCCCATGTAATTGACTGCAGTCTGAGTCCCAGACCTGGTGGCTTAAACTCGCACCAGGCATGTTTGCATGTGTGCCCAAGATCCCAAGAGGAGAATGGAGGAGAAGGGATTGCAGTGTGGCCATCCCCTCTGGGGGGTGATTTCTCGCTTTCTGTCTCTGTCTTTCTTGCGAGTGCATGCCCCCTATAGCCAAAAGAAAAAAAAAAAGTGATTGTGGTGTGGCCATCCTCCCTGGAACGGTGATTTCCCGGGGGGGAGGGGAGGTGATTTCCCAGTTTCTCTCTGTTTGGCAAGTGTACACACCCTATAGGAAAAAAAAAACTCTAAAAAATAATAATCTAACTTGATGCTCTCTCCATGGACTTTGTTTTGCTCACAACTCTGACCACAGGATCAGGTACAAAAGAATGGTTTGTCAAATCTTAATGAAACAAACTGACTCAATGTAAGGCTATTTCATAGGTTCCTTTGTACAATTAAAAATTCTAGGGAACCAGCAGTTAGTGTAATGGCTATGTCACTGGACTCCCATGTAGTCGACCGTGGTTCACATCCCGGACCCGGTGGCTTAGAACTCACGCCAGGCGCATGTGCTTGTGTGCCCAAGATCCCAAGAGGAGAATGGAGGAGGAGGGATTGCAGCATGACCATCCCCCTGGGGGGTGATTTCTCATTTTCTGTCTCCATGTCTCTGTCTGGCGAGTGCACACACCCTATAGCAAAAACCTCTCAAAAAAAAAAAAATTCTAGGGCTGGCAGGTGGTGTGGTGGTTGGGGCACTGGACTCCCACTTGACCAACCATGGTTCGAGTTCTAAACCTGGTGGCTTGCTTTCTTACTTTCCTTCTCTCTCTGTGTCTCTCTGGTCAAGTTATATAATAATAATAATGATAATGATAATAAAATTAAATAACTCTTCTAAAAATAACAAAGTAAAATTAAATTCTAAGTTAGGACTAGAAAGTAGCATGATGGTTAAGGTACTGGACCTCCACCTGACCAACTATGGTTCAGGTCCTGGACCTAGCAGTTTGTTTTTTCACTTTTCCTGTCTCTCTCTGGTAAGTGTATGTGCCCTACAGCAATTTTTAAAAAATTATCCTTTAAAAAAAAAAGATTTAATTTAACTTTATTTTTAAAAATTTGACCAGAAAGGGACAGAGCAAGAAAGAGAAAGTGAAAGTGAGAAAATAAGCTGCCAGGTCCACACTCAAACTTCAGTTGCCCATGTGGGAATCCATCACCCTTAACCACCATACCACCTGCCAGCCCCACCTATAGTAAATTTAAAAAATAATGGGCCCAGATGGTGTAACAGTTACTTCACTGGACTCCCACATGGCCGACCACAGTTCAAGTCCTGGATGCACCAGCTTGAAACTCACACCAAGCGCATGTATGTTCCCAAAATTCCAAGAGAATGACAAAGGGATTGTAGTATGGCCAACCCTCAAGGTGGGGAGTACCTTTCTCGCTTTCTCTGTATAGTGCATGCACCCTATAGCAAAAATCTCTAAAAAATAAAAAATTTGGGACCAGCAATTGGCATAATGGCTGTCGCTGGACTCCCATGTAGTCAACCGTGGTTTGAGTCCTGGACCCAGTGGATTAAACTCATGCCGGGCGTGTGTGCGTGCATGCCCAAGATCGCGAGAGGAGAATGGAGAAGGGAATGTGATGTGGCCATCCCCCCCAGAAGGTGATTTCTCGCTTTCTGTGTCTCTCTGTGTTTCTGGTGAGTGCATGCACCCTATAGCAAAAACCTCTCCAAAAAAACTAACAAATAAATTCATGTCAGGCATGTGTGTAAGTGCCCAAGATCCTGGGAGGAAAATGGAGAAAGGATTGAGGCAAGGCCTTCTGCCAGGGGTGGGAGTGATTTCTCCCTTACCCTCTCACTGTCTTTGTCTCTCTCTAGCAAAAGCATTTGGCCTAAGTCAAAAATTATTTAATTTTATTATTGCTTTTAATTTGACCAGAGAGAGAGAAAGCAAGCCATCAGATCTGGGACTTGAAACACAGTTGGCCACATGGGGTCTAGCATCTTAACCACCATGCCACCTGCTAGCTCCCCAAATTTTTAAAAATTAAAAAAATTATAAGGGACCAGCAGGTGGCGTGGTGATTAAGGTGCTGGACACTCCCACATGGCCGACTGCGGTTTAAGTACCGGACCTGGTGGCTTGCTTTCTCACTTTCCCTCTCTCATAAATAAATAAAATTATAAAAGTTTATGGTAAATGTCCTACTATTCAATTAATCCTTCATACTGGTATGGGGAAACTAAATTGACATACATGTAGCTCAACATTCTACTTAATCCAGTAGCCATCTGTCCACCATCTACCTATCATGTGGTTTTTCACTCGTAGCAATGTTCTGATTTTGACAAGACTGATGATCTTATGTGTGTTTGTTGTTGTTGTTTTTGGAGAGATTTTTGCCATAGGGTGTATGTGCTCGCCAGAAACACAGAGAGAGACACAGAGATAGAAAGCGAGAAATCAACACCCCTGGGGGATGGCCACATTGCAATCCCTTCTCCTCCATTCTCCTCTCAGGATCTTGGGCACGCATGCACACGCGCCCGGTGTTGAGTTTAAGTCACTGGGTCCAGGACTTGAACCGCAGTCAACTACATGGGAGTTCAGTGACATAACCATTATGCCATCTGTTGGTCCCAATTTTATTTGTTTTCTTTTTTCTTTCTTCCTTTATTTTTTGTCACAGGGTACGTGGGCTCTCTGGAAGGAGACAAAGAGAGGGAAAGTGAGAAATTACCTGCTAGAAGATATGGCCACGCAGAAATCCCTTCTCCTCCATTTCTTCAAGATTCCGGGCACATACACACATGCGCCCCATGTGTTTTTCAGGCTGCTGAGTCTGAGACTCAAAACGTGGGGAGTCAGACATGTGGGACCCAGCACCTTAACTGCCACACCACCTGCTGGCCCCAATCTTATCTGTTTTTAAGATTCACAGCACTTATTTCATCCACTTGAATGAACTCTGGCTTCCATCACTCATTTAATTGACACAATAGCAATTTTGTGTGTTTGGGTAACAGCAAGTGGTTCCTCTGTTTCAGTGCATACACTTTAATAATATGACTATATCAGGTTTTTCCCAGTCTCTGCATTGATAGTTTCTCTCAGCCATATAATGAACTAGAAATTTCTGCTCAACCCTTTCATGCTAGAACATATCTGAGATTTTTCCTATGGATTTTCTGGGACATAAAATAAGACATACTTGATTACTGAAGGCACAAGTACATTCATTGCATTTGTAAGGTTTTGCTCCTGTGAGAGTCCTTTGTTATCTCCTGAGGGTGCACATCTGGACGCAGACTGTCCCATCAGGACTACGTTCCTATCTGCTAGAAGGCCACTGACATTTAATGATGTCTGTGGAACCACAGAAGGCATTTGCACAGTCATCATGTTAACAGGGTTTTTCTCCTGCATGGCATCACTGGTATGTAATGAGAGGTGATTCTCTACAGGAATCTGGACCTTGACTGAATCTCCCTGTTTCTCCCTTGTGTGTATTTTCTTATGCTTAACAAGGCAAGACATATATGCAAAAGCTTTCCCACACTCCTTGCAGCCATAGGGTCTCTCTCCTGTATGAGTTCTTTGATGGACAATGAGTTTTTGCTTTGTGGTAAAGGCTTTTCCACATTCATTGCATTCAAAGGGTTTCTCTCCCGTGTGAATTCTTTGATGTTTAATGAGACCAGACTTTTGAGAACAGGATTTTCCACACTCACTGCACACAAAGGGAGTCTTTCCTGTGTGAAATCTCTGATGTGCAATGAGACATGTCTTTTGGATGAAGCCTTTCCCACATTCATTACATATATAGGGTTTCTCGCCTGTATGAATTCGCCGGTGTACAATGAGATTTCCTTTCTGGATGAAGCCTTTTCCACATTCGCTGCATATATAGGGCTTTTCTCCAGTGTGTGTTTTCTGATGTATGTTGAGCCGTGATTTCTTAAGAAAGGCTTTGCCACATTCAGTACACTCATAAGGTTTTTCTCCTGTATGTGTCCTTTGGTGTTCCGTGAGCATGAACTTTCTGGAGAATGCTTTCCCACATAGACTACATCTGTGGGGTTTTTCTCCTGTGTGAATAATCTGGTGATCAGTGAGCCAAGACTTTTTAATGAAGGCCTTCCCACATTCACTGCATATGTGAGGCTTTACCATTTTTTTAGTTTTCTGGTGCTTAGGACTAATAAATGGGGACTTAGTGTTGATGAATTTTTGATTTGCAGGGAATTTCATTTCAGTATAAAACTGTTCATGGTTGGCATGGAGAAAGGATTCTCCATTTCCAGTAAACACAGCAGGGTTCTTTATTTCACTACTACTGCCCTGGTTAACTAAAGTTAAATTTGATTTCATATTTTTTCCACGCAAGTCAAATATATCATGATGTTGTCTTAACAGGAACTGAGTTTTGCTCTGATGAAGAATATTTTCCCATGCGTTATGTTCATGCCATTGCTGCAACCTGTTCACTGCACTTCCATGATGTAAGTGCTCCCACAGATGAGCATCAGCTTCCCAGACTTCTACAAGAGAAAAGAACAGTGAGTTTCCATCGTCCTGATTTGGAATGAAGATATTTAGTGGCCTGATGGTGCTGCAGTAGTAACCCAATGTTCTGTGATGCTCTCCTTATAGAGAAGGGCTCAGGCTCACATCCTCAGCACACTGAGCACCTGTGTATGTCCATGATCTGGGCGAGTGAGGCTGGGGGTGGATCATGAAGACCCTATTGGGGGTACCTGTCTGTCTATCTCATGAAATAAATAAATGAACTGGGGCCAGCAGATGGTGTAGTGGTTAAGGCGCTGAATTCCCACATGGCTTACCACAGTTCAAGTCTTCAACCTGGTGGCTTGAAACTCATGCAAGGCACATGTGCATGTGTGCTCAAAATTCTGAGAGAATGGAGGAGAAGAAATTGTGGTGTGGCTATCCCTTAAGGGGGGATGATTTTCCCTTTCTCTCTGTTTCTACAGTGAATGCATGTACCCTATAGCAAAAATATCTCTTAAAAAAAGAGGGCCAACAGATGGCATAGTGGTTATGTCACTGGACTCCCACCTGGCTAGCCGTGGTTCGAGTCCTGGACCCAGTGGCTTGAAACTCATGCTGGGTGCATGTGCATGCATGCCCAAGATCCTGGAAGAATGGAGGAAAAGGGGTTGTGGTGTGGCCATCCCCTCTGAGGAGTGATTTCTCACTTTTCCTCTCACTGTCTCTGTATCTGTCTCTCTCCCCATCTCTGTATCTGTCTCTCTCCCCGGTGAGCACATGCATCCTAAGGCAAAAATAATTCTTAAAAAAAGAAACTATTAAAAAATACTTTGATGAGAGGTATTTCTTTAGTGATAATTTTATGACATGAAAGTAAATAAAATTCATGTTTTTGTTTTGTTTTGTTTTTAGTTTGCTATAGGGCACATGTACTTGTCAGAGAGAGACAGAGAAGAGACAGGGAGAAAACAGAAATCATCCCCTCTGGGAGATGGACATACTACAGTCCCTTCTCCATTCTCCTCTTAGGATTTTGAGTGTGGATATACAGACCTGGCATAGTTTTCAAGCCACCAGGTCTGGGATTCCAATCGTAGAGTGGGCCATGTGGGATCTGATAGTTTTTACCTCCATACCACAGGCTGGCCCAAAATATCATGATTAATATTCCTCTCACACTGGGAAAAACAATCATATGAACAAACCAAAAGATAAAAGCCGTTAGCATAGAAAAAAGGTTAGGTAATTCCTAATGAATAAATACAGAATTGGCGGCTTTCTAAATAAGGCTTTGTAAAACACGCGTAACTATGAAGATATTTAGTGGCCTGATGGTGCTGCAGTAGTAACCCAATGTTCTGTGATGCTCTCCTTATAGAGAAGGGCTCAGGCTCACATCCTCAGCACACTGAGCACCTGTGTATGTCCATGATCTGGGCGAGTGAGGCTGGGGGTGGATCATGAAGACCCTATTGGGGGTACCTGTCTGTCTATCTCATGAAATAAATAAATGAACTGGGGCCAGCAGATGGTGTAGTGGTTAAGGCGCTGAATTCCCACATGGCTTACCACAGTTCAAGTCTTCAACCTGGTGGCTTGAAACTCATGCAAGGCACATGTGCATGTGTGCTCAAAATTCTGAGAGAATGGAGGAGAAGAAATTGTGGTGTGGCTATCCCTTAAGGGGGGATGATTTTCCCTTTCTCTCTGTTTCTACAGTGAATGCATGTACCCTATAGCAAAAATATCTCTTAAAAAAAGAGGGCCAACAGATGGCATAGTGGTTATGTCACTGGACTCCCACCTGGCTAGCCGTGGTTCGAGTCCTGGACCCAGTGGCTTGAAACTCATGCTGGGTGCATGTGCATGCATGCCCAAGATCCTGGAAGAATGGAGGAAAAGGGGTTGTGGTGTGGCCATCCCCTCTGAGGAGTGATTTCTCACTTTTCCTCTCACTGTCTCTGTATCTGTCTCTCTCCCCATCTCTGTATCTGTCTCTCTCCCCGGTGAGCACATGCATCCTAAGGCAAAAATAATTCTTAAAAAAAGAAACTATTAAAAAATACTTTGATGAGAGGTATTTCTTTAGTGATAATTTTATGACATGAAAGTAAATAAAATTCATGTTTTTGTTTTGTTTTGTTTTTAGTTTGCTATAGGGCACATGTACTTGTCAGAGAGAGACAGAGAAGAGACAGGGAGAAAACAGAAATCATCCCCTCTGGGAGATGGACATACTACAGTCCCTTCTCCATTCTCCTCTTAGGATTTTGAGTGTGGATATACAGACCTGGCATAGTTTTCAAGCCACCAGGTCTGGGATTCCAATCGTAGAGTGGGCCATGTGGGATCTGATAGTTTTTACCTCCATACCACAGGCTGGCCCAAAATATCATGATTAATATTCCTCTCACACTGGGAAAAACAATCATATGAACAAACCAAAAGATAAAAGCCGTTAGCATAGAAAAAAGGTTAGGTAATTCCTAATGAATAAATACAGAATTGGCGGCTTTCTAAATAAGGCTTTGTAAAACACGCGTAACTATAAAATATAAGTGATTCACTGTGAGCAGCAGATCAGAGGCTGGAGGCCACCCTCTCCAAAGGGATAGGTTCATTCAATCCCCAGTTCCTTACTGAATAACAACTGTACACCAAGTGTGGTGCTAGTGTTGGGGTTGTTCATGGAGCCTATATGGTGACCTGGTAAAATAACTGAAAAGCACAAAGAAGCACAAGAAAAGCAGTTCCAGGTTGTGAAGAGTAGCTTGAAGGAGCTATGAAGATAGATGTGGAGGAAATCAGGTTATGGAGGGCAAGGCTCATTGACAGATTCATTGTTGAACTTGGTGTTGATTGTCTGTATGTTTTTGCTCACTGCTGTTATCCTATGATAGCATATACTGTGCTACCAGAAAAAAAAAAATTTTTTTTTCTTAGTTTTTTTTCCATAGGCCATGTGTGCTCACCAAAGATAGAAAGAGGGAAAGTGAGAAATCAGCCCCCAAGGGGATGGTCACATTGCAATCCCTCCTCTATTCTCACAATTTTGGGTAGACAGGCACACACAATTGGCATGTTTTTCAAGATGCTGGGTCCAGGACTCAAACCACATAGTCAGTCATGTGGGATCTAGTCACCTCAACCATCACACCACTGGCAGACCCAAGAAACATTGAAAATATTTTTTCTAGTTGAATTTGGATTCAACTTGGCACATGGGGTAGAGCACTGCTGTATAATGCTGGAGCCTTGTGGAAAGGCTCTGGGTTTGGATCCAGGTCAACCTGAGCATAACAGGCATGCCCATTGGTACATCCATGCTGCTGACTGGCTGAAGGGTTGTAGGAAGGATTATGGTGTGTTGAGACCCTGTAAGGGATGCCTGTCTTTCTCTCAGGAACGAAAAAAAAAAAAATTCATCATGGGGCCAACTAATGGTGTGGTGATTAAGGTGAGTGGATGCCACATGGCAGTTCAAATCTCAGATTGTGTGGTTGAGAAACATGCCAGGTACATGTTTGTGCATGCCCAAGATCCTGAAAGCAGGAAGAAATGGAAGAGAAAGGGTTGTGGCATGGCCATGCCCCATACGGGGATGCGTTCTTACTTTCCTTCTTTCTCTCTCTCTCTCTCTTTCTGGAAAGCATACATAGCCTCTAGCAGATTGAAAAAATTTGGGGGGCTGGCAGGTGATGAGCTGGACTCCCACATGACTGACAACAGTTTGAATCCCAGATGGGATGGCTTGCTTTCTCACTCTGTCCCCCATTACTCTGTCCCTCTCTGGTAAAATTAAAAAAAATATATATATGGATAAATAAAGTAATTCTTTAAAATGTTTTTTTTTTTTTCATTATGAAAAGTAGAGACCTTTAGGGAACCAGCAGTTAGCGTAATGGCTATGTCGCTGGACTCCCACGTAGTCGACCGCGGTTCGCGTCCCGGACCCGGTGGCTTAAAACTCACGCCGGGCGCGGATTGCAGTGTGACCATCCCCCCTGGGGGGTGATTTATCGCTTTCTGTCTCTATGTCTCTCTCTTTCTGTCTGGCGAGCGCACGCGCCCTATAGTGAAAACCTCTCAAAAAAAAAAAAAAAAAAAGTAGAGACCTTTAAAGAAAGATGTATAGGTAGGAAACATTTGAGGTAAGGCCAGAATAGCCAGGATTTGAGATGTTCAGGAGAGAAGAGAACTGAAAGATAAGGGGTTTTCTTGGATCAAAGAGGAGTCCAGATCCTTGCAGTTATAAGGACTCACAGGAGAGCTGCCATTAACATAGAACTAAAGTCTGTGTTAGGTAACATTAGAGGGATGTCAGTTTGGAGTCTCTGCCAGGAAACAGAGGGAATCTAGTTAATTAGAATGAAGAGCCCTGTGAAGAGTGAGGAGAATCAATGAGAAAATAAAAAACAGAACCTCTGAAGAGACTCAGTGAGGAAAAGAGAAGCAAACGCATAGAAGTGGGCAGTTTACTCTGAGGACTTAGTATCCAAGATCAGTGGAGATGGTTGTTGGAGACAGAAACCAGCCCAGACCTGAGAGATAAGCCAGAAGGGAAGAACGCAGAAGGGAGTAGAAAGCAACCCCATTCCCAGACCGAGAGCTGCAGGGACTTCATGGTCAATTGGATGGAGCTCCAAGCATGGGCTGTGTCTTAAGATGTTTGGCATCATTCCACAAGCCCAGATATTGTCCAAGTACTATATTAATGATAGTTATTAATCTTGTACCAGGGACATAGCCTACAAAGAATGTCATGTATTTGGGACCAGCAGATGGAGCAATGGCTATGTTGCTGGGTTCCCATGTAGTCGACTGCGGTTTCAGTCCCGGACCTGGTGGCTTAAACTCACACAGGGCACATGTGCATGTGTGCCCAAGATCTCGAGAGGAGAATGGAGGAAAAGGGATTGTGGTGTGGTCATCCCCCGGGGGGTGATCTCTTATTTTCTGTCTCTGTCTTTCTAGCGAGCATACACGCTCTACAGCAAAAAACTCCATACCCTCCCCCTCAAAAAAAAAGAATGTCATGTATATTGCACACCGTTCTTTATACCAAACTCCCTCACTGCTTATCTAATTTAGAATAAATGGGCTCTGTTCAGGCACAGTTTTGCTTTTACTGCAAGAGAGCTTTAGCCCCCTGCTTTAACTGGTTCTTTTTCTCCTGTCTCAATTCTTTGTGACATCCTACCTTCAAGTCCTGAGTTTCTCACAACGGGTGAAAGAGAAATGGGCACTACCCAGCAGGCAGGAATGGCAACAGTCAGGAATTCAAAATTCTCTCTTTAGAGAGAAGCCTGGGAGGTGGAATCTCACAGCAAAGGTGGTGGGAGAGCATGAGATGGAACTATTTGGGAATCCTAGGAAAGGTAAAATTGTACAAACAAAAAGTCCAGATGTAGATAAGATGGAGACAGATCAGATACCAGAAGAAACAAAGGGTACATTTTCTCTAAACTCCTACACAGAAAAAGAGGTCTCACCATGTTGGGAGAAAGATATGTGGAGGGAGGAGGCACTCTACGTTTCCTCAAGGCCCCCCCAGCTATGATAGCTTCTCTGACTGACTAGAAGGTGACTTTCACAGCCTCCTGCTTGGCAGGGTCTCTTGCTCACCTGAACAGGTGTCACCAGGCGCTCTATCATCTACCATCCAGAGTTCTCCTTGCTCCAACTTAGAGCGCGCATCTGGTTGGCTGACTTGATACCCTGTTCATGGGAAATGATAGATGACTTAGACACAAAAAAATGGGATTGGGGTCTGTAAAGATGACAGAACAGAGGGACCAACAGATGGCCTAATGGTTATATCGCTGGACTCCCAGGTAGTCAACCCTGGTTCGAGTCCTGGACCGGCAGCTTAAAACTCATGCTGGGGGGACCAGCAGTTGGCATAATGGCTATGTCGCTGGACTCCCATGTAGTCGACCACGGTTCGAGTCCCGGACCTGGTGGCTTAAAACTCACGCCGGGTGCGTGTGCGTGCATGCCCAAGATCCCAAGAGGAGAATGGAGGAGAAGGGATTGTGGTGTGGCCATCCCCCCTGGGGGGTAATTTCTCGCTTTCTGTCTTTCTCTCTCTCTGTCTGGTGAGCGCACGAACCCTATGGCAAAAACCTCTCCAAAAAAAACAAAAAAAAACAAAAAAAAACAAAAAACTCACGCTTGTGTGTGTGCATGCCCAAAAATCCTCAAAGAAGAATGGAGGAAAAGGGATTGTAGCATGGTCATTTCCCTGGGGGGATGATTTCTTGCTTTCTGTCTCTCTCTGTTTCTCTGGTGAGTGCATGGACCCTAGAACAAAAATCTATCTTAAAAAAAAAAAAAGATGACACAATATTACATTATAAGATAAAATAATTTTCATGCATAAAAAGAAGAATATATCTACTTATCTGGAACCAGAAAGAAAACTGAGAATCTACCATTTCAGAGCAAACAAACCCTGCAGAGCTTTCAGAAACTGAGAAAGAAAGGAAAGACCACCAACTGGCACCCTGAGTAGAGCAGCTGTCCTCACCCAGTGCCAGCAGATTGCTGTAGTTCTCCAACATCACATCCTGGTACAGATCCTTCTGAGCAGGGCCTAAGAGTTGCCATTCTTCCCAGGTGAACTTCACAATCACATCCTCTAGTGTCAGGGATTCCTGCAGTAACACAGACCATTTAATGGAATGAGTTTTTTCTGATACACAGGAAATGTTAAAGTTTTCTTGCTCATTTTTACTCTATTGGATTCATCTATTGAGCTGTCGAAAAAGTCATGATGTATTTTTTTTTGTTTTCTTTATGTGAAAATGCATCACAACCTTTCTGACAATTCTATATACCTGGTGCTATTTTCTTGTAAATACATTGTGTAAAAAAGTAAAATCCTGAAGGGACCAGCAGTTAGCGTAATGGCTATGTCACTGGACTCCCACATAGTCGACTGCGGTTCGCGTCCTGGACCCAGTGGCTTAAAACTCATGCAGGGTAAAAAAACCCAAAAAACAAACAAAAAAAGAACTCATGCCGGGTGCATGTGCATGTGTGCCCAAGATCCCAAGAAGAGAATGGAGTAGAAGGGACTGTGGCATGGCCATCCCCCATGGGGGGTGATTTCTCATTTTCTGTCTCTCTGTCTCTCTCTGTCTGTCTGGCGAGCACACACACCCTATAGCAAAAACCTCTCCGAAAAAAAAAAAAAAAGTAAAATCCTAATAAAATATTTTCTAATTGTAAATAAAGTCACCATCCATTAATGTGATTTATTAGTTTTTATAATGCATACATGTTAAACCTTGCCAAAAGAACTGTAACATTCACACATATTACATAACAAAGGATATATATATATACAGAGAACTGAGGAAAATACTTCACTTACTATTACCAGTTTATAAGAAAGGATACGGGACCAGCAGTTGGCATAATGGCTATGTCACTGAACTCCCATGTAGCCAATCGCAGTTCAAGTCTCGGACCTGGTGGCTTAAACTCATGCCGGGCGCGTGTGCGTGCGTGCCCAAGATCCCAAGAGGAGAATGGAGAAGGGATTGCAGCATGCCCACCCCCCCCCAGGGGGTGATTTCACACTTTCTATCTCTCTGTCTCTTTCTGGCAAATGCACGTGCCCTATAGCAAAAACTTCTCAAAAAAAAAAAAAAAAAAAAAAGGATACAACTCTTTTATTACAGACAGACAGCCTAATAGAGGAAAAGGTACAGGGCAGGGCAGAGGGATGGGGCATCCATACTCATCCACCCCAGAGCACTCCATACCTGTTATTTCTGTTTTTTTTTTTTTTTTTTTTTTTTTAAGAGAGATTTTTGTTATAGGGCGTGTGTTTGCTAGAGAAACAGAAAGCAGGAAATCACATTCGGGGGTGGGGAGGATGGCCATGCTGTAATCCCTTCTCCTCCATTCTCCTCTCGGGATTTTGGGCACGTGCACACACACGCGCCTGGTCTGAGTTCCAAGTTGCCTGGTCTGGGACCTGAACCCCGTTCGACTACATGGGAGTCCAGCAATGTAACCATTACACCATCTACTGGTCCCTCATTTAATTTTTTTTACATAGGCACAACTGACTAAATCACTAGCCATTGGTGATTAAGTCTCCAGTCCTCTTCCCTCCCTGGAAGTGTGTGTATGTGTGTGTGTGTGTGTGTGTGTGTGTGTCTTGGGGGGGTGAGAGTGACGATTTCAGTCCTCTATTCACATGGTTGGTTTTCCCTGATAACTGGCCTCTCCTCCTTAGGAGTGGCCCAAAAGTTACCTCATTAACACAACTTCAGGTTACACAAAACAAAAGATACCCCTTTCACCTTTACCCTCCAGTGCTATTTCAGGAACCAAGAAAAAACATCACAGCAAAAGATAATCCTATCATTTTTTTCACTTAAAAAATTACAAAGGTTTTTAGGAGCCCTGGCCTAGAATCAAGGATAAAACCCAAAATATATATTTATTATATCACAATTATAATATGCTAAACATATAGTGAACTGTAATGTACAACTGAGAAAAATATCCAGAATGTAGCAGAGAGACTGTGAAAATATAAAGGAGTTGGCTTGTACATTCTTAGAATTATGATTCATTCATGTGCTAAAAAAAATACTAGATGTCTGTGTCTATGTCTGCAGATAGATAAACAGAGGGGAACTCATATTTGTGGAAAAATGGAAGTAAAGTATAAGTTTACTTATCTATTTTCTTAAGAGATTTTTGCTATAGGGTGCGAGCACTCACTGGAGAGACTTTAAGAGACAGAGAGAAAAAGTGAAAAATCACCCCTCAGGGGGAATGGCCATACCACAATCCTTTCTCCATTCTCCTCTTGGGATTTTGAGCATGTATGCACGTACCCTGGTGTGAGTTTCAAGTTACCAGGTACAGGACTAGAACTAAGGTCAGCCATGTGGGAGTCCAGCGCTTTAACAACTATGCCTCCTGCTGGCCCCTATTAGGAGTTCATTTTGATGTAAAAACATTTTGAAATTCACAGATCACTTTTTCACAACACACAATTTCCATGAACTAAAGACCTCTCCCCACTTTGTATACTCTTTTTTTTTTTTGGAGAGATTTTCACTATAGGGCGCATGCACTCGCCAGACAGACAGAGAGAGACATAGAGACAGAAAGTGAGAAATCATCCCCCAGGAGGGATGGTCACGTCGCAATCCCTTCTCCTCCATTCTCCTCTCGGGATCTTGGGCACGCATGCACACGTGCCCGGCGTGAGTTTTAAGCCACCGGGTCCGGGACGCGAACCGCGGTCGACTACGTGGGAGTCCAGCGACATAGCCATTACGCTAACTGCTGGTTCCCATGTATACTCATTTTTTTAATACGCATACAGCACATATTCATTCACAGACACAGTGATAGTCCACGTGGCTGACCTTAGGTCTAGCCCCTTCCAGAAATTGGGTTAATAACTTTTGGTTCTATTCTTCCAGAGGTTGGAACTGATATAGCATGGCCCAAGGGCCTCATTATGGATCACACATTCAAACTGTCTGGAGGTCAAAGCACTCAAGGAAACAAAGATATTCCTATTAGGCAGGGCATTCCAGGGCTTAGAGAGCATCCTCCAATAGTATGAGGGCAAAGGCCAGACCTCTCTTTGCATAAGGTCAATTCTTTTTTTTAAGAATTATTTCATTGGGGACCAGTTGTTGGCATAATGGCTATGTCGCTGGACTCCCACATAGTCGACCGTGGTTTAAGTCCCGGACACAGTGGCTTAAACTCATGCCAGGCACGTGTGCGTGCATGCCCAAGATCCTGAGAGGAAAATGGAGAAGGGACTGTAGTGTGGTCATCCTCCCACAGGGTGATTTCTCACTTTCTGTCTCTCTGTCTCGCTCTGTCTTTCTGGCAAGTGCACATGCCCTATAGCAAAAACTTTTCTTAAAAAAAAGAAAAAAGAATTATTTTATTGGGAATGGCAAGTGGCGTGGTGGTTAAGGGCGCTCGATTCCCACATGGCTGACTGTGGTTCAAGTCTTGCTGGATCTGTTGTTAGTGAAACTGCAGAGAGATATAGGTCTAAAAAAAGTCACGTGTTTAATCAAAACTGGCCCCAAAAGACAAAAAAAAACAACTCCATGACACCAGTTATCTTCTCATCTTCAGCCAATTAATATCCCAAAATGAATGGCTTTACATTCCATTTCCTCTTCCCCCATTTTCTCTCTTTCTTTCTTTCTTTTTTTTATATGATCAGTTATTTAATTAGGTTCTTGACAAAAAAATCTAGAATACCAATTTGTGAGGATAGACTCCATTTGTAAAGGCAAACATGGATCGCAGGTAGCCCTGGAACAGCTTTGATTTTTGGCAAAAGTTGCGAATCCACAGCTTTCTGACCAATCTTGCGCTGCTCTGAAATCTCGTATCTCTCCATCTCTGTGTCGAAGATATCACCTTCCTGGTGTCTGGGCTTCCACAGTTTCTTTTTCTGAAATAAGCATCGGCAAGGTGCTTTGGGATTTTTACTTTGCTAATATCAATTTTCGTGGAGGAGGCAATGACAAATTTCTGGTGTGTTCTACGCAGTGGAACTCGATTGAGAACCAGCGGTCCAGTTCCAAGTAGCAAGCCACTGCTCAGCTGCTTCAGGAAAACCACTCTCTATCCTCTGTGGTGTCTAGTGAGGATGATCAGAATGGTCCCAGGAGTGATGCTGGCTCGCAGCTTTCTCACATGCTGACTGAAGGGTTTTTTCCCTTGGCTCAACAGCTTTCGAGGTACATCTTCAGTAGGATAATACCTAGGCATTTTGCGCAGTTTAACCATCTGGGTACCACCATTCTTGTCTCCACCAACCGGTTTTGTGACAGTCGCAAGAACCTTCTCCTTTTTCTTTTCAATCCTGGATTTGGTGGCCGAGTATTTCCTCTTGTACATGGTCTTCCTGGAGTACATGGCAGACCGGGAGTATCTGCTGATGCCCCAGACTAGGACGGGGTTTCGGCTGCAATGGGGCTTCCCCTTCTTGGGCTTTTTAGCCTTGGGGTCACCCTTTTTGACCTTGCTACTGGCATCAGCCTTCTTGGCTTCAGGTTTCTTCTCCTTAGTATCCTGCTTTGCAGCTTTATCGCCTGCCATCGTGTATAGTGGGAAAGACTCTTCCCCCATTTTCTACCCTTACAAAGAATAAACCTGGGGCCAGTTCAGAGTCATGACTTTCTCTTGTATGTTTATTTTTATATTTATCTCTAATCCACAACCCCCCACTCAAAAAAACATGTTGTGCCAAAGGAGTCCCAACAGAAAAAAAACGTGGCTTGATCACATTCCATTGGAAAGTACTTTTTCCTTCTTTTAAAATTTCTGTCTGTCTGTCTCTTTCTGGCAGGGGGAGGGAGTAAGTCCTTTAGCAATAAAAAGAAAAAAAAAGAATGATGAAAGAAATTTCCTGAGACCAAAGTGCCATGAAATACTGGCATGTTCCCAGGAAGTGACCTGTTATTTATTCAAAACTGGTGCATACCATGTAAATTACAATGATTATCTGGTGGTACTGGCTGTCAGAGATATTCTGTACCAGCTGACAGCTAATGTAACCCATAGGATTCTCTAGTCATGCATGATGTTCCACTGTAGCAACTTACTGTTAGTCCTATAAACAAAACATATTCCTTATGTTGAATTTAAAGACTAAATCTATTTTTCTCTAGATCCTGCTTTTTGAAATTTTTACTTTTCAGATTAATGAAACTTATTTTTCCATTACAAATTACCTCTACAAGGGACCAGCAGTTAGTGTAATGGCTATGTTGCTGGACTCCCATGTAGTCGACCACGGTTCACGTCCCGGACCCGGTGGCTTAAAACTCACGCCAGGCACGTGTGCGTGTGCCCAAGATCCCAAGAGGAGAATGGAGGAGTAGGGATTGGGGTGTGGCTATCCCCCCTGGGGGGTGATTTCTTGCTTTCTGTCTCTGTCTTTCTGGCGAGCACACGCGCCCTATAGCAAAAATCTCTCTCTCACTCTAAGGACAAAACCTCCACCAAAAAAAAAAAAAAAAAAAAAAAAAAAAAGCCCACTGACAAATGACCTCTACAAATCCTTAGAGAGGTAAGGAAAGAATAAAACAAAAGTCAGTTACCTGGGCCTGGATCATTTTCTTCTGTTTCCAGAAAACAGTTGGCAACCTGAATGCTTTATCTTTATGTCTTCTGGATCTGCTCTACATTTCTGTTCAGAAATCTCTGTGGTGAATCAAATGTGCCTCTAGAAATACTGATATCCAAATCCTGCTTCTCCTCTTTCATGTGGTTCTTTTGCTACTAAGGAGAGAGGACTTCTAGGAAAAAAAAGAGAATTCTATTTAATTACTAGGTCGTTGAGAAAGGCATGATGCATTTTTGCAAAGAAAAATACATCATGACTTTCCTGACAACCCAATAGTATATGTATTTTAAGATTTTATTTATTATTATTATTATTTTAAACATGTTATAGGGCATGTGTACTCACCAGAGAGAGACAGAGAAAGAGAGAAAGCAGGCCACCACATTTAGGTCTTGAGCCGTGGGCAGCCATGTGGGAGTCTAGCACCTTAACAACATGCCACCTGCTGACCCCAATAAATAAACTTAAAAAAATACACACACACACACACACACACTAGAGGGTCCAGCAGGTGGCATTATGGTTAAGGTGTTGGACTCCCACGTGGCTGGCGGCTTGTTCTCTCTCTCTCCTGTGAGTGCACGTGTCCTATAGCAAATTAAAAATAATAACAAATAATACTTTTTAAAAATTATTTTATTTAACTTTATTTATTTGCTTATTTTAATTTGACCAGAGAGGGACAGAGTGAGAGAGAGGA
>NW_006160071.1:402731-406227 GCF_000334495.1 Tupaia belangeri chinensis | reverse complement strand
GGGAACGTAAGCCACCAGGTCCAGGACCTGAACCACGGTCAGCCATGCGGGAGTCCAACACCCTCAACTACTATGTCACCTGCCAGCCCCAATTTTTAAAAAAATTATTTTAAAAAAAGTTCATTTAATTTATTTCCAGAACAAGGGAGACAGGCATCTGAAACAGTGTCTTGACAATCCATTCCACTCCAGCCTCATCCAGCTTGATGCCTGACATGCATAGGAAGGTCCTAGGATGCAAAATTGGGACATTTTCCATGTGTGTCCAACTGTGTTCCTACTATACAACCACCTGGTCCCAAACAGTTCATTTTTAAAAGTCAGTTTTTGTTTTTAGAATAATTTTGAAAAATTTAATTATTCATGATAAAGAGCAAATATGTACACATGTGAAAAAGAGAGTGAGACAGACACCCTCAAACAGGGTCAGGTCACACCATGATCCCCATCCCCCAGCTCACCAGCTCACCAGGATCTAGCACATTTGCACATAACCCTGGCTTGTTTCAAGCTGACTTGGAGATCTGAATCCACTATCAGCCATGTGGCTTACAGCACCGTATTTCAATATGCTACTGCCTGCACCACTGAGGCTGGACTTAGATATTATCTTCGCTCTTAGGCACTCATCTAAACAAAACGCTGTCAATGTTGTTATAGCTCTTATTTTATTTTTCCAAAGAATTTGGAAATTTATTATTTATTATTTGATTTGTGATAGGGCACATATACTCAGCAGGCAGACGAGGGGGAGAGAGAGAAAGAGAGAGAGAGAAAGAGAAAGCAAGTTGCCAGATCCAGGACTTAAACCATGGTTGGCCATGTGGGAGTCTGGCACCTTAACCACTAAGCTACCTGTTGACCATTAAACATCTCTTTATTGGGTTCCCCAGACTTTATACCTCTGGCCAATAAAGCTTAAGAATAAAAATGGGACCAACAGATGGTGTAACAGTTACGTTGCTTGACTCCGACATGACTGACCACAGCTCCAGGCTTGAAACTCACAGAAGGCATGTGTGTGTGCACATGTGTGTACCCATGTGTGTGCCCAAAATCTCAAGAGGAGAATGGAGAAGGGATTGTGGCATGGCCATCCCCCTGAGGGGGTGATTCATTGCTTTCTGTCTGTCTCTCTCTTGTCTCTCCAGTGAGCAAACATGAATTACAGCAAAAATCTCTAAAAAAAAAAAAAAAAAAAAAGAAAGAAAAGTGTAGAAGTGGTTTCTATAGAAAACAAACAATTATTGCCTGGGATGCTAGAAATGTTCTTTCTTGACCTAGTCAATGACTGCTTATATGAATAATTGCTTTTACAATAGTTGTATTATACATTTTTTGAAAGCATATATTTAGAAAAATGAACAAAGAAAGAGCTCAAAAATATCAAAAACTTGTTCTTTGAAAAGATCCATAAAATATACAAATTTGTAGAACAATCAAAAGAGAAAGAGAGGCCAGCAGGTGGCATGGTGGCTAAGGACCCCCACATGGTTGACTGTGGGTCCAGTCCAGGACCTGGCAGCTTGCTTTCTCTCTCTCTCTCCCTCTGGTAAATGCACATGCCCTATAACAAATTTCAAATAATAATAAATAAAATTAAATAAATAATTATTTTTAAAACTTTTAAAAACAGAAAGAGAAGTAATATGAATAAAGAATATAAGAGATTATGGGTGTTATGACTCAGATAAAATAGAGTTTCTTCCAAGTTTTGAAACGCTGTGAATATTTTTATGTCATTCAATTTGAAATCTTGGATAAATTCATTTTATGATCCAAACTTCTGGAAATACAGCAGACAATATAGCAGGTAAATATGATGGGTAAGAAACAAAAATCTCCACTACCATCCTTCTTTCCTACATTGTGTTAGTGTATTGAGCCAATGCATTGAGATAAGAATTTAGATTTAGGTTATTTTCAGATACATGGAACTGTCTAAAAGCAAAGATACTCCCTCAGAAACTCCCAGGCAGATCCTCTGGCTAGAACTATACCAAGTGCCTAAACTAATTTCCACAAGAAGACGGTCGCTAGCCATGGGCACTGGAATCACCTAAGACCAACTAGGACTTAAAAGTAAACTGGGGGACCAAGAGATGGCATAATGGTTACATTGCTGGACTCCCACGTAGTCGACAGCAGTTCGAGTCCTGGACCCGGCAGCTTAAACTCACGCTGGGCATGTGTGGGTGTGTGACCATGATCCGAGAAGAGAATGGAGGAGAAGGAATTGTGGTGTGGCCATTCCCCCTGGGGGGGTGACTTTTTGCTTTCTGTCTCTGTCTCTCTTTCTGGCGAGCGCCCTATAGCGAAAACCTCTCCAAAAAAAAAAAAAAGTAAACTGGGATTCGGGTCACCTTGTTAGAGGTATGGATACTTTAGAAAACGATATTCCATTAACAAAGTGCAAAATGTGAATGTATGTGAGGCCTTCAAAAAGCTCATAAAAAAAGCATATTATGTAAGCTATTCACTTTTGTTTTTTGTTTTTACACTACAATAAATTTGTTTAATTCCATTTTTCCAGTAACTTTCTAAAGTCCCCTCATATCTCAGACAGGCAAGCAACAATGTCTGCTGTGATGAGTGAGGAGATGGACAAAAAAAAAAATCTTTAGGGACCAGCAGTTAGCATAAAGGCTATGTTGCTGGACTCCCACATAGTCAACTGTGGTTCGCGTCCCGGACCCAGTGGCTTAAAACTCACACTGGGCGCATGTGCGTGCATGCCCAAGATCCCGAGAGGAGAAGGGATTGCAGTGTGGCCATCACCCCTGGGGGGGTGATTTCTCGCTTTCTGTCGCTCTGTCTCTGTCTGTCAAGTACCCTATAGCAAAAACCTCTTAAAAAAAAAAAAAGGTAAAAAAAAATCTTTAGAGGGTTCCAGCAGTTGGCATAATGGTTATGTCACTGGACTCCCATGTAGTCACTTGCAGTTCAAGTCCCAGACCCAGTGGCTTAAACTCATGCCAGGTGCATGTGTGCTTGTGCCCAGGAATCCCAAGAGGAGAACGAATGGAGAAGGGACTGCGATGTGGCCATTCCCCCTGGGGGGTGATTTCTCGTTTTCTGTCTGTCTCTGTCTTTCTGGTGAGCATACACACCCTATAGCAAAAACCTTTCCAAAAACGTCTGCAGAGGACCAACATACATTTTCTACTTCACCAGCAGGCCTTGAGGTCTGTCACAATGATTCAACTCTGCCACTGTAGCTCTAAAGCAGTCACAGACCACACGAACGGGTCAGGCGAGGCTGACCTGCTCCCAGGTCCATGGGTAGGCTTTCAAGGATTAAAGGCCTGCATGGGGCCAGCAGGTGGTGTGGTGGTTCAGGTGCTGGACTCCCACAAGGCTGATAACGGTTCAAGTCTTGGACCTGGTGGCTTGCTTTCTCACTTTTCTTCTCTCTCTCTGGTCAGCGCATGTGCCCTATAGCAAATTATAAAAATAATGGTGATGGGGACCAGCAGTTGTCGTAATGGCTATGTCG
>NW_006160071.1:401987-402566 GCF_000334495.1 Tupaia belangeri chinensis | reverse complement strand
TGTCGGGCGAGCGCACGCGCCCTATAGCGAAAACCTCTCAAAAAAAAAAAAATGGTGATGGTAAGTAAAGTTAAATAAATAATTCTTTAAAAACACGTAGGACCGGGGCGCCTCCTGTCCCAGTTGCTGAGATTCAAACATTAACCCAGTTACCGGGGACCTAGGCCTCCAACGTTGCAGCCCTCACAAGCCTTTGAGCCACAGATGCTGACCACACCCCGCTCCTTAATCCGAAACCCGGACGAGCCTCTTCCATGGGACGACTATGTTCCCGGAATGCAACCTCTCCGAGTCCCAAATCAGCTCCCCAACCGGAGCCAGCACCGCACTCGCGCTAACTACTGCCTCCAGCCCGCACAAGCAGAGGGATCCGCGAAGCCCGCACACCTGCCGGCCGGGACGCGGTCGCCGCCTCCACAGCTCTTTAACCTGACACCCAGGGCCGCGGCCACAGGTGGGCGTGCCGGGCTCCCAGCACGTCCACACCGGCGCGCCGTCGACTCCCCGCAAGCCCCGCTGCTCCACGTCACGCTCGTCTGGAACCCTCCTGAGAGGCGGGGGCCCCGCCGCGCCCCGGTG